>NC_052315.1:45821596-46170001 GCF_016432855.1 Salvelinus namaycush
GTTCTTACTGTTTTTATACAGTATATATACGGATTCTGTTGTTGTTGTTATTTTTCCCATCGAGTTCTGTATTAAAGCCCTCTCGGAGTGTGCAGACTGCCTGGGCAGCTGTGTTGGCTCAGGGGCCAGTGTTGAGTTACTTTTGCCTTCACTAACAGGGCTGATCAACCGCGCTCCTGAGACCCACTGACCAGACCGTAACCTGACCAGGTCGTGACCCCTTGTAAGTCACCTGACACAAGTTACCAGAGGAGGCTTATACTGGCCCGGTCTCCGAATAAAAATAGTTATGACAACAAAATAGAACTCTTGACTGTAGCTAACATCCGCTGCTTCCTTTATCTCTGAGCAGATTCTTTTCAAATTCCTTGACTTCTGAGTGAAACAGGAGACGCAGATAAACATAGACGTGTTTTCTCTCAAACTCACAGTTCCTTGGGACTATTCATCTTAATTAAGCTATGCACTCTCCCTGCACTTAGAAAAAATACACTTTTTATCCACTATTATTGTTTTTCAAACAAGAAAAAAATATCCACTCTAAGTTGTGAGTTTTTTTTAATCATTCGACATCCACGTAAATACACTGTCTCTGTGCAAACAACAAACAAAAAGCTTGGTACGAATTCAAAATTAATCACAGTTAGTTATAAAACTTTAAGGCAGTGGAATTCTAACTTTTTCAGCGGGGATGGCAGTTCTTCTGCCTGGACTCCATTTTTTTCCAACAAAAATCTCTTGTGACAAAATGTAATGACACAACCTTAAAATTGGTACTTTCGATTTTTACATAAACAAATAACCTTTAATAATTGCATTTTCATTTCTCATCAAAATGAAAAGAAACCAATAAATACATTTACTCAATAAAATTGTATTTTTCAAATTGCCTTTCTCAAAAACATTTGTATATTGTCCAACATAATAATCTGTACTTTTCATTTTAACCTAAATATATACACTACCGTTCAAATGTTTTGGGTCACTTACAATTTCCTTGTTTTAGAAAGAAAAGCAATTTTTTTGTCCATTAAAATAACATCAAATGTTGTAAATAACTATTGTAGCTGGTAACGATTTTTTATGGAACATCTACATAGGCGTACAGAGGCCCATTATCAGCAACCATCACTCCTGTGTTCCAATGGCATGTTGTGTTAGCTAATCCAAGTTTATAATTTTAAAAGGCTAATTGATCATTAGAAAACCCTTTTGCAATTATGTCAGCATGGCCGAAAACTGAAGTGCTGATTAAAGAAGCAATAAAACTGGCCTTCTTTAAACTAGTTGAGTATCTGGAGCATCAGCATTTGTGGGTTCGATTACAGACTCAAAATGGCCAGAAACAAAGCACTTTCTTCTGAAACTCATCAGTCTATTCTTGTTCTGAGAAATTAAGGCTATTCCATGTGAGAAATTGCCAAGAAACTGAAGATCTCATACAATGCTGTGTAATACTCCCTTCACAGAACAGCGCAAACTGTCTCTAACCAGAATAGAAAGAGGAGTGGGAGGCCCCGGTGCACAACTGAGCAAGAGGACAAGCACATTAGAGTGTCTAGTTTGAGAAACAGACGCCTCACAAGTCCTCAAAAACATCAGTTTCAACATCAATAGTGAAGAGTCGATGTAGATATTCCATTAAAAATCATTACCAGCTACAATAGTCATTTTCAACATTAACAATGTCTACACTGTATTTCTGATCAATTTTATGTTAATTTTAATGGGCCAAAAAATTAGCTTTTCTTTCAAAAACAAGGACATTTCTAAGTGACCCCAAACTTTTGAACGGTAGTGTATATCGTTTTTTTGTGTTTTCTGGTAACCCAACTGCTGTTCCCCCATGACGCCACTAATACTTTAAATACCGCTGCATTATGGCCTAGATTCAATCAGATCAAGCGTTAACCAGCAATATCAGACTGCTGCACAACTGATGTTTTGGTGTCGGAGTTGGAGGTGGAACTGGGTTGGAGCCGTCAAATCGGTGAGCAGCTGCTCTTGCGATCATTGTCAGGAAGCCACTTCCGCCCCACTCGTGTTAGAAGCTCAGAACGAAAAAGTGTAGGCTACATAGAAATAATAGAGAGAATTAGTAACGGTGTCTTTTTGTAGGCACTAATGTAACGGGCTTCCTCCTTCTCTTCATCCGAAGAGGAGTAGCAAGAATTCGACCAAAATGCAGCGTTGGAGTTATACATATTATTTATTACAAGGAACAGACGAAGACGGAAAAACTCTTGAACAACAATACAAAACAACAAACGAAGTAGACAGACCTGGACTACGAACTTACACGTAACGAAGAACGAACGAACCAGTACTGACTACAAACAAAACGAACGAACGATACAGTCCCGTATGGTGCAACAAACACAGATACAGGAAACAACCACCCACAACAAACAATGTGAAAACACCTACCTTAATATGGCTCTCAATCAGAGGAAATGAAAACCACCTGCCTCTAATTGAGAACCATATCAGGTCACCCATTAACCAACACGAAACACATAACATAGACTGCCCACCCAAACTCACGCCCTGACCGACTAACACATACAAAATAACAGAAAACAGGTCAGGAACGTGACATAACCCCCCCCTCAAGGTGCGTACTCCGGACGCACCACCAAAAGTCTAGGGGAGGGTCTGGGTGGGCATCTGACCACGGTGGTGGCTCAGGCTCTGGGCGAGGTCCCCACCCCACCATAGTCAATCCCAGCTTCCGTATTCCCCTCTGAATGACCACCCTCCTATTCCACCCACTTAATTTAAAGGGTACCGTCGAGATAAGGGGCAGCACCGGGATAAGGTAGCTCAGGACAGAGAGGTAGGTCAGGATAGAGGGGCAACTCCGGACTGAAGGGCAGCTCCGGACAGAGAGACAGCTCTGGACTGAGGGGCAGTTCTGGATGGCTGGCTCTGGCGGATCCTGGTTGGCTGGCTCTGGCGGATCCTGGCTGGCTGGCTCTGGCGGATCCTGGCTGGCTGACGGCTCTGGCTGGTCATGGCTGGCTGACGGCTCTGGCTGGTCATGGCTGGCTGACGGCTCTGGCTGGTCATGGCTGGCTGACGGCTCTGGCAGATCCTGTCTGGTTGGCGGCTCTGGCAGATCCTGTCTGGTTGGCGGCTCTGGCAGATCCTGTCTGGTTGGCGGCTCTGGCAGATCCTGTCTGGTTGGCGGCTCTGGCAGATCCTGTCTGGTTGGCGGCTCTGGCAGATCCTGTCTGGTTGGCGGCTCTGGCAGATCCTGTCTGGTTGGCGGCTCTGGCAGATCCTGACTGACGAATGGCTCTAGCGGCTCCTGACTGACTAACGGCTCTGACGGCTCGGGACAGACGGGCGGCTCTAACGGCACTGGGCAGACGGATGGCTCAGATGGCGCTGGGGAGACGGATGGCTCAGATGGCGCTGGGGAGACGGATGGCTCAGATGGCGCTGGGGAGACGGATGGCTCAGATGGCGCTGGGGAGACGGATGGCTCAGATGGCACTGGGCAGACGGATGGCTCAGATAGCACTGGGCAGACGGATGGCTCTGGCCGGATGAGGCGCACTGTAGGCCTGGTGCGTGGTGCCGGAACTGGAGGCACCGGGCTAAGGACACGCACCTTTAGGCTAGTGCGGGGAGCAGGGACAGGGCACACTGGACTCTCAAAACGCACTATGGACCTGGTGCGTGGTACCGGCACTGGTGGCACCGGGCTGAGGGCACGCACATCAGGACGAGTACGGGGAGAAGGAACAGTGTGTACAGGGCTCTGGAGACGCACAGGTGGCTTAGTGCGTGGTGCCGGAACTGGAGGCACTGGGCTGGAGACACGCACCATAGGGAGAGTGCGTGGAGGAGGAACAGGGCTCTGGAAACGCACTGGAAGCCTGGTGCGTGGAGTAGGCACTGGTGGTACTGGGCTGGGGCGGGGAGGTGGCGCCGGAAATACCGGACCGTGCAGGCGTACTGGCTCCCTTGAGCATTGAGCCTGCCCAACCTTACCTGGTTGAATGCTCCCCGTTGCCCGACCAGTGCGGGGAGGTGAAATAACCCGCACCGGGCTATGTAGGCGAACCGGGGACACCATGCGTAAGGCTGGTGCCATGTAAGCCGGCCCAAGGAGACGTACTGGAGGCCATATATGAAGAGCCGGCTTCATGGCACTTGGCTCAATGCCCAATCTAGCCCTACCAGTGCGGGGAGGTGGAATAACCCGCACCGGGCTATGAACACGTACAGGAGACACCGTGCGCTCTACTGCGTAACACGGTGTCTGCCCGTACTCCCGCTCTCCACGGTTAGCCTGGGAAGTGGGCGCAGGTCTCCTACCTGCCCTCGGCCCACTACCTCTTAGCCCCCCCCCCAAGACATTTTTGGGGTTTCTTCCCGGGCTTCCGTGCTAGCCGCGTACCTTCATATCTCCGCTCCTGGGCTGTGGCTGCCTCCTTCTCCTCCCCAGAGCGGCGATTCACTCCCACCTTAGCCCATGGTCCTTTTCCTTCTATGATTTCCTCCCAACTCCAGAAATCCTGCAATCCTTGTTTCGTGGACCACTGTTCGTGGTCCCGCTGCTTGATCCGGGTTTGGTGGGTGGTTCTGTAACGGGCTTCCTCCTTCTCTTCATCCGAAGAGGAGTAGCAAGGATTCGACCAAAATGCAGCGTTGGAGTTATACATATTATTTATTACAAGGAACAGACGAAGACGGAAAAACTCTTGAACAACAATACAAAACAACAAACGAAGTAGACAGACCTGGACTACGAACTTACACGTAACGAAGAACGAACGAACCAGTACTGACTACAAACAAAACGAACGAACGATACAGTCCCGTATGGTGCAACAAACACAGATACAGGAAACAACCACCCACAACAAACAATGTGAAAACACCTACCTTAATATGGCTCTCAATCAGAGGAAATGAAAACCACCTGCCTCTAATTGAGAACCATATCAGGTCACCCATTAACCAACACGAAACACATAACATAGACTGCCCACCCAAACTCACGCCCTGACCGACTAACACATACAAAATAACAGAAAACAGGTCAGGAACGTGACAACTAACTCCGCCATCGTTCGCTGGACAAAGCCTTTAATGGGAAATGAATGCCGTTTCTGGATAAATTCCCGAAAATAAGGTCTGTGGTAAACACAGGCTTAGGAGATCTTGTACTTTTTGTTCTATGAGATTATCTTCATCAGCTAACTTCACCTTTTGTGAACCTTGAAGCATTTATGCAGTCAAAAAAAGCACATAAAGGATTCATAATTCACAAAGGTCATGTTAACAGACTGATATTATCTCATAGAACAAAAACATAAAATATCTCCTAAGCCTGTGTTAATAACCTCAGATCTTATTTTCGGAGTTTATCCCAAAACCCTATTCTTGCCCTATACATTTTCCCCATAGGAATGGCTGAATGAACCAGACTCACTTAACTCACTTACGTTTTTAGGACTATAAGCTGGCGAGCTCTATTACACTCAAATTGAAAAATCATTCAACTAAATAATGAGGGTTTCTATCATCTTAATGGAGGTGCAGATTCCAATGGTAATGTCCGCTTTAGGTATAAGACCGGCGAGACCCTTGTGGAGTTGACAGCTCTAACGCAGTTCCACCTCTGACACCGTCAAAACATCAGCTATGCGGATGTCACCTAAATGTATCTGATGGTGTTTGACCACGTTGAGAGAATATTGTTGTGGCGATCCTCTTCTTTAACTATTCGCTTGGCCCCAGCGTTCTGTAAATCAGCTTGACTCTCCACCCTATTAGTCATGTAAAAAAAAAAAAACGCTATATCTCAAGAGTGACAGTGGTTAATCTCTGTCCCAGATTTCTGCTCCATGGCCCAGCTCCACGGCCTTTGAAGAGAGGTGGCTGTTTTTTGTAACTTTAATGCGGTCCACTTGCAATCGTCACAATAGAGGCTGTATGAAAACCCTCCACTTGGTACGTTCCTTTTAGACAAATGTGGGACCTTCTAGGAGGATAGGGTTGAATGGGATTGGATGTGGTTGACGTCAGTGTAGTGTACTGTCGTAGGCCAACTTTGCAGTACTTTATACACTGCATGAATGGCCTTTTGTGTTATTTCAGAAGACGTTGTTCACGAGGTTTACCTTCAACATAAAAGGTCATTAACGTGTTTGCATGACTACCCTATGGACTTCAGATGCGCGAGTCTCCCAGTTTAGCAGTCACGAGATGTACAGTATATGAAACACATTAAAGTAGTGAAGAAAACGCAAACACCTTAAAGCCTCTGGTCCATAACCCGGGAAGATCCCGAGTGACTGTTGACCAAGACAAGAGATTGGCTTTAGGTTCAGGTCAGAGAGACGTCTTCGCGGCGTGCTCCTCTGTGTCAGTTGACCCAAACAAACCGAACAATGAACTGATATCTGAAAAAACATGCACAAGCATTATAGTGTACATTTGATGTCGCCAAATAGATGCCCCATGTTCCTACAACTTTGAAATCCCCTCTTTCGTAACGCACTCTTTTTCAGAATGCCAAAGCCGTGGCGCTGTGACCAGCGATGTGAGAATAATACACATCAACAGTTAAATATTAACCATCCTCATCCCAATGGCTGTTATGCAAACTACTCAGCTGATACGGACGCTGTTCAGAGCTCATACAAATTCAAACCTGATCTCCATCCTATTTTCATCCCACTCAACCATTCTAATTATATCAATAACGATATATTATATTACATCCCTTTATATATAATAGTGACCTTATTAAACGCACCAAAAGCATTAATTAAAGTCCTATAGATGATGTTAGGGTGTGGCCAGTGGGTGTGTGGTTGGTGTGCTGAGCTTGTAAAGTGCTGGTGGGGGATTCCATCCTGATAAGCCCTTAGCCGCTTCGCTGCTCTGCTGGTCAAAGCAGCCTGCCGCGACGCTGACACGTTTACCACCGAGACCAGTTGAGCCAGTCTCAGCCTCTTAGTCGAGCCTCTCATTTGACAAGATTAACAGGGAAATGGGCGATAAATAAAGACACAGGAGGGAATGTTTAAGGTCTTAGGCACTCAGCGTCTGATCGCTTTGTTTATTTTGGGGGATAGGTAGTGAGACCAGAGGAGTCTGTCGGCCGTCGGCGGCTTAAAGCCCGCTGCTGAGAATCTGACCCGAGGAGGGTGGTGAGGATATGAAGTATCAGTGAGTTGTAAATCTCATGGAGTTACACTTCTCACCCCCAACCACATTCACTTATCCCAAAGACATGTGCACTCCAACCTGCATGGCAATGGAGTGCACAAACAGAACCTATAACATCACCTTGGGGTCAGAGTCGTTTCGTAGCTCTAGCCTCCTTAATTAACCTTACTTGATTACAAATCATCTGTGGATGCTTGACCTCCTGGGTTTATGGGCCACAATACAATGGGAGATCCTTAGCGGACTACGTAAATACCATATTCACAAGCAATGGCAACTAAACACTACCTTACCTGCAATTTATAGAAGCTCTTCCCCTATAACAAACAGGAGAGGGCTGATCAAACACAAACACATGCAGAACTGTTTGAGTAAAAATGCTATTTATTCCATTGTTTATAACGCACATAAATCCTATTATGATTATGAGAAATGCATCACTGAAGATAGAATGGAAAAGTGAAATCGTTAATAACACTCAAATCCCATAGTTTTTCTCAGCAGGCAGTCAGTACAGTAAGATGAGCCAAATCACAGCTATAAATCCTTCACAGGAACAAGTGAACCAATGAGGAGAGAGCGAGAGAGAGAGAGAGAGAGAGAGGAGAGAGTGAGAGTAAAAGAGAGAGAGAGAGATTTTATTTGAGTTATTTGACCATGGTTACTGATCAAAACCTTAGAAAAACCTTGACAAAGTACAGGCTCAGTGAGCACAGCCTTGCCATTGAGAAGGGTAGACACAGGAAAACCTGGCTCCCTGTAGAGAAAAGGCTGTGCAACCACTGCACAACAGCAGAAAATGAGACAGAGCTGCATTTCCTGACAAAATGTAAAAAATATAAAACAATTAGAGAGTGTCATTTCCCCAAATTTGAAACCCTTATTCAAGGTTTCAAATACCTCTCTGATAAGAGTAGGCTACCCGTCCTGTTGGGGGAGGACGCAGAGAGCTGTGGGTTGGCAGTGCACTACATTGCTGCCTGCTATAAGATGAGGGACAGTGTCTGACAGACAAATCAACCTGCACATGTCCTCTACTGTATGCTTATTGTTATTGTTGAATGTGTGGTTATTTTGACCCTTGGTTATTGTTGTTACTGTTGTCCCGTTGACAATTTTGATTCTCATTTTTATTTATTTTTATATTGTAAATATCCAAAGTAAGCTTTGGCAATATGTACATTGTTACGTCATGCCAATAAAGCAAATTGAATTTAATTGAATTGAGAGAGAGAGAGAGACAGAGAGAGAGACAGAGAGAGAGAGAGAAATAGAGAGAGAAAGAGAGACAGAGAGACAGAGAGACAGAGACAGAGACAGAGACAGAGACAGAGACAGAGACAGACAGAGACAGAGACAGAGACAGAGACAGAGACAGAGACAGAGACAGAGACAGAGAGAGAGAGAGAGAGAGAGAGAGAGAGAGAGAGAGAGAGAGAGAGAGAGAGAGAGAGAGAGAGAGAGAGAGAGAGACAGAGACAGAGACAGAGACAGAGACAGAGACAGAGACAGAGACAGAGAGAGAGACAGAGACAGAGACAGAGACAGAGACAGAGAGAGACAGAGACAGAGACAGAGACAGAGACAGAGACAGAGACAGAGACAGAGACAGAGACAGAGACAGAGACAGAGAGAGAGAGAGAGAGAGAGAGAGAGAGAGAGACAGACAGAAAGACAGACAGACAGACAGACAGACAGACAGACAGACAGACAGACAGACAGACAGACAGACAGACAGACAGACAGACAGACAGACAGACAGACAGACAGACAGACAGACAGACAGACAGACAGACAGATAGGGAAAGAGGGGAAAGAAAGAAAGAAACAAGAGTAAAGGAGCTAGTGAGTCTTGGTGTTGCGCAGGCCTCTAGGGTAATGCTGTAATGGTAGGAGATGATACTGTAGATGTTTGGGCCCTGGTACGACTCAGCACGAAGCAGAGTGCGGCTTGTTCCTCTGGAGGCTGCATTCCTTCAGCTCCTGCTGCCTGTCAGAGACATGGGCCAAGGCGGGGCCGGGGAAGGTGGCTCTGGAAAGGGGGGACTGTAGCTAGTTGAGTCTTAAACTGTAGTTGTGTAGTGCCTCTTTGATATCATAGCATTGTGATCAGTCACGGCTGTGAAAGAGAGACATTGTCACACCCTGACCTTAGAGAGCCTTTTTATGTCTCTATTTGGTTTGGTCAGGGTGTGACTTGGGGTGGGCATTCTATGTTTTTGTTTTCTATGATTTTGTATTTCTATGTTTTGGCCAGGTATGGTTCTCAATCAGGGACAGCTGTCTATCATTGTCTCTGACTGGGAACCATACTTAGGTATCCCTTTTCCCTCCTTTCAGTGTGGGAAGTTAACTTTGTTTGTGGCACATAGCCCTTAAGCTTCACGGTCGTTTTGTATGGTTTATTGTTTTGTTGGCGTCATTTTAAATAAAGGAAAAATGTACGCTCACCACGCTGCACTTTGGTCCACTTCCTTTGACGGCCGTGACAGACATGTACAGTACCAGTCAAAAGTTTAGACACACCTACTCATTCAAGGGTTTTTCTTTATTTTTACAATTTTCTACATTGTAAAATAATAGTGAAGACATCAAAACTATGAAATAACACATCACGTAGTAACCAAAAAAGTGTTAAACAAATCAAAATATATTTTATATTTGAGATTCTTCAAAGTAGCCACCCATTGCCTTGATGACAGCTTTGCACACTCTTGGCATTCTCTCCGAAAACCCGCCAACAGTGCTGCATCAATTCTAAATAAAGAATACAGAGGATTTCGGTTGCACTACATTACAGTGACCTTATTACTGTGTTTCATATTACAGCGTAATTATTGTAAATACTAATTGATACACGTTAGTTACAGTTACCTAGGGTTAGTGTGGAGGCTATAAGGTTGTGATTAAACCAGGAAGTGCACAGGAATATAGGGTTAGGTAAGGGGACTAAAGGTCTGTTACCCACGAGGGGAACAGGGCGCATGGGTGCATATGACGTCCTAGACCAACCCAAAACACCTATAGTTAAAAAGGAACACCAGACCAACCCAAAACACCTATAGTTAACAATGAACACTTCAAAAACCAGCCAGAGAGGCTAGGGGAAAGGGTCACACAGGCCACTTCAAACTCCTACCAGAATAAAAAGAGCTGCCCTGTAGTACTTCTAATTGTTAAGGGTTAGGGTTGAACCAGGATATGGACATGAACGAGGGTTGGGGTTAGGGTGAGGGTTAGGGTTAAGGGTTAGAGTTGAACCAGGATATGGACATGAACGAGGGTTAGGGTTAGGGTGCGGTTTAGGGTTAAAGGTTAGGGTTGAGGGTTAGGGTTGAACTAAGAAGTGGACATGAAGTCAGTGTGCCAGAATTCAGTCGGGATCTGTAGAACATTGTGAAAAACATGGAGCGGCACAACAGTGGAGTCATACCCTCAACTTGGACTAGAAGCTGAAACAGTACATGTGATGGAATGTTTGGTTTAATGTTGGAATCTCTGTTTCAGGCCCAAGCAGAGCTGCCTTGCAAGCCTGTCCTGTGAGTTAAGGGTGATGAGGGGGTCTGCGCCGTTCCACACAGTAAAACAGGCTGACAGAAGAAAGCAAACACACAGGAGATGACATAAAGTGCTTTAGAGAGGTCAGTGCTGCAGCTGCAGCACAGAGGGAAGAGGGTGAGGTGCTTTAGGTGCACCTCTCCAGTGGCCCCTGAAAGTGTCAGTTAACGTAACCATTTAGATGGCAGGACTCAGGAGAGAGGAGAGCCAGGTTACTGCACACACACTGTCTGATAATTTATCCCCCCTGGTCTAAGAGAGGGGAACAGGGTGATCAGAGGAAGGAGCGTTGATTTAAATGCCTTTTTCTCCTCAGGTATGGCTCTTCCTCTCTCAGAGTGGTGGGTGCTGGTCCTTCTCAGGTCCTTCACTGTGGCACCAACTTTCCTCTGATGAATGACTTCATCTGATGCAGTGAGTTTCACTACGAAAAACATTTGTTTTCTCCCTCACGCAGCGTTATTCTCTCAGCACTGTTGTAAAATGAACTATGTTGTTGTTGAAATAAAATGGGACTGAATAGATGATCGTAATGAAAAGTGGGATAGAAGAGAACATTTCTGAACAGACAAAAGCAATTATTTCCCAGTTTTCCGTGTTATTAAAAGGCGATGAAATCATGTAAAGCCTGTGAATATAGTATATCAACAATGATGGTGGGATCTCAGCAAATAAAGGACAGATATATCCACTCCCATGTCATGTTCCAATACCTAAGGGAGATAGGCCCCGAAATATATGGGTTATGGCCTATCTAGATTCTGCTATAGCGGTTCGTGTGGAGTTTCATTAGTTCCAAGGAGATAGTCCAAAAGATTAAGAACAATACGTTTATTTAGAAAGTGAAACACTCTTTTTTTGCCTTATCCGGTCCATGGTGTATTAACATAGATGGGAAATATTTCACATAATAAAAACATAAACTAGCCTAGATGTGTTCTCTTGGGTGATGAAATCTTATAAAAACATCAAGCGGAACCTATAAATAGATTAAACAAATATTTTATGATTAATCGCTGATGGTAAAATAAAACATTTGACTGGTTCTCGAGATTCTGAATGATTATCTGTAGGCCTACAGGAAGTGCAAGTTAAAAATAATCATTTGCGGAATTGATTCATCAATTTGCTGATGTTTCATAACTGAAAACTGCCAAACTTTCTCAAATGTTTTATGAGATTGGAGAACACATTGGGAGGGATCTTAGACCATTCCTTCATACACAATCTTCCCAGATCCTTGATATTCTTCGTCTGCGCTTATGGACTGCCCTCTTCAATTTAATTATCAATGGGGTTCACGTCCGGAGACTGAGACGGCCATTGCAAAATGTTGATTTTGTGGTCAATTAGACATTTATTTGTGGATTATGATGTGTGCTTGGTTGGGGTTATTGTTTTGCTGGAATATCTTCCTGGTAGAGGCAACCAGGTTCTTGTCTAAAATGTCATGGTACTGGGTAAAGGTCATGATGCCGGTGACCTTAACAAGGTCCCCAGGGCCACGGGAAGCAAAATAGCCCCATAAAATCAAAGATCCACCACCATATCACCATATTTTACACTATGAGTTCTTTTCAGCTTATGCATCCTTATTTGGATGCCAAACCCACCACTAACGTGAGCTCTATTTTAATGTAACAAATGTAAACACATGGAGTTTGCTTAACGGTATTGTCACTTGGATTGGAACCGGTGCTATGGTCAGATGACATGAAAATAGAGCTCTTTGGCCACGCACACCGGTGATTGGTGTGGGGTCGAAATAAGGATGCATATGCAGAAAATAACCCCATTATTTAAAAACATTTGTCATTGAACAATACACACACACACAAAAAAAAGGCTCAGTCATTATCCTTGCAAGGTGAGGGGTTTTGAAGGTATTGAAAAAAGGGGTGCCAATAACTTTGACCCCTATCTTTTTTGAGGAAAATTTGATTAGTTCGAATATCTTTATCATAGTTTAAAATAATAGAATTGGAGTGTCGTAAAGTACTAAAGTAAAAATACTTTAAAACCTCTACGGGATCGGTGTCCCTAAACCGGGACGGTTGTTGCTAACGTGCGCTAATGTGACAAGAATGACGTTGTAAGTAACAGCCAACTTTCCTGGACATACACATGTCTTATACAGGCAGAAAGCTTAAATTATTGTTAATCTAACTGCATTGTCCAATTTACAGTGGCTATTAAATTGAAAAAAAATACCATGCTATTGTTTTAAGAGAATGTACAACAACAAAACACTTTTATAACGGTAAATAAAACATTCACCTCTGAAGGTAAATAATGTACTTACATTCAGTAAGTTTGCTCTGATTTGTCATCCTGAGTGTCCCAGAGATAAAATGTAGTATAGTTTTGTTTGATAAAAATCTACTTTTATATTCAATTATAGGAACTGGGTTCTACAGTTTGAACCCCTGATAAAATAATTTTTTATATTAAAATGTAGGAACTGGGTTCTACAGTTTGAACCCCTGATAAAATCCATTTTTATATTCATATTGTAGGAACTGGGTTCTACAGTTTGAACCCCTGATGTCTCTGATTTTGCGGACTCACCAAACACAAATGCTTTTTTTGTAAATTATGTCTGAGTGTGACCCTGGCTATCCATAAATAAATAAAAACAAGACAATTGTGCCATCTGGTTTGCTTAATATGAGGAATTTTAAATAATTTGTAATTTTACTTTAACTTTTGATACTTAAGTATATTTTAGCAACTACATTTACTATTGATACTTAAGTATATTTAAAACCAAATACTTTAAAACTTTTACTCAAGTATTTTTTTACTGGGTGACTCACTTTTACTTGAGTAATTTTCTATTAAGGTATCTTTACTTTTACTCAAGTATGACAATTGGGTACTTTTTCCACCACTGTACAATACATACAATACAGCTCAATATTTGCATGATTTATTTTATACAGTCTTTTTTGCTCATTTTAATAAGTGTGCCAATTATTATTGACCTCTGTATGTGCCCATGTTCCAACAGCAGGTTCTACAATATATATATATTTTGTGCAATACATTTTTTCTGATTCTGAAAAAAGTACTGTAAAATATGTGGAGAGGAGAATTAGCTGAAATCTGATTGAAATAATATAGTACCTGAGAGGGCATGGTTCTCACGTCCTTTGTGAAAATGTATTTTCTGAAAAATTGTAAAAGAAAATCTTTCAAATATATGCAGTAGCTCTCTCTAGTGGTGAAAAGCACATCATCACATTTTACCCGTTGTTTTCCCATCCATTGTAAATAGAAGAGCCTTATCACTGGCCCCTATTGACGGATGCTTTTATTGCCAACCTACAGCGCCACCTAGTGCTAGAACTTGAAATGAATTAGAATCCTTTATAATTGCGATTGGAACCGACAGATTATCATAAAATCATCCAGTAATTTACAGTGTAAATATCTTTCTCAATTGGTGTTTGTTGTATATTTTCCCTTATAGAATGAAAGCCCCATGAATATAAAACGGATGGTTTGGATCAGGAAGGAGTAGCCCCAAACGTGTGGGGTGTGTTTGTACAGAGCCAAGTGAAAACTGCCCAGCAGAGTATCACATTTCAGGGGCACATCCATCACTCTACAGACAGCAGCCACAGACAGCCATTGGCCACTACCTGTAGGGTTCAAAGTCACATGCTGCGCTGTTTGTCTGATTTATGAACTGTCAGAGGTATCACATTAACAAGAGATTAGCCTCAACAAGGAGATGTATGATATAAACAAAGTGAAGAGGTGGCGAGCGGCCAGGGAAACAGTCAGCGGGGAACAGAAGCTAAGGTGCTGGTGGACAGACACACAATGAGAGGCGTATTGGCTATCAGCCAGGGCTAGGTTGTTTGGTTGCTTTAGGTTTGTAATCCTCATTTGGATGTGTGTTGTCTTTATTCAAGGATACTACCATTGCAAATACGGTTGGTTAAAAGCAGAAAAAAATGTATGAACAGGTTTTTTATTGTATGAATGATTACTGGTATGATTTATTGTGCGTGTGTATTACTCTATAACTCTGTGCATGTGTGTGTACTTGTAGGTGTATGTGTGTGTGCGCGCTCTTGTTTCTTACCATATGTATGTCAGTTCAGTGTGTAAGACAGTTGTTGTTGTGGTTGTTGTCCCCAAGGCTAAATTGGAATTGGCAGGGGTGCCCCCCCCCCCCCCCCCCCCCCCCCCCCCCCCCCAAGGGACTGGGCCCGTGCCAACACCCTCCTTCCTGTTCCCTCCATCCCTCCATCCTTCAGCCTCCAGCTCAGCAGGATCCAGAGCCCTAGTACTGAGCCACCTCCTCCCAGAACCCCCCTCTCCCTCTCCTCTCTGTCTCTGGGAGGTCTCAGCTGTCCCCCTCAGAAGAGACATCAATCCCCCCCAGGGGATTTCCAACACTCTGGTAGCTAGGACCACTGCAGGGGCCAAGCCTCCACTAACACACAAGCACATTAAGGCCCGCCACAAAAGAACCATGAAAAACCCCTATCTCTTGCTCTGAGAAAATACTTTGTTGCAGTTGCTCTTTCCCAACCACATGAGAGCAGTGTTAGTCTTTGTCAGAGACCTGGAGTGATGAGTGTAATTACTAACCGCACTGAGGAGGAGTGTGAATTCCTACAATGGTTTATGTCAGGGAACCTGTACTTGGGTCTGAATTAAACATTTATGATGTGTATGGAGTTGTGTGTCAGTTAGTGTGCAGTTCAATAAATATATGAATTATTGTGGTAAAGGTGTTTAAATAAAGCATGTCAGTGTTTGGTGTGGAAGAAAATTGCGTGTTTCAACTTGTCTTTACTTGCTGGATATTACTTTAAAATAAACCACTGACAACACGCACACACACACATACATAAAAACGCTCTGTTGCTCTCTCTCTCTCTCTCTCTCTCTCTCTCTCTCTCTCTCTCTCTCTCTCTCTCTCTCTCTCTCTCTCACACGAATGCACGAGTGCATGCAAACTAGCCACACACACACACACACACACACACACACACACACAGGAGGCTGCTAAGGGGAGAACTGCTCATAATAATGGCTGGAACGGAATGGCATTAAATGTCAGAAAACCATGTGTTTGATGTATTTGATACCATTCCACTTAATTCGCTCTACAGTCATTACCACAAGCCCGTTCTCCCCAATTAAGGTGCCACCAGCCTCTTGTAATACGCAGTGATGTGCAGTCAGGGTAGGCAAGGTAGGCAGTGCTAACCCTGTTATAATCGCGTAAAAAAAAGCTGTTAAGAAAATTCTATAAAATATTGTCATTCTTTTTATATCTAATGTTTTTTTCTCAACAATTCTAGTGGTTTTTCTGCAAAAAAATCTAAAACTGCATCAAAACCTCAGGAAATGTCCTTGGGTATTCATGCCTTCCTTTCCAGATTCCTTTCCAGACATTCAAATACGTTCAAATTGTTGAGGCCACAGCCGTTCCTGAGTCCAGTCACGGTTAATGGACAGGGTAAGCATAGGCATCGCTGCTTTGCCTAGCTTGAAGATGAATTCGTTGCATTGAGCCGATTTCATATTTTGCGCATTCATATTGCCTAAACATGTTGTGTAGGTATTACCATGGGAAGCTGCGCACATTTGATCGTGTCTACATAACGGCACTTGCATCCCTCGAACTGAACAGAGCTAGCTAGCGAACAAAAACAACCTGAGAAATGGACACTATTGCACCTCCAAAATGTTCCAAGTTGGAATAATGTAATGCGCCATTTGGAGGGTTCGAAGAGTGGAACCTATAATGAAAGTTAAGACCAGACAGAGGCAGCATACAGGAGCTCTACACACAAGAAGTGACCATGACACGCAACCACCATATCCCTCATTGCTAGCTGTCGGGCAAGCGAACATTGAGTACTGGACTGTCCACTTGTCTAAAACGTCATTATCAATTAATCATTTTTACCAGACTTTTACACATCTTGGACATTTACTTTTGCTTTGTGGATGTAATGGGAATGGGAATGACTTGTGTCAGTGTGAAAATGGAACCGAAAGAGGCTTTGGGGATATGTCTCCCACGACTGGGGCCTGCTGTGTGCATGCAGAATAAAATAATGTTCTGCTTTGACTTCTACAACTCTGTCACCAAGAGGTTCACTAGATGAATGGACTTCATTTACAAGTAAAGGAAGGCCTAAATGCATTTTCCTTTTTTTATTTAACTAGGAAAGTCAGTTAAGAACTAATTCATATTTACAGCCCCGTCGATGTGGATGGGGATGTGCTCGGCCCTCTGTTTCCTGTAGTCCACGATCAGTTCCTTTGTCTTTCGGACTTTGAAGGATGGCGCTGCCGTCTTACAGGCTCCTGACCAACTCAGCTATTTGTGTGTGTGTTTGTATGCTGATCTTAACTTCTTTTGTACATAATGTTTCCGCCGTTATTTCCTATGACCTAAAACAGCTTCTGGACATCAGAACAGCGATCACTGACCTCGATTTGGACGTCATATTTACCCCAGACCAGGCCCAGACCAGGCCCTGGACTCGAAAGAGGAAGCAGCGGCGAAAGAGAGGCAAGCGAGGTGGCGTCATGATTAGACTACGTCGGCGAGCATATACCTTTTGTTGGCGAACACACAATCACAAGAGAACAAGCTGGACGAGCTCCGTTCGAGACTATCCTATCAACGGGACCTGAACAACTGTAATATCCTATGTTTCTCAGCGTCGTAGCTGAACAAGGACATGGATAATATACACCTCACTGGCTTTTCCATGCATCGTCAAGATCGAACGGCAGCCTCGGGTAAGATGAGAGGGGGTGGGGTGTGTCTCTTTGTTAACAACAGCTGGTGTGCGATCTCAAATTTTATGAAAGACTTGAGTTTTTATAATACCTCATGATGAGATGCAGACCATACTATTTACCAAGAGTGTTTTCATCTACTATTTACCACCACAAACTGATGCTGGCACTAAGACCACACTCAACGAGTTGTATAGGACCATAAGCAAACATGGAAATGCACATCCAGAGGTGGTGCTTCTTGTGTCCGGTGATTTTAATGCAGGGAAACTTAAATCTGTTTCACCTCATTTTTACCAGCATGTCACCTGTGCAACTAGAGGCAACAAAACTCTAGATCACCTTCACTCGACACACGGAAGCGAATACAAGGCTCTCCCTCGCCCTCCCTTTGGCAAATCTGATCCTCCTGATTCCTGCTTACAAGGAAAAACTCAAACAGGAAGTACCAGTGACATGTTCAATACAGAAGTGGTCCCATGAAGCGGATGCTAAGCTACAGGACTGTTTCGCTAGCACAGACTGGAATATGTTGTGGGATTCAACTGATAACATTGAGGAGTTTACCACATCAGTCACCGGCTTTATTGATAAGTGCGTTGTCCCCACAGTGAACGTACGTACATATCCCAACCAAAAGCAATGGATTACAGGCAACATCCGCATTGAGCGAACGGCTAGAGCTGCCGCTTTCAAGGAGCGGGATACTAATCTGGACATTTTTAGAAATCCTGCTAGGAGCTCTGATGAGCCATCAAACAGGCAAAGCGTCAATACAGAACTAAGATTGACGTTTATGTGGCAGGGCTTGCAAACTAGCATGGATTACAAAGGGAAACCCAGCCGTGAGCTGCCACATTCACAAGGCGGATTACCAGGATGCGTACTCAGAGCATGCACTGACCAGCTAGCAGGTGTCTTCACTGACATTTTCAACCACTCCAGGACCCAGTCTGTAATACCTACATGTTTCAAGCAGGCCACCATAGTCCCTGTGTCCAAGGCAGCCAAGGTAACCTGTCTAAATGACTATCGCCTCGTAGCATTCAAATGTGTAGCCATGAAATGCTTTGAAAGGCTGGTCATGGCTCACATCACCACCATCATCCCAGACACCCTGGACCCATCCCAATTCCCATACAGCGCCAACAGATCCACAGATGACACAATCTCTATTGCACTCCACAATGCCCTCTTCCACCTGGACAAGTCGAACACCTATGTGAGAATGCTGTTCATTGACTACAGCTCAGCGTTCAACAAGCTCATCACCAAGCTAAAGACCCTGGGACTGAACACCTCCCTCTGCAACTGGACCCTGGACTTCCTGGCTGTGGAGGGTATGTGGAGAGTGTGGGGGCAGCTATCTCTTGTGTATCTTGGCTACAATGGTATTTACATTTTGGTGAATATTGTTAGTTGATTTTGATTAATAGTCTATGTCACTCTGGTTGTTGGAGGTACAGTATCTGTTGTATGGTAAACTTGGGCTTCATCAAGGTTTATTTGTGAGTAAATGTTGCTTTGGTAATAGCCAGTGCTTACCCCAACCACAGACTTTACCGCACATCACTGCACGCATGCATGCACACACGCACACACACCGTGCAAGTTACAGTTTTTTCTCAATCGCACACAAGCAATGTTTGGATGTGTTAACACTATCTATAGCAGAACAGCAATGATCAAATGTTCTGCTCCAATACATATACAGAACTTCGGATCATTTTCTTGCTTTATTAACTGACTTGAAGATCTTAGACCACCTTTTGCAAAACTTTACATACAAATGTCATCAGTGAATACAAAATTCACTGTTAAGTATTTTGTTCATAGAATATAACACATTGAAATGTGTTTCCGGCAATCAGTAAATAATACTGCACAAAATTCTACATCACCCCATTACACATCACCCCATTCTAAATCACCCCATTCTACATCACCCCATTCTAAATCACCCCATTCTACATCACCCCATTCTAAACCACCCCATTCTACATCACCCCATTCTAAATCACCCCATTCTACATCACCCCATTCTAAATCACCCCATTCTACATCACCCCATTCTACATCACCCCATTCTAAATCACCCCATTCTACATCACCCCATTCTACATCACCCCATTCTACATCACCCCATTCTAAATCACCCCATTCTAAATCACCCCATTCTACATCACCCCATTCTAAATCACCCCATTCTACATCACCCCATTCTAAATCACCCCATTCTACATCACCCCATTCTAAATCACCCCATTCTACATCACCCCATTCTACATCACCATCTTAATTGAGTGACTGCAAAGAAAATGTATTGATCTACCGGGATTTTTTAAAAACTGTTTTGCAAAAGGCCACAGTTATGTGTCTTGTGAAATCTGTTTTGAAAATCACACTGTGTTTATGGCTATTAAGGTGTGTGTATATATATATATATATATATATATATATATATATATATATATATATATATATATATATACTGTATATCTCAATATATTGTCAAGAAAAGAAAAGAAAAAACTCTCAAATAGAATGTTTACTTTGTTCATCACAGTGACTGACATTATCGAGCAAAATATTTTTGAGGCTTGAATAAAACAAAACAAAAACACATTTACATGACAAACAATGCGTCATGTTGGAGGTATGTTTTGGCATATGGGACATTTTAATTTGGATGTTACAGTAATTGTAGCCAAATCAAGCTGATTTGAATAAAGCAGGCCTGGGGGGGTACTAGCCTAGTGCAGAGAGAGGAAAATGTTATGTACCCTTCACCTCAATCACCAGATACTAAACTATATCTGTGGTGGCAAAACCCATGCTTGTCGTGTTTGCAAGTCAAATGAGCCTGTTGTGCATATGCTAACGACAGGCTGGAGTTGCTAATGCCGTGTCCTCTTTATGTTGATGGTGATGTCTGATGAGTCGCAGCGAGGAGTGGGCTGCCCAAATATGTGTTCATCTGCGGAGTTGCTGTGTTTCATTTGTGTAAGCTGCAGCTTTGGCGACCGTCCTAAACCCCTCTCTAAGGGCCTTGTAAGCTACTAAGCTTTCAGGGGCACAGTGGCACTGTGACAACTGACTCTCTATTCCATATGCTTTGATGTACAGAGAACAGTTTCTTGGACAAATCAGATATTCATAATAGATAATAATATTGATGGATCAGGATGGTGATTTCAACCAAAGCCAATGTTTTACTACTGCATCAAGGGATTTATAGTCTTTTGTTTTTTTCCCCCCTCGGAAATATTTCCCGACTCCTCTGCGTCCTCTGTGCTACAGTGGTACATGAAACAGGCCGGATGGATGCGTGTGCTCAGTGTCTGTGGGGAAAATAGCATAGAGCCAAGAGACTCTCTCATCTCTGCTGCTCACTGCGACTTGGCTCGGCTGTTTCCAATTTGGAGGATGAAAAGGATATGTTCTGACTTGACGGTGAATACATAACTCCTAGCTAACTGGGTGAGATTATGCATTCATAAGTAGGTACACCTACATACTGTCAGGCTTTTCACAGCCTCGGCCTGGATACAGGATTCTAAATATCTGACTCACTCATTAAAAAGGCTGTTCTGTAGTTCCTCTCTTTCTGCTGGAGTTTTTCTATTTTTTTTTTAACAGTGAATGGGTCAAATGTGTCCGTAGTCATCACTGATCCCCCACTTCAGTTCATTTAATAGGACATAGTATCCAGGCATTTAGTTAAATGGGGAAGTCCATATCTCAGCCCGTTCTGGCCCAGACTCTCGCCTCTTGGCATATAATTGGTGAAGGATGCTATTTACAGATTGAAGGTTGCACTCGCTATCAGAATAATGAATGTAATTCTCCTCATTTATTCCTGTTTGTCCAAGATCCGCCATTATTATTGCCATGTGACGGTCAGCTCAGGGCTTATTTTCACACAGGTACGTGTGGGAAGGCCAGAGCAGTGGACAAAGACATGCAAACAGATTGGGCTTTTCCAGCCAGCTGGGAAGTGTGCAGATGGAATTGGGAGGGAATAGGCACCAAAAGAAATAGCTGTTGGAATTTGATCATCCTAGAAAGAGATGCAACGGTATATTTTCTGCTTGACTGATCTGCCCTACATACTGGGAGACACAGATATAATGATTACAATGTGGAGAAAACAAGTAGGACAGGAGACCGAGCTCAAATGAACATTGTGTTACTGTAAGACGTGTAATAAATAACACATACCCTACCTAGTCAAATAAAATGGTTTCAGCATTTCATTTGGTTTTTCTCTGAAATGTATTCTTCAAAAATATCTGCTCGATGTTAAAACCAAAGGATCTTCAAAATATACCAAAAAGACCATAGTTGCATGCATGCAGTTCTACGCTACTCTATGCCTAAACGCCTGTTCGGCTTTCAACACAATTTATAGTCTTGAAGAGGCGGCAATCTAAGTAAAAACCAACCGTGACTCAGATCCTGACCTTTTCCGTTCTTAGGAATGATCCCATATTAGCCCACACAGAGCATCACACCCAGCTAGAAAGCACTGCAGGTTTGGCGCGAGGCGAGGCTGTCTAAACGTCTAAATGACAGTGTCCCCCTCTGGTCTAAAACCCCAGGATAACATGAGACTGCTGATGACTCTAGGATTGCTTCCCTGTCTTTGGTAAATAAAGGACGAAAAACAAGTCACGGTCTAAATTGGCCTTTAAAATATAACCCACTAATTGTGAGAAGACGTCTGGCCTTGTATCGCCTAAGGGTGGACCCTCATGTCATGTTGCCATGCTCAGTCATATAGGGTGTTTAGTCACAGATCCCACAGTGTTCATACCAGAGGGGTATGTTGAGTGAAAGGAGGGCATATAGGGTCAGAAGAGTGTTGGATAATGCACACTTTCAGAAAGAGGGTGACATCTTAGAGAGGCCCAGAGATCCACTGTTCCTCTGGAGGAGTTGCTATGGTTAACACATCACGCCACGATGAGAGCTGCATGAAGCCTTTTCATTTACACATGACTCCTGGGCACTGTTACCCTGTCCTTCATGTATAATAATCACCCCCATTGCTAATACTGCCAATCAGACTGAGCGGAGACAGACAGAGGGAGAGTGAGAGGGAGGGAGACAGAGAAAGAGAGAGAGAGGGAGAGAGAGGTGGAGATAAAAAGGCAGGGAAGGAGAGAGGGGAGTGAGTAGAGAGGGAACACAGGGAAGAAGAGGAAGACAGTAGGGTTTTGGTCCCGATTGAGGCGTTTGGGGATATTAATTAAATGTCTTAAACAAACATCATGGCTGCGGAGGGTATGTGGAGAGTGTGGAGGCAGCACAGCGCTCCATCTGCCGTGTGTGTTTGTGTGTGTGTGTGTGTGTGTGTGTGTGTGTGTGTGTGTGTGTAGAGGGTCTCTCTGTGGAGGGTCAGGCAGAGCGGAGCATTGTGGTAGTTAAAGTTCAGGAACACAGAGGAACAGATGGGCTCCCCGTCTCTCGGGGCAGGACAACAGCCTCCCAATGCCTCAAGCCCTTTATGTCGCTCTCTCTCTCCAAGTTGCAAGGATACAGAGAGAGAGGGAGAGAGGGAGAGAGAGAAAGAGAGAGAGTGAGAGAGAAAGAGAGAGAGACAGAGACAGAGAGAGAAACAGAAATAGAAATAGAGACAGGGCGAGGGAGAGGGGAGAGAGAGAAAGAGAGAGGGGAGGGAGGGAGGGAGGGAGGGAGGGAGGGAGGGAGGGAGGGAGGGAGGGAGGGAGGGAGGGAGGGAGGGAGGGAGACAAAAATGGGAGCCAGAAGAATTTAGCTTAAACAAACCTAGCAAGGGGAGTTAATACAACTACATCAAACGACCAAACTGCGTGAGTAAACCAAAAAGGAGCACAGACTCTAACGTTAAAACATCTCTTCTGTTTTTTTGTGTGAAGATTTTTCAATCCATTATTTCAAGCAACAGCAGCGGACAAACAAAAATGGTTGCCATAGCAATAGTGCAGCAGAACAGAGCAGCAGCAGCAGCAGCAGCAGCAGAGCCCACGGGCACCATGTCCCCACTCCCCCTCAGCGCTGAGTCCATTCTTTACCCTCCAGAGGCCAAAAATGACACAACGAGGAAACCTCTTAAACAGCAACTACAAAAGGGGAGGCCAGAAACCCTTTTTTGCAGACCTCTACAAAAACGGTGATGTGAGTAATCTCATCTTTCTCACTGACCAGCCAAATGCATGGCGCTCAGCAGTCTGCTCTCACTACCCATCCATAAAGAAAGAGGGAATCTGTAATGGGTGGAAGCTGAAAGTCAAAGAGAAAGATGATCCTGACTGAACCATATTATTTTTTTTTTATATATTTTTTAATTTTTTATCCCATTTTCTCCCCAATTTTCGTGGTATCCAATCGCTAGTAATTACTATCTTGTCTCATCGCTACAACTCCCGTACGGGCTCGGGAGAGACGAAGGTTGAAAGCCATGCGTCCTCCGAAGCACAACCCAACCAAGCCGCACTGCTTCTTAACACAGCGCGCCTCCAACCCGGAAGCCAGCCGCACCAATGTGTCGGAGGAAACACCGTGTACCTGGCCCCCTTGGTTAGCGCGCACTGCGCCCGGCCCGCCACAGGAGTCGCTGGAGCGCGATGAGACAAGGATATCCCTACCGGCCAAACCCTCCCTAACCCGGACGACGCTATGCCAATTGTGCGTCGCCCCACGGACCTCCCGGTCGCGGCCGGCTGCGACAGAGCCTGGGCGCGAACCCAGAGACTCTGGTGGCGCAGTTAGCACTGCGATGCAGTGCCCTAGACCACTGCGCCACCCGGGAGGCCCCAGACTGCACCATATTAACAATCAACCTCTACAAGACTGGCACTCTCATGGTGCAAGGTAATCTTAGGCTGTTTGGAACAGACTTTCAGACCATTAAAAGGAGAGAGCAGAGAGAGAGAGAGAAGGACACCACCTCCCACAAGACAGACTCCACCAGCACCACCCTCACCTCTACTTTCCCCACCCAAAAAGGCATATCCAGCACCTCTCTTCCCACCCCAGGAGGAGAGCGACCACCCTCAGTGCAGAGCAGGCTCAGGCCCTCCCTACCACCATGGCTGCCATGAGGGATGAGTTCACCAAACTGGAGGGGGAGGTTATCCTGCTGAGGGAGAGCGTGAGCAAACAGCAACCAAAAATACAATCTCTCCTGGACAACTTTTTAGCCTTATCATTCTCCTACAACAATGAAGGTGTAAATTTGGCCTTTTGGAACATAAACTGTATATTTGACAAATTAGCCACCTAATCTAAAGAAACATTAGAGTAAACCAGAAATAATAGATCATGAAAAATGGTTTGATAATGATTGCAAAAATCTAAGAAAGTCATACATCTAATCAAAAACACAGAGAACCAGACAACAAAAATATATGCCTCCAATATGAGGAAACACTGAAGAAATACAAACACACCCGAAGAATAAAAAAGGAACAGCATATTAGAAATCAGCTGGATGGAATTGAGGAATCCATAGAATCAAACCACTTCTGGGAGAATTGGAAAAAATTAAATGAGCCTCATCATGAGGGATTGGCTATCAAAAATGGGGATATATGCGGCGAAATCACTTTGAAAACCTCTACAGCAATATAACAAAGAGCCCAGAACAACAAGATATATTAAAAAAATGACAAATCCTTGAATCAGCAGTCAAAGACTATCATAATCCTGTGGATACCTCAATTACAGATGAAGAATTATTGGGAAAACTATGCATTCTCCAACCCAAAAAGGCCTGTGGTGCTGATGGTAATTTAAATGAAATTGTCAAATATACAGACCACAAATTCAAATTGACTGTACTCAAACTCTTCAACATTATCCTCACTGCAGGTATTTTCCCTGATATTTGGAACCAAGGATTGATCACACCAATCTATAAAAATGGAGACAAATTTGGCCCAAATAATTACAGAGGAATTAATTTGGGTTCATTTGGGTTAAAGCAACTTGGGGGAAATTCTCTGCAGTATCATAAATAGCAGACTACGTCATTTCCTTGATGAACACAACGTCCTGAACAGAAGCCAGATTGGATTTGTAAAAAATGATGGTACAACAGACCACATTTACACCCTACACACTCTAATTGACAAACAAGTAAAGCAAAACAAAGGCGCAATCTGCTTGTGTTTTGTAGACTTCAAGAAAGCATTTGATAAAATTTGGCACAAAAGGTATTTTTTTGAAACTAATAGAAAGTGGTATTGCAGGGAAAACACATGATGTTATTAAATCAATGTACACTAAAAACAAATGTGCGGTTAAAATTGGCAACAAGCAAACAGACTTCTTCTCTCAGGGACGTGGAGTGAAACAGGGCTGCTCAGTAAGTCCAACACTATTTAACATCTACATGAATGAATTGGCAAAAACATTAAACAAATCTGCAGCACCTGGTCTCACCCTACACACCACTGAAATCAAGTGTCTGCTGTGCGCAGATGACCTGGTGCTACTGTCTCCCACATACGAGGGGTTAAAGCAGCACCTAGATCATCTGCACAGGTTCTGTCAGACCTGGGCTCTGACCGTTAATCTAAAAAAACAAATATAATGATATTCCAAAAATGGTCCGGAAATCAGGATCATCAATATAAATTCTATTTGGACACAGTTCTATTAGAACACACCAAATACTACACGTATCTAGGACTAAATAGCAGCAACACAGGTAGCTTTCACCTGGCTGTGAACAAGCTGAGAGACAAAGCAAGAAGAGCATTCTATGCCATTAAAAGGAGCATTAAAATCAAAATTCTAATTAGAATCTGCCCCCCAAAAATCTAATCAGTTATAGAAACAATTGCTCTATATGGCAGCGAAGTCTGGGGTCCGCTCTCTAGTAATGAATTCACCAAATGGGACAAACATCAAATCGAAATACTGCATGCAAAGTTTTGCCAGACTGTATTGCAAGTGCAAAGAAAAACTCCAAATAACGCATGTAGAGCAGAATTGGGCCAAAACCCCCTCCTTATTCAAATAGAAAAAATAGCCATCAGATCTTGCAACCATCTAAAAACAAGTGATCCCAAAACATTCCATCACACAGCCCTACAATGTCAAGAGATGAAACAAGAGAAGAGTCCCTTCAGCCAGCTGGTTCTGAGGCTCAGTTCACTAATCCAAATCAACCCCATAGAGCCTCAGGACAGCACTCAGAAAATCTGGCCCAACCAAATCATCACAAAGCAAAAATAAAATACATCACCTATTGGAAAGACACCACAAAAAAATATATGTAAACGTCAATGCTATTTGTCTCTAAACAGACAGTACATGGTGGCAGACTATCTGATCACTGTGACTGATAGAAAACTGAGGAAAACACTGACTAGGTATAGACTCAGTGAGCACAGTCTGGCTGTAGAGACCGGTTGTCACAGGCAAACCTGGCTGCCCAGAGAGGACAGGCTGTGCTCACTCTGCTCCAGGGCAGAGGTAGAGACAGGGCTGCATTTCCTATTACACTGTGACAAATACTCAGACCTAAGAGAATCTTTATTTCCTCAAAATTATCATTTAGTACAAAGAATTTTAAACGAAATATTTATTGGGTGAAAAGCCAAAATGTGCAGTTTTGGTAACCAAGTATGTGTCCTCCTGCCACATCCTGAGGGACAGCCAGTGACAAGTGTTTTCATGCCATGTCATGTGGCTTCTCAGTCAGCTTGAGACTAGTCTACTACTGTTGCTTTCATGTATTATTATTCTCATTAATATTGTTTCAACTACTACTATTATTATTGCGGTTGGTACTACCGTTTTTGTTAAATGTATACTTTGACAATGTACTGTAAGTAATGTAAGTTGCCACGTCAATACAGTCTACTGAATTAAACATTGAGAGAGAGAGAGCGAGTGAGAGAGTGAGAGAGTGATAGAGGTAGCGTGCACTGTTTCCTTCATTCAAGTGACGCTTAAGCCAGATTGATTGATCTGCAGGGCCAAGTCACTGTGGTGTTAGCGCACCGTAAAGGCTCACTACGAGAAGAATTAGTTCTATGTCATCCTATTGACTTCTCACCTCTCTAGAGCATAGACTTCTGTTCTGTTCTCTATAGCTACACTCAATAGCCATTCAAACCTTTAATTTACTTGTTCTTAATTACTTTTAGATTTTGTAAATTACTTTGCCCAGAAAAACATCCATCTGAATCAGTAAATCCACAATCTACTGTTAACTTGAGCAATCATTTCTTACAGTCACTTTCGTTTGTCAAGATCACCAATCAAACCACAGACGGTCGCACATGAGTCAATTATCTATAATGTCCATCTTTTGTTTCACTGCTATTGTACGTCTTTGGTAGAAAGATGTTTCCATGAAAATAGAATGACTAGATTCTATTATTTTCATATGGATGAATCACCTCTCCAGGAAGCCGGTGATCTAGGTTCTCGTAGGTCGGTTCGTCAGTGAAGGGTAATTATGTTCTCTGTCACCTATAATTTCCAACACCTACTCTCTCCAGGCCTGGAAGAACCTAATGGCTCTCCTCTGGCAGCCCATTTGAACCGCCGTACAGCTCTGACTCAATTAGTGTTGTCAAGAGATAACGACGAGGCGCTCCTTTTCCCTTTTAGATGAGTTCCAAGGTAAGACAGTAGCTTCGTACAGTATCTAAATCACACTCAAGTCTTTTTTAATCTCACTGTGCACATGATCTCTTGTCAAATCATAAAGTTCAGCTAGCCATTATTTTTATAAAAAGCATTAAAAGTGAATCCTTAGACTTTCTGTTGAGTGGAGTTGCTCTCTAGCTCCATTCCGTTTAGGTAGATTTTTTATTGGGAAAGGGATATCTAGTCAATTATATAACTGGATGCATTCAACCTAAATGCGTCTTCTGCCTTTCACATAACACCTCTAAATTAGAGAGGTGCGGGGGGCTGCTTCATCGGCGCCCGGGGAGCAGTTGTTGTTGGGGGTTAACTGCCTTGCTCAAGGGCAGAACGGCAGATTTTTTCACCTTGCCGACATGGGGATTCAAAGCAGTGACCTTTTGATTACTGGCCAAAAGCTCTTAACCACCCAGACTACCTCTCGCCCCATATTGAAGAACAGCGCTAACAATGCTTATCTGGGGCGGCTCACATTAATGCCACATGATGATAAATATCATGATCGGGATATTTCTGATATTGATAAGTATGCTGAGAGTGGATAGTGGTCCTACCGCTGACTGATGAAAATACAGCATGCTTATTTCAACAGTTGAAATAATATATATATTTTTTTTTAAGCAGGCATAGTACAGAGTTGAAACAAAAGGAATAACAATCAATGCCATAACCTACGTGTGAGCTTAGCGCACCCAATTAAAGTCCTAAGACTCTTCTTCTTCTTTGGACAATCCGCCGTGTGCAACTTATAGCATGTCCTGGTCCATTTCATTGCAACCAAAGGCATATACACACATTTACAGAGGGGGAGTCATTAGCTGTGTCTGAAATTACAGTGAACAAAAACGTTCCTAAAGTTCCCTCGTCACCTTGTCTTGTCATCGCCCGTCGCGCAAGGCGTCGTTTCATCGAGCCGTTCGTTTCGCTCACACACATTAGCTTAGCCATTAGCCTGCCCTACTATCTCTGCCAATTATCTCCATCTGTATGCTGATGCTAAGGACAGCGAAGGATAATAAGCGTGACACGCGGTGTAAAATAATGACATGCAGATGAAGAGAAGTCCATGTCTTGATGGACAGAACACGAAATGGAAGACAAATGATGTCTCAGTCTCACTCTGCCAGCCCACACACGTCCAGCCCTCCGGTTAGCCTAGGCTAGCCTGTTTCTTTCCACAAGAGTAGACCGTGGAATAAATTGGCCCATGTGATAAGACATCAGATGAACTGCCTTGTCGAACCTCCTGACTTCACAAACGTACCACGTACCTCCATTTATTTTTATTACATCAGGTAAACACTTTCACCTCAGCACTGAGCTCATTAGGCTAGCTGAAGGATGATGCTCATCACCCCACAACACGACTTCTCTTAACGTCTCACCGACCTTTTCCACTTTGTGTCAATGAGTAGCCTAAACCCTACTTCTCTCTTTGTGAATCCCAAGCTGAAAAAGAGGTGAGACCAGACAGTTAAGACATAACTCGATCTACCCTCTGCCTCACACTAAGTCAAAAGGCATTCTTACAAGCTGACTCCTAGAGCAAAGTTAATTGAAGATTGCCAGCCAATGGCTAAAACAGAGCATATAGTCAAAACACCATCCTCAGATTGTGCCACAGTCTGCCAAATGCTGATCATCCATCACCACGATGGTATAGGATGTTCCTGGTGTCAGCAGTAATGGCGTTTTCCCTGGGAGGTGTCAGGTAATTAAGCATCTTTAGGGTCACACAGGGGTCCCAGCTTCAGTCACATTGAGGCTGTGTTTACACAGGCATCCGAATTCTGATATTTGTTTCACGAAAAAAGATCTGATGTGAAAAGATCTGATATGATTGGTCAAAAGACCAATTAGAGAGAAAAGAGATCAGAATTGGGCTGCCCGTGTAAACGCAGCCTGAGTGACATGATAATATGACATTTGGGCCAGCGAGAAACACATGACATAACATGGGCCATCACATGCCATTCATATGTTGTCTTTCAAGCAGGTTTATAACTTGCGCTAATATGCGTCCTTTGTCCTGATCTTGTCCACATTCTGATTGTGGACACATTTTCAGAAATATGTCTACACAGTGTCTACATTGTGAACAGATGTCCTGGTCCCACGCAGTATGCAAATTATTTGATAGCTATTTTTTCCAGAATAATATTTAGTTTTCATTTTAAAACATATATTGATGCCATAAGACATAGGTCAATGGTGCCACCTGTCAAGGATTTTGAAAGGCAGGATAATGATGATTTAAATGATTTCACTGTCCAGATCCATCTACAGTACACTTTTAAAATATCCAGACACAATGTGTGCCAGACTACCTCCAGAGGTGGTCAGGAAGATCTGATCACATTTCAGATCACAATCAGATCACAAAGCGTCTTTTAATCATCTTCACCTGTCTGAAAATGTGGGCACAATCAGGACAAAGGATTAATTTTAGAACCAGGTTTAAACAGCGCTTCATAATGACATGACCTCATATTGACATCTTCAGTTTCTGGATAACGATAATTTGCATATATTTAACCCTTATTTTACCACATAAGTTGACTGAGAACACATTTTAATTTACAGCAACAACCTGGGGAATAGTTACAGGGGAGAGGAATGACCCTGGGGATGATTAAGTGGCCATGATGGTATGATATCCAGATTGGGAATTTAGCCAGGACACCAGGGTTAAGACCCTATTCTTACAATAAGTGTCATGGGATCTTTAGTGACCACATAGAGTCAGGACACCCGTTTAACACCCCGTCTAAAAAACAGCACCCTACACAGGGCAATGTCACTGCCCTGGGGCCTTAGGGGGAAAAAAATGTAGACCAAAGGAAATAGTGCCTCCTACTGGCCATGCAACACCACTTCCAGAAGCATCTGGTCTCCCATCGAGGGATCAACCAGGACCAACTGTGCTTAACTTCAGAGGCAAGCAAGCAGTAGGATGCAGCAGGATGGCCTGCTGCTGGCCTATTAATGCTGTGTATCGTTGCAGATTGAATTCATAGTTTGTATCTTTGATTTCCTCTTTACAGGCTGTTGTCTATTCGTCATGCTGCATGAACCTTGTGGAATCAGCTCAATTATACCTGCTTTGTTCAAATTTGATATTCATATTCACAGAAATTCACACATATTCACTGTTTTTAGCTTCACTAAATCTAACATGAAAACAGTTTCAAATTGATGGCATTGTTTGAAACGTTCCGTATTATAGTGATCTTAACTGATGAACCTTACAGATTACGGTCTAAGGAGAACAAGCTCCATTTGATAAACATTGTGAATCTGCCAACACAAACATCCTCACACTGCACCATGCTGGATATCTGTCTGGGTTTACCGTACACTGCTTGTTTGCATCTCTCTATCCTTATTACAAACGTACCAATATGCATTGCACGGGATCGGTTATCTTTTATGGATGAGGCGAGGTGGATGGTAGTTAGAGAGCAGAGGGGGACTTCTCATTCCCTCAGATTGGGGGGAATATATAAACAGGGTTTATTGTCATGAGCTGGCTTCGGGGGCTGTCATTTTACATTACACCCACCACATCTAAATTAACACAAATAACAAGGTTCCTGTTTACGTGGTCAGATGAATGCCACATTTCTGCATAACAGCTTTCAACCCCATGCCTCCCCTTCCCCTGTGTTTGTCAAGCAGGTAAATTGGTTGGGATGGCAATGGTATAGCGTTAAAACAGACCTGCTGTAATCTTATTCAGTCTGTCATTTAATTCAGAGGACGAGAACACATTTCCTTTTTGTTCACTACGCTCTCGCATTAAATAGGATTCATTTTGGAGCTGAATAATTCATGTTTTTTTGGGGCGGTTTGTCAGCATGCTGAGGGAGAGGAGCAGGAGTTGTCAGAGGGGAAAAGTGAAAGGTTACACTAGCTAGCTACTTTCAGTAGATTGGCACTAGCTACCTCATTGTGAATGGAGGACAACGAGGAAGAAGGGGATAATGAAGGTATTTTTCACTGTCAATAAGAACAAATGGGGGACTTATTAGCCCTAATGGAGGACGTGAGGGAAACACAAGGTGTCACTTTATACCAGGGTCATAGGTCATTAAGCTGTTGTGTCAGGGGCCTTCCCTCCGACACATAGCATATAAAATAGATAAGGCAAAGGATGCAATTAAAGTTAGAGGTTAGGTAAGTCCTACCCCTTCTTGCATGATCTCAATTACTGATACATACGCTGGTGGGCAGACTATAAAGCTTATTAACTCAGTATTCTCTGGATGCTCAGTAGCGTATCTGTCAGGTTCCCCTACGGCAGTGTGGAGGGCCCTCTGAAAAGCAGAGAGAAGGCGTCAGTGGAGAGACCAGCTCTGACATCCACTTTGAGCTGACTGAAGGGGATCTCCCTGTTAGTCTGGCGTTACGCAGAGACGGGCAGTATTTATGTTTACATGTATTTGAAATACGTATTTGAATTACTTCTGAGTATTTTGTCATTTGTATTTTCTAAATACTGAATACTTTTCTATAACAAAACGTTTGTGGTTCACCCTGCATTGGTATCAGAAGTCTGCTAAATGTTTCTGCTAAATAAGCTAAATATAAATATATATGTAAAAGTTATCACAAAGCCTGCTAAGTATTCTTCTAATGAGCTCCGCCCCGAAACAGTACTGTTACTGAGAATGTTGTCACACCCTGATCTGTTTCACCTGTCTTTGTGCTTGTCTCCACCCCCCTCCACTTGTCGTCCATCTCGTTTTGTTCGTAAAACCTACCAGCGTTTGTTTCCCTGCTTCTGACTGCTTCTTGCTCCTGTTTTCTAGTCCTTCCCGGTTTTGACCGTTCTCCCTGCCCTGACCCTGAGACTGCCTGCTACTGTTGTTAGGAATAAACTTTTGTTTCTTCAACTCTGTCTGCATCTGGGTCATACCTCAAACATGATAAATGTTGTTGCTGTTCGAGCCGGCTACTTGCAAATGTTTTTTTGTATTTGAATTAAATACATTACAAATACAAGTATTTTGTAGTTTATTTTGATACATTGATCTTTATGGTACTGTATTTGTAATTATTTTTATTTAACCCCCTTTTTCTTCCAAATTTCGTGATATCCAATTGCAATCCAATCTTGTCTCAATGCTGCAACTCCCCAACGGGCTTGGGAGAGGCAAAGGTTCAGTCATGCGTCCACCAAAACATGACCCGCCGAACCGCGCTTCTTAACACCTGCCCGCTTAACCCGGAAGCCAGCTGCACTAATGTGTAGGAGGAAACACCGTTCAACTGACGACCGAAGTCAGCCTGCAGGCACCAGGCCCGCCACAAGGAGTCGCTAGAGCATGATGAGCCAAGTAAAACCCCCCCGGCCAAACCCTCGCCTAACCCGGACGACACTGGGCCAATTGAGTGCCGCCCTATGGGGCTCCCGGTCACAGCCTGTTGTGACACAGCCTCGGATCAAACCCGGGTCTGTAGTGACACCTCAAGCACTGCGATGCAGTGCCTTAGAACGCTGCGCCACTCGGGAGGCCTATACCTGTATTTTCTCATTGTATTTTGTTATTTTTGCCCATCACTGGCGCTATGGAAACGTGGGATGAGTGACAGGTTAAATAGCATAGCTAATTTCCCTACGCAGTGGCTCCCAGTGTGCTGCCTCTACCTCCTCCTAATGATGTCTCTAGAATGACAGCTTAGAATCCTTGGATGATAATGAACCTTAAAGATAGATAACTGGACAAATGCACACAGACGTACATACACACACACATATACACACTAGATCCTATAATTTAGTACTGTGTTTCATCCCACTGATCCCAGAATGAAGTAGAGTAGACAGAGGTTCTCTGTAGGGTGCTGTTACCCCTCGTGGAACAGACAGGCGCCCTCCCAGCTTTGAGGGCTTATTCCTTTGTATCACAGTTCTGGCTGGGTGCCCAAGTGACGGACCATCTTCTCCTGCCATCTCCTACGCTGGCATTTGAAAACCTCCCCAATCCCACCTCCACACACACACACACACACACACGCGCGCGTGCCACCTGGAGCCAGATGCCTGATCAGCGCTCCTCTCCTCCAGTGCCCCAACACTCTGGGAAACAGTGCCAGCATGTGAAATCTCAGGTGACAGTCACCTGGAAGTCTCGTAGCCCCAGAACAGCTGTAGGGCCTTGATTACCTCCCCCTGTCTGCACCGCACAGCACGGCTTTGCACCACCGCCACATCAATCGCCTGTCAATCTCACTCAGCCTTAACCATGACCCACTCAACCACACACACACACACACACCCAGGCAGGGGAACACGAGGGAGTGGAGAGGAGAGGGGGGGTTAGTACAGGGGGAAGGGGGGTCGACTGCCAATGGTTCAAATTAATTGCTACATAAGGAAAAATTGAGAGATAATTATTTGCGCTTTCCTGTCATTGCTGCGGAGAGGATGACCTCATTAACTTGCAGCTTGTACACAATTCAATTACCAAGATATGGAAATACATTTTTGATTACTTTGGAGGCCGGAGCTCGATTCATCTCTATTTCAGATGTGGAGTGGGGGGAGGAGTGCATGTTTGAGCGAGGATGTCTTTGCGTCGGTATTTAATAAAAGATACCAGCTTTGGTCTTCATCCTTTGAGAGGGAGTATGTCTCAGCGAGAGAGTATGTCTATTGTAAGCATTAGGAGAAAGTAAAAGATTCCTTTGCACCTTTTGTGGGAGAAGTCTGACAATACTGTATGTCCCTCTCTGACGAGAGGCCGGCAGCAGGCTACGAAACCCACTCCTATGTACAGTATCTGGTGTCCCTCGCTGTTGTCAGATTAAAACAGCTATATTCACATCTCTATCAAAGATCCAGCCTCTCTATAGGCCCTCATTTCAACAGATGAGCATTCAATCTCTCCGACAGTGTGTACTGTTTCTTTCACTTGTAGGCTACAGAGAGGCTGTTTCTCTTACTTGCATTGTGATCTCTCGCTATCATTCTCTTTTGCCCCGTCTGTCTCTTTCTCTCCTACAACCTCCCAAGAGCAGTAGTTTGACTGATGAGAGAGCCAAGACTTCTTCAAACAGCTGTGTCTCTTTTATGGTTCAGAGTGGCTGGAGAAACCTCCAGTTTCTCCCGGTAGAGAAGAAAGGGGCCGTGTGGTGTGCGACTGTTTACTGAAGAGATGTTGGGGCCGTTGATACCGACACAGCCCAGAGCACAGACAGACACAGTACTGCTGGAGTTGTTGATTCGTGTTTGCATTGATGAGAAGAGAGGAACACACGCCTTTAATCAGATACGGCTGGAGGATCTCCAGCTGTTTCTATCTGATCATATTAAAGTTTAAACCAATGAACAAAACAGCTACGTCGATGAACGCAATGCACCCTGTTGCGTCACATCAATCGAAACATGCAGGTTGTTGTCACTTAATAGATTTGTCTTAAGTCATTGTGATTCTGTATAGTTGTGACTTCAACTTTACTGACTTTACTGACAATGCGATGCTGAGAATTCCTATGGTTGAGACTGGCTACATTGTGCTGCTTTACCTCAGCACCACACACATAGAGGCTTATGCTTTGCATGCTGCATGTCTCCCATTTGTGTAATGACATCAGTCGTGGTTAATCTCCAGGTCAAGTAGATCCAGCCTGTCCCATAGGATAATGTGTCAATATTGAAAGAGTTTTCCCTCTAAATATACCTGCTGAGGTGCCACTTCAAACAGGTTTAGATAATCGGGAGATTTAGTGTGTGTGCGAGTGTGCGTGCGTGCGTCCCAGCGTGTACGTGTACTGTGGTGGCTTTTGGCACAAGCCCTCCTGTCGTATAACTTAACGAGGCGTAAAAGGGTGAGCGCCTATGTGTGCCTTTCGGCAATACGGTGCCTGGTATGGTACATACAGTGCATCTTTCGTTCCGTCTTTTGGATTGTTAATTGTGTATGCCTTGTTCCTCAGCGTGACCGAGTGAGGGTGCCTCTGGGTAAGATATAGATGCAGTCAAGCAGGCATCACCCACAGATGAGTCTCTGTTGTCTTTGCTGTGTGCTATACTGTAAAGAACATACTGTAACCACTATAAGGTTTTTGCGTAAAAGGAGACACTATTAGCAGGAATAGATTGTACTTTGGTATGTCCCCCAAACTCAAACGTGTTGTGCAGCCAGCCTGCGGAGGGGAATGAACTTCAGTTTCCTGCCCCCCTGTCGTTCCCCAATGTTGGGGGTGACTGTGTGGGGCCAGGGGCAGAGAGGGGCTCAGATGGGCCTACTCAGGCTAACCTCTACCTCCCTGTAGCAAATATGGAACAGAGGAACACCTTAAATTAGAGCACACAGCCTGAGAGAATGAGAGCGAGAGAGAGCTCTGTCAGTCACACATACATATAACCCTTTACTAACCTACACTATATCACCAAGCACTCTGGGCATCTGACACTCATCCTGGCCTGTTTTTAGGCCTTCAGGGTTTTACAGAGAACAGGGAGAGGGAGAGAGAGATAGTCTTAATAGGATTACATCTGTTAACATCATGCGAGATAAGATCACAGTTTGGGGGGCAGTGCTCCTGGGGGATGATGGGGCATGGGGCCCCCTCTCCCCCACATCCCCCTACACTCCCCTCGATCCAAATAGGAACCAGACATGCGGGCAAGGGGATAGAGGGATGTGGGAGAGAAATAGAGTGGGATGGAGGGAAGCAGGCTCCAGGCGTTAACCTCATTTGTGACAAAAGCCGTGTCTTGGAACAGAGCAGAGAGAGAGAAGCAGAGCAGAGAGACTCTCCAGAGACCACTCAGATCCCTGGGCTCATTTCCATGCAGACCTAATGAAAATGTTTGGCTTGCTCTCTTAATTAAAGATCATTCCCATTTAAATTCACCAAAGCTTGTGATTTGTACACACATGAGCTCGTTTTAATTTCAAATTAGGGCCTGATTGGCAAAGTCCCTATGCATCTTGTGTCATAGATCTATGCAGTGTATAGTAAAAAGGAGATACATGAAAATGTTTTTGGATTTGGACAAAATAAGAAAATATATTGACTCTGTTACTGAAAAGACTAGATTAGAGATAGTCAAACATTAAAGAAACAGATACAGATAAATACTTTTGAACATTCAGTAAGTCAAACATTAGGCTAGAATAAAAAGCTTTTAAAAAAATGATTTAACCTTTATTTAACTAGGCAGGTCAGTTAAGAAAAAAATATTATTTACAATGACGGCCTACCCAGGCCAAACCCGGACGACGCTGGGCCAATTGTGCGCTGCCCTATGGGACTGCCAATCACGGCCGGATGTGTTCAGCCTGGATTCAAACCAGGGACTGTAGTGGCACCTTTTGCACTGAGATGCAGTGCCTTAAACTGCTGCACCACTCGGGAGCCCAATGCATGTATGTCTACTCTTCCAAATACAGAGGATGTCTATGTGACAGTGCATTGCAAATGTAGTTATTGTTTGGCGATACCTGGAAAATGCTTGCTAAAATAATTACTTTTAGGATCCTTTCAAATACACATTTCTGTATGGGACATGTCTTTTTAGGATATTGTGTCTGGTTACTTTTGGTGTGTTTGCACGGATCATTCTAAAATTACAAAGCTACTGGAGAAAATTAAGTCAAATTAATGGACCTCCCTCTGTTCTGTCTGTTCAAACCCTATTAAATGATATTGTTAAACAAAAACAATAGTTTTGCTAATCATGCTCTATGCATGTGCATAGTGATTTCCCTGGAGGCTGGGAATATGCATTTTACCAACACAGTAATTCCCTGTGTTAATCAGAAACTGAAAAGGCCTGGCCAATGGATGGAGGATGTAAAACCGTTTGATTTAGAATCAGCTTCGTGCAACCCTCTCGAAATTGGCTTCCTTCCCCTAAAGATGGTTCAAGTTAATTAAGCACTCAACGGGTTTATGATGTTTAAATTAAAATATATCACCCTCTTTGTGTAGCTATCAGGGGAGAGAGCTGCAAGGCTGGCTAATGGGTGTATGAAAATTCATGATGTAAGACTGAGGGGGCGTTTGTGCTGCTAACCCTGTCATTCAGGGTAAGGGGTAGCGAATGTGTAGGTACATAGTACCTCTGCTGCCCAGCAGGGGGAGTAGAGCTCTGTTCAGGCTGTGGAGAATCAGCTCAGCTCAGGGGAGTTAGTTGTTGTGACCAGATGCTTCATGAAAGATTGATGCCGGAATGTGCCCATGTGTCTCTTCGACACACACACACATAAACGCACTCACACACACAGGCACAAAAACGCACACACAAACAAACACACTTTTTAAGCCTTGTTTCTCTTTCAAGCGATACACCTTCTTCTCCCAAATGACAGATGAAAGTGATCTAACGGAAAACTTTGAGAAAATTTCTGATGCCCATTGAATGTCACATAATTCAAGGATTTTAGACGCCTACGTTTACGATTTGGCCATTTCTAATACAGTATTGTGTAATGAGGACTTTGAGTTGCAAACATGTCATGGGGATGCATACATTTGCAGATAAAGCCAAAATGCAGTTGATTGTTTTAAGGTAAGTCAAGGTAATAACATTCTGTGATCTGAGTACAAACAGAGTTGACTTTGAAATCCTCTTCTGTCGTCCCTGGCATATTTAATGAGAGACAACTTGAAATCCAATAGCATTGGGAGATATGACTTGACTAGAGGTCACCAATGTTTGCCACCGATCCTGTCCTCATGGTCTTTAAATGTGTAGCATGACTGTCCCGTGTGGGGAATTAAAACTCTGTGCAATGAGCTGGGAATTGCTTTGGTTAAAGATTTTTTTTGTTGCTCATTAACCAACAGAAACAAATCAACCATCTTAAAATTGTGCAACCTCTACACGTTGTATCGATATGGCCCTACACTACAGATCTGTAGGTAGTTGCTTTCTTAGATTTTGCTGTGGATCTTTGAGGGCTTCTATGAAGCGGAAAAGAGGAGGAACGGTCACATGCTAATTCTGTATAAAAAAAAGGCATTACTATAATTGTGGGCTGTGAATGTGTTAATATTTTACATGGCATGTATTGGATAAATAAAATCACGCCACTTCATTACTGGCCATCCTTAATGGGGGACTGAGGAAATGCCAATCAACAAAATGAAGGTTAAATATATTATCAACCTGCCTTAATAACCTGCACATTTCTATTAACACTATTCATGTCTTTACATATAATCTGCAATAGTGTGATATCTCAGTCATCATTTATTTAAAAAAAAAAATTGCAAATGATTTGAGTGGCAAATTAGGTGTCCGTGTGTAAGCCGGTGTATAGGTGTACAGTGAATGGAGGCAAAGGGGGAAGCTGCATCCCAATATGGTGACCTAAGTATGGGCAAATGGGTGTTTCAAAAGGAAAGTAGTGGGCGTGTGAAATGGAGTGGGTGTGTCAAAAGGAAAGGAGTATGGGCAAATGGGTGTGTCAAAAGGAAAGGAATATGGGCAAATGGGTGTGTCAAAAGGAAAGGAGTATGGGCAAATGGGTGTATCAAAAGGAAAGTAGTGGGCGTGTGAAATGGAGTGAAAAAAAAAGGAACTTTCCTTTTGACACACCCACTTGCCCATACTCCTTTCCTTTTGACACACCCACTTGCCCATACTCCTTTCCTTTTGACACACCCACTTGCCCATACTCCTTTCCTTTTGACACACCCACTTGCCCATACTCCTTTTCTTTTGACACACCCACTTGCCCATACTCCTTTCCTTTTGACACACCCACTTGCCCATACTCCTTTCCTTTTGACACACCCATTTGCCCATACTTAGGTCGCCATATTGGGATGCAGCTTCCCCCTTTGCCTCCATTCCATTCCATTCCTCCTCTCCACTACTGGGCGTGTGAAATGGAGTGGGTGTGTTGAAAGGAAAGTAGTGGTGGCCTCCCGGGTGGCGCAGTGGTCTAAGGCTGTGCCACCAGAGACTCTGGGTTCGAGCCCAGGCTCTGTCGCAGCCGGCCGCGACCGGGAGGTCCATGGGGCGACGCACAATTGGCCTAGCGTCGTTCGGGTTAGGGAGGGTTTGGCCGGTAGGGATATCCTTGTCTCATCGCGCACTAGTGACTCCTGTGGCGGGCCGGGCATGCTGACCAGGTTGCTAGTAAGGTGTTTCCTCCGACACATTGGTGCGGCTGGCTTCCGGGTTGGATGCGCGCTGTGTTAAGAAGCAGTGCGGCTTGGTTGGGTTGTGTTTCGAAGGACGCATGGCTCTCGACCTTCGTCTCTCCCGAGCCCGTATGGGAGTTGTAGCGATGAGACAAGACAGTAACTACTAACAATTGGATAACACGAAATTGGGGAGAAAAAGGGGGTAATTTTTTTATAAAAAATATAAAAAATCATAAGGAAAAAAGAAAAAGAAAAAAAGAAAGGAAAGTAGTGGGCGTGTGGAAATGAGTGTGTGTCCAAAGCGCTCTGAAAGTTTTGATTGAACTGTGTTTTTTTCTGTTTCCTACCACGCAATTACCATACATTTGAGCTAATGTATTGCGCAGTGGTGGCTGGTGGAAGGAGCAATAGGAGGACGCTTATTGTAATGGCTTGAATTGAATAAATGAAACGGAGGCAAACATGTGGTTTCCATATGTTTGATACCATGCCATTTATTCCATTCCAGACATTACAATGATCCCATCCTCCTATAGCTTCTCCCACCAGCCACCATTGGTACTGCAAGTGTTTGGACTTCTCATGATGGGTGTACTGTTGCATCATGCGTTGTATGCATGTGCTTACTGTGACTGTCACCCTGATATTGGCTACTAGGTAGCTACATCCAATGCCGTTGCCGGATGGTAGTGCTGAACAGTAGTGAAACATTAAAAAAAGTATCATTTTTAGATAAAACTATACTAAATACAGTATATTCACAGTTCACCAAATAATTGATTAAAACACATTGTTTTGCAATAAAGGTCTACAGTAGACTCAACAGCCCCATTTAGGGTAGCACCATGGTGTAGCCGGAGGATAGCTAGTTCCCATCCTCCTCTGGGTACATTGACTTCAATACAAAACCTAGGAGGCTTGTACGGTGACAACGATGTAGGCTGTGTGTAGCGGTTAGCGGTTATAATATGAAGGTTTTGCTTGGAAAGGTTTTTTCGCCTGGTCACAGACAGCTGTTGTGTACTGAAGTCCACTAGCGAAGGGAAAAGGTGATGCGAGAAGACATTTTCCAACGATCAAAGGGATCATGCTGTTTGTGTGTGGCTGCTATGAAAGTGAATTGTGTTTGCGTGTGATCAGGGGTGTATTCATTCTGCCAATTTTATTTAAAAAACATTTCTTAAATGGAAGAAAACTGGATGAAACGTGGATAAACATCCCTGAATTTGTCCAACAGAAACTCTTGTTTGCAACTGTTGGAATACTGATTACACCGTAGATCAGCTCGACGCAAGCAAGATTGTGCAAGACAGTATTGAATGTGGCAATGTCCGTCACTTTGTTTACAACATTTTCTCTCAACCTGTGCACCTACATCGTAAACTATCATTCATAGGATAGGTTGTAGCTACCTCATGATGGTTATAGGAGAAATTTGAGTATCACGTAGCAGTCTAAACCGATCGATGTTACATTGAGTTGGGTGAATGGAATATGAATGACAGTCATCCCATATGCTGTAATAGAAAGAAGGTCAGGCTCATAAAAATACTAATCCTCCCTGATCTTAAACGACACCGACCGCCACTGGTATGTATCAAAGCGATATCTACACTGAGTATGCCAAACATTAACAACACCTGCTCTTTCCATGACAGACTGACCAGGTGAATCCAGGTGAAAGCTATGATCCCTTGTTAAATCCACTTCATTCAGTGTAGATGAAGAAAAGGAGACAGGTTAAAGAAGGATGTTTAAGCCTTGAAACAATTGAGACATGGATTGTGTATGTGTGCCATTCAGAGGGTGAATGGGCAAGACAAAAGATTGAAGTGCCTTTCAACAGGGTATGGTAGTAGGTACCTGGTGTACCGGTTTGAGTCATGAACTGCATCGCTGCTGGATTTTTCATGCTTAACAGTTTCCGTGTGTATCAAGAATGGTCCACCACTCAAAGAACATCCAGCCAACTTCATACAACTGTGGGAAGCATTGGAGTCAACCTGGGCCAGCATCCCTGTGGGACGCTTTCGACACCTTGTAGAGTCCATGCCCCAACAAATTGCAACTCAATATTAGGAATGTGTTCCTAATGTTTGGTATACGCAGTGTATATGCTTATCAATATTAGTTATTTCTTGTGTAGGCTGCTATCCTACATTAAATAAAATCATGGGAGGGAAAAACATTCTCTACCACTACAACATGACAGTGAAGCTGCCAAGTAGGAAGCACCTCTCAGTGGTCAGCAGGCTGTCAAGTCTACTCCTGCTCCAGCTCTCGACGTTGCCAGTTAACTAACCACTGGCCCTGGCAACCCATCATTACGCACACCTGGCAACCATCATTACGCACACCTGGACTTTATCAATACCCTAATTACTCCCAATTTATTTTGCCCTCAGTTGTCATCAGTCCTTAGGTTTTATTGGTTTTCTCTCACGTTCAGTAACCTTCTCATGTTTGTTCTTTTGAATCGGTTCAGTATTAAACTCTGTTGCTGCAACTGCTTTCTGACACACGGCGTTTACATTACACAGGCACGTCGAAACAACACCGGTGCACTGGTCGCCGGCTTATCGACTCGTCGTATAGCCCCATCAGCCACACAAAATGGAAACAATTCTGCACAATTAGCAATGTAAAGCACTTAAGTAAAAATACTTTAAAGTACACCTTAAGTCATTTATTAGGGGGTTTCTGTACTTTACTTTTGATATTTTTCAATACTTTTATTTGACTATATTCTTAAAGACAATAATGTACATTCTACTCCATACATTTTCCCTGACACCCAAAAGTACTTTCTTTGAATGCTTAGCAGGACAGGAACATTGTCAATTTCACACTTTTATCCCTGGTCATCCCTACTGCCTCTGATCTGGCGGACTCACTAAACAACAAATGCTTCGTTTGTAAATTATGTCTGAGTGTTGGAGTGTGCCCCTGGCTATCCGTAAATTTTAAAAACAAGAAAATAGTGCCGTCTGGTTTGCTTAATATCAGGAATGTGAAAGTGCATTTGTGACTCATTTCAGGAAACTATGCGTATGTCGCATCACAGGAGGGCGCTTGAACAAATGTTTTAAAAAATCTAAATCCGTTTTTTGGGAGAAATGTCTTCGGGAACATGGGAACATTTATGTGCCTTAATAACAAACTTGTATGCCATCTGTACATACAAATAAAATTGTTACATTTCGAGCCTAGTTGGTTTAGTCACAGAAAAAGACAGGAACCTTCCCGCTGTCCATGATCGGCTGAGATAATGGATGGGCTGGACAAATGTTAGAGATGAGTTCGGATTGGTCTGCCATGTAGCACACTTCTGTCAATTACATAAGCTGACCAGTATGTGTAGGTAATCCTTTCTAACGTGGCTTTTTTTAAAAAAGATATCACGTAGTAGAACTGAAAAAGTGTTGTTCTCCACTTTCTGGAAGTGGAGAAGCCTGGTGGAAATAGAGTATGATCTAAGGACATGGAGAAAATGGTGGAGTTTAATTGCAAATATGCAGAGCAGTGGAGGCTGCTGAGGGGAGGACGGCTCATAATAATGTCTGGAATGGAATCAATGGAGTGGTATCAACCACATGGAAAACACATCTTTGATGTGTTTGATGCCATTCCATTGACTCCATTCCAGCCATTATTATGTGCCGCCCTCTCCTCAGCAGCCTCCACTGATGCAGAGGGCTGTTGTATAAAACACCTGTCTCCGGATTACATCTTCAAACTAACGGCAACCATGGCATCTGTGACAGAGAGGGAGAAGCGTCCATCCATGTATATTGGTAAGAGTCTAGCTACATTTTCAGATATTATATGTTTCCAATTTTGTTAGAAAGTCGTTTTCATTTCAAGTTAAATTGTACTGTTAGCTAGCTAGCTAACGTTAGCTGGCTGGCTCGCTAGCTAACATTATGTGTATGATCTGTGTAGTAATATTATTTGTATCTCAGAGCCATTTGCATTGCAACTTATAGCCCAATGTTAACTAGCAAGCTAACATTTAAACTGGTTAGTTAGCTACCTGCAGATTCATACAGGGTAGTGAGGTTATGAGTTGGGATTATGGTTATTTGTTTAGCTAGCTACATGTCTAATCAAAAGACTGAACTATACAAGTAACCATTTCACTACAACTTCTGTATCCTGTAAATTTGACAAATAAACTTAGATTTTATTTGATATTGTATGTGTTTATCAGAGACGGTAATGTGAAGAACCGGACCTGCACCAAAGTCAAATTAGGATATAATGTTAGGCCAACGAGACAGTGTCTAAGTAAAAAAAATATTTTAAATAATTATCTTGTTGTGAGTTTATTTTCCTGTAATAATGAAGACAAATGAGCTAAAGTGAAGACGTTGACAGCTATATTATATGGTCATTATTTGAACTGGCTAGCCAGCTAACTTAACGTTCGTTAGCTAGCTAACAAGCTAGAAACTAATTATAACATTGTTGAAAACGTTGCTTTTACTTGCCTGGTTAATTAGATTGACATACCAAATTAATTTTTAAACAGGTGGGATTATTGGTGTTAAAATACACTAGTTATGCTGTTTTGGACCACCAGGCTGCTGATGTCGTGCAGTCTGTAGTTTTTGTGTTCATACTTTTCCATAAAAAATTTTTACATTTACATTTTAGTCATTTAGCAGACGCTCTTATCCAGAGCGACTTACAGTAGAGTGCATACATTTTATTACATTTTACATACTGAGACAAGGATATCCCCTACCGGCCAAACCCTCCCTAACCCGGACGACGCTATGCCAATTGTGCGTCGCCCCACGGACCTCCCGGTTGCGGCCGGCTGCGACAGAGCCTGGGCGCGAACCCAGCCCAGCCTGGGCTCGAACCCAGAGACTCTGGTGGCGCAGCTAGCACTGCGATGCAGTGCCCTAGACCACTGCGCCACCCGGGAGACAAGTTTGATGCCAGATGACAATAGAATGTTCATGATGTCACTGCGACAACTGTCGATAGACGTAGTATAAACCAGCCATTAGTCTTGAAGTCTTTGGTTGTTTAGTACATGGCCTCATGTTAATCCTTAAAGAGATGGGTGGGGCTAAGGCTTAAAAGGATGTGAACCATGCTGAATGAGAAGAGCTCTCAGTAGGTTTACCAAAACATTCAAGGGCCATTTTCTCAAAAGTGAATTTACATGTTTATCAACTTTCAAAGCAGAATTATTTTCCCATTGTTCCTCAACTGCAGTGTATGATATATAATTTTCTAGCTCTGTCTTTACCTTTTTTTTTGCCCTCTTTTTCTCCCCAATTTCGTGGTATCCAAGTGCTAGTTACAGTCTTGTCTCATCGCTACAACTCCTGTACGGACTCGGGAGAGGTGAAGGTCGAGAGCCGTGCGTCCTCCGAAACATAACCCAACCAAGCCGCACTGCTTCTTGACACAATGCCCACTTAACCCGGAAGCCAGCCACACCAATGTGTCGGAGGAAACACCATACACCTGGTGACCGTGTCATCGTGCACTGCGCCCGGCCTGCCACAGGAGTAGCTAGTGCGCGATGGGACAAGGACATCCTTGCCGGCCAAACCCTCCCCTAACCCGGACGACGCTGGGCCAGTTGTGCACCGCCCCATTGGTCTCCCGGTCACGGCCGGCTGCGACAGAGCCTGGACTTAAACCCAGAATCTCTAGTGGCACAGTTAGCGCTGTGATGCAGTGCCTTAGACCAGTGCGCCACTCGGAAGGCCCCATCTCTACTTTTATCCAATGTAAAAAACATAATTTCAAATTTTGCTACATAAGACCGAATCGAGCCGGTTGGTCACATTTGAGCAATTACATTTACTTTTGATACTTAAGTACATTTAAAACCAAATACTTTTAGACTTTTACTCAAGTAGTATTTTACTGGGTGACTTTCACTTTTACTTCAGTCATTTTCTATTAAGGTACTGTATCTGTACTTTTACTCAGGTATGACAATTGGGTACTTTTTCCACCACTGCCAATTAGCTGATTACCTTTCCATACACCCACTTCTTTCGACACAGCCACTCATACACCCACTCCTTTCACCATATTGGGCTGCAGCTACCCATACTTGGAATGGAGGCCTGTGGGTTTACCCTGGTGAAGGACCCCTACTCCTCCTTCCCTTATACGCCTTAAGTGGGTAACGTGGTGGAGGCAAGCTCAGATGGAGAGGAGAGGAATGTGTCAGGGGCAAGGAGATGTAAAAAAGACACACACGTACACACACACACACACACACACACACACACAAACACACACACACAAACACACACAAATAAATAATACACACTCATGCACACACATAGACCTGCAGACCTGTAAAAAAAAGTTAAATATTGGATGAAATTTAGATATTGTATTTTAGACTTTTGATAAATGCTCTGTTTAGTTTCGTAGAGGTTAAACCATTGTGATACACGTGATACACATGCCCCACGCCGGCTTATACAGATGGCAGAATTTTCTTATTATTACATTTCTAAGATCCTCAGCAAATGTGGGTTTAATTTGACCACATTGTGAACCTTGCTGTAATTACAAAACCTTGGTTATCAATGTGTGTAAACAGTTTAATTTCAATCCCCCAAAACTGCTTTGTAAGCCTTTTCCCCCTTTTCCCATTTAGTCAATTGACCTTGACTGTGCCAGTATAGTCCTGGCAACATTATCCCCTCTCCCTCCCTCTCTCTCCCTCTCCCCCCGCTCTCCCACGCTCCAAGGTTTAAAGTCCCATCAACAAAATTATCCCAGTATCCTGATTACAAGAGCAACTGCCCTACGTGGACGAGGCTGCATCATTCAAATATTAATATTCAAATTAAAATATAATTTATTACATTATCTCGCTCTTCAGACCGACTCAGTCATTTTTATGTGAGCGGTGTGATTTACATAGACGTTGGAGGAAGACCTGTCCACGGTCATTAAATTAGCCCTGGCTGAATAATCAGATAGTCATCTTCAATTGAGGAGCGTGAGGAAAAGATAACCGTATGCTCAAATGCTCAGGACCCACACTATACCCACACTGAATTGTCCAGACACATACTTTTTCAGAGAAAATATTGCATTTTACGGTGCAACTCTGTTTAAGAGGCCCATGAATACTGACCTTTAATTGACAGTCAATGGATGCTCTCTCTCTCTCTCTCTCTCTCTCTCTCTCTCTCTCTCTCTCTCTCTCTCTCTCTCTCTCTCTCTCCCCCCCCCCCCCCCCCCCCCCCCCCCAAATAGAGGAGCCCCGGCTGTGTCAGATTGGGCAGAAGGTCTCGCCCTCTCCCCGGTCACAGCCTCTCTCAGTGGGACATAGCACTTAGAGTCTGAAACCTCCTCTGCTCCGACCCCTCTGCTAAAGTGCAAAAAAAAAACTCATTTGCATTTGTGTTGTAGATTTAACCCAAATTAAACTCACTTTGAATCACTGTGTCTGAACATGTATTCAGAAGCATTTCCTGTGAAAGCCGCTGTTCATATCTTTGACAACATAACACGATCCAATGACTTTAAAAAAGCGGGTGCAATTTTACAGCTTGTCTCAGAGGTCAAGGTTCACCTATTTACCGACATGGGAATCTAATTCAATCAAACGCATTGCCCTTATTTTCTCCCCTTCCGAGGGATGACGTGCATCTTGGATCAGGAGAAAATAGCAACACTTGACCTGGAGAGTGCCGCTCCTTTCAGAGCGCCTGTCATCACCAGCAGCAGTTTCTCAGCTGCAGGCGGCCGATCCACTGTGTCCAGGCGTCAAGCAAAGAGAAGGAGACAACGCATTGTTCAGCCTATAACAAATGCTGACAACTACCCGGTAATTAGATGGCGGTAATTTCCCTGAATGGACTTTAATTACAGAGGAAATGGTAGTCCTCCATTGTTTTGGTGGAGCATGGGGAGCATCCCAATGGGCCAGCCTAAAGAGAAATGTGACGCGGGATGAGGAGATGTGAGAAGTTGTCATCGTTTCTCCTCCTCCTGTAGTTAGCAGCCCAGGGTTATTATCAGGGGACTCTTAATCACTGACCTGCAGTAAGCTATTAATTGTAATCCTGCAAATTAAAGATAATTCTAATTAGCTGGCACTGGGGATATAACTCATGTGTTTTTGTGGGTTTGGGAGACATGGAAGATGAGAGGGATGTGCCCTGTGCATAGTCAGACGCTGGTTTTCAAGACGCTCTCAGATGGTAACAACAGAGGGCTGGGTAAGTGCTTGGGCCTACATGGAACCAATTTCAGATCCAATAGGATTGTCATTATTACAATCACATCGCTCTCCTCTACTCACATTATTATTCAATGCTTGAATTCCCTTGAAGATATTTCTACAAATCATTTGGTTTTAATCCTGAAAAGCAAATAGTCTGTGCACGGTTTTACTGTAACTCTGGCATATCTTTTAAACATGAATTATGAACATGGTATTACATATTTTTGAGCACTAATATAATCTGGTATCTATGCTTAATCTTCAGAAAATCTCAGTCTTCACTACTTTATCAATGTGGATATCACCAATACCAATTTGACCGTATGGGGTGGTTTCCTGGACACATATTAAACCTAATCCTGGACTAAAAAGCTAACACAATGGGGTATATGCATTGACAATGATCATTTGTCCAGGATTAGGCTTCATCCGTGTCCAGGAAACCACCCCATACGGTCAAATTGTTACTATGTATTAAAACGCCCCACAGAGTTCAATTACCTAAAATAATGCCTGAAAATGTCTGTCTCGGTATCTCACAAACCTTTCAAAAGGACCAAATCTCCCATAAAGCACAGCGGTTCTCCAGCTTTGACCTTGGTGTGCAGAACTCTCCTGGGAGAGGGTGTGCTTCCTACTCTGACCATTATGGTTGAAACTCAGAGGCTTTTATCTAGCTCTATAAATATTGACTGAGCCTACCTGTGCTCACCCCCGGGGGAGAGGGACTACTTTCCACTCAACCCCCCCGCCCCTCCCTTCCCAGCCCCCAGGGGTAGAGCCATTACCTGGCCAGGCTAAATGCTCCGACTCCAACTTACATGGACCTAAATACCCTCCCTGTGTCTGAATCCCTCTGGGTGAAGGTAGGGTTCTTCATGGATGGCTGCCGGCCTGTCATCAAGGTGACACCAAAGGTCACACCACTGTAAACTTCCATCACATCTCCTCTCACCGTTGGCCAGTGCCACTTTTTTGCTGGGCTACTGTTGGCATTCAGTGGGTCCACTGGGATGGCCTAAGATGTCCTGGATGTGGCACGATAGCATCCGGGCTTCACACTTTGGATGGTACATCTTTGGACATTGCCAGCGAGACACTACAGCATCAAACTAACGGAGACACGACATGGAACTAACGGAAAGGAACCTGCCCAACGACTGGTAAACATACCACATTCACACACACATTCATACACATGAAATGTTTTGAAATCTCATATTGAGGTGTTTGTATTGACATAATGTCCAATAAAACAGAGTTTTGCATGTATAGGGTGTCATAATCAGCTAAATGAACAAACATTTAGATGGTTCAACTGAATCAGCATAAATATCCTCTGGTAATTAAAACACTGTATTATCTCAACTGTTTTAATTTTATTCAGACCTATCTCATTTCTCCCTCCTATCTAATTCAGCTCACCGGCACTGGCTGTCAAACAGACAAATGATATGACATAAAACGTTGCTAATCACTTCAGTGGAGGAGAGCGGTTCAAAAAAAGAGGGTGAGCAACGAGCAGAGATGAAGGAGATATTACTATCAGAACCCATAATTAACAGATAGACATGAGACAATAGCTTCGCTGACATGATGTCAGCAGCCTGGATAAATGTGCTCCTTCTCAACATGAATATTTCAGACGGAGCAGGAGTGTGTGTACAGTGTGTGTGTGTGTGTGTGTGTGGGGGGGGGGGGGGGGGGGGGGGGTAGAGGAGGTGGGCGGTGAGAGTGGCAGAGACTGAAATGCAAGAACTTGATTAAATTAAATAAAAACGTATGTTCCGAACGATGCATAGTTCATTTTGGAGCAGGATCTGGCTGTGCTCTTCACTAGCTCTGCCCTGAAGCCAAACAAACCCTTTCCATTCTGATTTGTGTTGAGACACCATACAGATATGCATCGTTACACTCTGGAGGGGCGCGGGGACGTTTTACTACACGTGCGACAGTAGTTAGATTGCCCTCTTAACCAAATGAAGTAAAACAGGGCCACTTATGGCGGTTCATAGGAAGTTTATTGTGCTGCGTTGTCTTAAGAAAAATTCTACAAATATGACTACGAGTCGTTAAAAGCAGCTTCATCATTGACACCATGAACATGTACTTTGTTGCGCAGACAAAGAGGTACATTATAAAAGGAGGGGTTGTCAGGTCTATGTTTGCATGCTTGTGTGAATGTATGGACATGTACAGTATGTGTGATTCAATTCAACACCAAATAATGCATGACGGTGAGACTGTATTCTCCTCTGCTATATGTTGAGACAACTGATGTGTGCTACAGAGAAAGTCAGATCAGCGTTTAGTGGAACGGACCCCAGTCCCCCGTCTGAACCCATACTATTCCGGACAGTATTGTATCTCCCTGGGTGTCTACGGTGGTGTTGGAGACCACTCCTTGTCTGCACAGTGATAATATTCATCTCATTAACCCACAGTGAAGTAAACACAACACGGACAGTTAGGTTAACACTATGTCAGTTGAGCAAAACACACGGCCGCTATATAGATCTAATTGTGACGTGTGATTTCATGTTGCTTTGTGTGTTTCTCATTTCCACAATATGGATCAAAACCAATATAATGGACACAATCAGACCCAAGATCTCACTGGTACCCGAACAGACTATCAAAACGAATACAGCTAGGGATTCTGTCAGGCCCATTGACAGCGCTTTCTCGTAAGAGTTGTCAATTTAGATTGTTGACCATTGTCAACTCCTAGTTTCCTATGTAGTATCTGGCTCTACAGATAATATAACAAACCTGGCCTAAATGTCTTGAAATAATTATTCCTCTAACCAGATTACTGCAATCCAATTTAGGGAGTTAGGGACGCTAATATTTTCAGAGTGACAAGTGGTGATTAAATGGACTGAATTTAATATAATTTAAGCCATAAATGTGTTAATAAGGCTTGCTAAGGAATTCAGTAGAGGTCAGAGGTAAGGGTGAGCTGGCATGTTTATAGCGAGGTATAAATTCACCTCCGTTCCAGGCAGATCACCTTTCCGAGGACAAACATAGAGTGTGAGGACAGAGGATAGGATAACAAGACTTCCCTTGCATACCACCCACTATATCTCTGACCTTTACTTCCACAGTGGTTCAACAGCAGACAAGGGCTCTCAGGAAGTAAAGGCCACTCAGGAGAGTAATGCAGGGCAGGCATTCCCCTCAGACCAGGAGATGAGGAAGTAGGCAGGTTTGCCCTGTCTGTTTTCTGCTCACACTACCTTCACATTCTCTCTTCATCTTCTTGCTTCGCCACACTGTTTGCCCTCTTCTTTCCATTGCTGCCACCTCCCTGCTTCATTTACTTCTCTCTTTCCTCCTCTTCTCCTCTCTTCCTGTATTCTCGGTCTCTCACCTCGTTCCCTCTCCAACCCTCTTTTGCCTCCCTCCATCACTGCCTCCCTCTCTCCGTGCTGTTGCCATTAATGAACGGAGCGCTGCTCCAGCCCAGACGTTTAAGAAATGTTAATCAACTTCTCATCAAAACTCCACTTCTTTTTTTAATCACTACAGTAAAATGGAGGCAATCACAAGATCCTCCTTGTGACATTTTCAAGCTTCCCTCTGTCTGCTCCACTTGTGAGAAACAAATGGCGCTGATGGGCGCTATCGAGATTGAGTTTTTTCACCAAGTCATTACTTCTGTCACCGGCGCCCATTTCCAAATTGAAAAATCTGAAACAATAAATGATGGCTAAGCAGTTAATAACTGTTAAGAAATCACATTTGGAAAATTGCATTTAAGCAATAACCTTTTCTCCCTGTAATTAAATGACAGAAAGGTCCCCGCTTTTTAATTAAGTCAGCAATTTATAGTTATGAAGCCATACTTCACTATGCAGATTAGTGGCTGATAGGTCACAGAACACCCTGTCTGCTTTTTAGTGGAGCTGATCTGGTAATTACTCTGCTGTTCCACAGTGACCACACTGAGCCTCCACATTACAGCCCCCCACCACACAAACACACACCCATGCAGGTAGGCATGCGTTTAAACACACACACAAGCATGCATATATACACATACACATTAAGACACATACACACACACACACACTCGCACACATGCGCTGCTCCTCATGCTCTGTGATGTAAAACCAGGATTAGTCAATGCATTAGTCAATGGATTTCAAAATGAGGGGCATCAATGGAGGGAATAATGTTTGAGGAAGTATGCATGACTGGATGAGTCTGTATGCGTTCTCATCTGTTGTGTGTGTGTGTGTGTGCACAGCAAATTTGCCAGTGTAGATTTTTCAGTGTTACATTTCTGTTGTTTCAGGAGTTAAATTAACACTTAGTTGTGTAAAAAAACAGTGTTAGTGTTAATAACCAGAGTTCTTATTTTACAATTTGGAGCGTAAAACAGTCATCAAAACCACACCTATCAATATTATATTTCCCAGCTTGCTCTAGTACAGGTAGATTTTTTTAGAATTGGTTTTCATATCTGTGTTTTTGCATGTACATTGATTAATTGATTCAAGTTATTTAACACAAAGATAATATGCATTCTCTAAACTAATCCAATCAGTTAGTTAGATTTATTGCACCCGTTACTGAAATAGTTGTTCCAGCTTAAATGTTTTAGGTAGTGTTATTAACTTTCCTAACCCTCACAGTCATTCTGAATGCAGGTTGTTGGTGAATAAAAATTCCAACTGTTGGATATCCTAACCGAGGATATATTTTTGACTGTATGGCTCTGCTGTCAACATTTTGGTCAGATCTTTTAAATTTTTGTTTTATTTATTTAGACAATTTTAGTCTTCAATAAAGGGCAGACACTGTAGGTGTTGCATATTACTCTACAGTAGAGCTAAACAAACACCACAAGTTAATTTGAACAGTTTAAGAGTTGAATGCGGAACAGAGTTAAATCTTTTACACTTTCAAAAGTATTATTTTAACACCAGTTCAGTGGGACTCATATGTTCACTGAAAATAATGTGTATTTGACACTTTCCCGAGTTAAATGTTCACCATTGATGTTGCTGTGTGTGTGTGCGATGTGTGCGCGTGTGCACGTGTATATGTGTGCAGGCGTGCGAGCGTGGGACGAACGGCCCCAGGGACAGCAGGGGAATTGATCATTGTTCTACAGAGGGCTTTATTTCCGGTGCTCATCTGTTGTGGGCTGAGGATTTATGGAGAAGTAAAATGCTAATGTTAGTGTATAAATAAACATATGATGGCGTTTCATCTGTCATTTATTCCCGCTCGTTAAGTTATGAAGTTCATGAAAAGAAGATTAAATACAGTTCTGGACAGGATCTCGGGTTCCTTAATACTGCATTCACATTTTATTTAACTGACCCCTGTGATTCCCACAGAAAACATTGATTATCCAATTGTGGGGTTGCTTTGGAAATGATGCTTTTGAAAGTAATTCCCCAGGCTTTATTTCATCCTGAATGTTGCATTGTTTAAAATGCTGCATAGTTGTCCGGGTGGAAGGAAGGGTGTTAATTCAACATTTTGGTGGCCTCTGGGAACATGACATTCATTAGACCACATAAATATGTTTCCAGTGCAAATGTGTGTAATAAAAGCTGGCAGTAGCAGACACTTCATTTGAGGAATTAGAGGAATGTTTTGATGTGCCGGGCTAATTGTGAGGGTTATACCAAGAAAATGCAATGAAGTTACAGTAGAGTGCTTAAATCCACTCAAAAACTATTCTTTGGTATTTTGTCAAAACATTTTGCATGTCAGCAGTCAAGTTTTCAAGATGTTGGACTTTCAGGAAGCAAAGTGTCACTGGCCACAACTCTGGTGCTACTTCAAGTCCTCGTCCATGGGGATGTCATACTCTAACCATCTCCTATGTAACATGGAAAACTTGATCGGATCAAGGAAATTATTCTTTAGTTTGTCTTCAAGTCGAATGTATCACCTGTCATTTTTTGCACACATAAAAATGGGCAAATACTTAAATGTTTCTAACAATGTAGGTTTTAAATGTCAGACATAACCTGGGCTGTAGACACTGCTCCACGTGCTAAAGGTTCAACCTGACTCAGACATAACCTGGGCTGTAGACACTGCTCCACGTGCTAAAGGTTCAACCTGACTCAGACATAACCTGGACTGTAGACACTGCTCCACGTGCTAAAGGTTCAACCTGACTCAGGCATAACCTGGACTGTAGACACTGCTCCACGTGCTAAAGGTTCAACCTGACTCAGACATAACCTGGACTGTAGACACTGCTCCACGTGCTAAAGGTTCAACCTGACTCAGACATAACCTGGGCTGTAGACACTGCTCCACGTGCTAAAGGTTCAACCTGACTCAGACATAACCTGGACTGTAGACACTGCTCCACGTGCTAAAGGTTCAACCTGACTCAGACATAACCTGGGCTGTAGACACTGCTCCACGTGCTAAAGGTTCAACCTGACTCAGACATAACCTGGACTGTAGACACTGCTCCACGTGCTAAAGGTTCAACCTGACTCAGACATAACCTGGGCTGTAGACACTGCTCCACGTGCTAAAGGTTCAACCTGACTCAGACATAACCTGGGCTGTAGACACTGCTCCACGTGCTAAAGGTTCAACCTGACTCAGACATAACCTGGACTGTAGACACTGCTCCACGTGCTAAAGGTTCAACCTGACTCAGACATAACCTGGACTGTAGACACTGCTCCACGTGCTAAAGGTTCAACCTGACTCAGACATAACCTGGACTGTAGACACTGCTCCATGCTCTAAAGGTTCAACCTGACTCAGACATAACCTGGACTGTAGACACTGCTCCACGTGCTAAAGGTTCAACCTGACTCAGACATAACCTGGACTGTAGACACTGCTCCACGTGCTAAAGGTTCAACCTGACTCAGACATAACCTGGGCTGTAGACACTGCTCCACGTGCTAAAGGTTCAACCTGTCTCAGACATAACCTGGGCTGTAGACACTGCTCCACGTGCTAAAGGTTCAACCTGACTCAGACATAACCTGGACTGTAGACACTGCTCCACGTGCTAAAGGTTCAACCTGACTCAGACATAACCTGGGCTGTAGACACTGCTCCACGTGCTAAAGGTTCAACCTGACTCAGACATAACCTGGGCTGTAGACACTGCTCCACGTGCTAAAGGTTCAACCTGACTCAGACATAACCTGGACTGTAGACACTGCTCCACGTGCTAAAGGTTCAACCTGACTCAGACATAACCTGGACTGTAGACACTGCTCCACGTGCTAAAGGTTCAACCTGACTCAGACATAACCTGGACTGTAGACACTGCTCCATGCTCTAAAGGTTCAACCTGACTCAGACATAACCTGGACTGTAGACACTGCTCCACGTGCTAAAGGTTCAACCTGACTCAGACATAACCTGGACTGTAGACACTGCTCCACGTGCTAAAGGTTCAACCTGACTCAGACATAACCTGGGCTGTAGACACTGCTCCACGTGCTAAAGGTTCAACCTGTCTCAGACATAACCTGGGCTGTAGACACTGCTCCACGTGCTAAAGGTTCAACCTGACTCAGACATAACCTGGACTGTAGACACTGCTCCACGTGCTAAAGGTTCAACCTGACTCAGACATAACCTGGGCTGTAGACACTGCTCCACGTGCTAAAGGTTCAACCTGACTCAGACATAAAAAGGACATCTTATTCATACAACTGGGTTCATGCTGAAAATGTGTCTTTTTCAACCACATTTAAGCATTAACCTAAACCCAAACACCCCATGGTCAACCATGGTAAAGGATGGAAGGTGGCGGTGGGGTGGGCCGTAGATACAGGGTGATGTAGGGGAGGGTACACGACTCACGTAACAGGTGGTTGTTGTGAATGATGAAGAGTACCTACCACTTTGTGACTGAGCACTCAGCTCTACACCTCCTTATATAAATCTGGCCCTACTATAATGACACACAACCGGGAGGAGCAGACATCCAGTCAGCTTCAATCAGAAACCAAAGCTCTGTTGCGCCTCCTGTGAAAACTTCTCTCAGTAACACAAACGGCTCATTTCCGTGTAGCTCTAATCGACGGGAGATTCCTCTTGCGGCACAGCCGGTCTCGTACAGAGGTTTTAGCCTTACAGTTGAAACCTGACAGAGGAACCTGTAAATGGTTGTCTGCTTGCAATGAGAGAGAGAGGGCTGCAGCTGGCACGGCGGGCGGGCACCATGTGTGCCATCCCAAACCCATCATGTCTGTCTTCAGATGCTCAACTCCCATGATCACTGATCAATAGAGCGTTACGCCACGTGTGTGTGTGTGTGTGTGTGTGTGTGTGTGTGTGTGTGTGTGTGTGTGTGTGTGTGTGTGTGTGTGTGTGTGTGTGTGTGTGTGTGTGTGTGTGTGTGTGTGTGTGTGTGTGTGTGTGCGTGTGTTTGCGTGCGTGCGTGCCTCTGTATGCTTCTGTTTGTGGGAGGAGAGTGAACACCGATCATTCAAATATTCTCAAAGGATTGAGCAGTGAATATGTTTACCCCTAAATAAATAGTCAAATGACGTCCATTAAAGTGTGCCATAAGGCTACAATCTTCTAGGTCAAGCGTAAAGGAGCTGAGAAGCAGGTACCAAGATCAACATGAATTTCCTACGAGCGAAGCTTTCACCCACACCACACATGAGCTCATGAGCTGGGATAGTCTCCAACCACACAACCAACGTCTCTTCCCTGTATGTGGCTGCTCTATCCTGAGAGCCAGCCAGGGTGAAGCTTTGTGATATTCACAGGCTGCTGTGTGTGTGTGTGTGTGTGTGTGGCTAGCGTGCACATCTGGGTGCTGGTGAGCAGTGCTGCAGAACTGGGATACAGCATGGCGGGAGCAGCTGTGCTTTTGGTGTTGACTGTTGAAGGTAAACGTGAGTGATAGGATCAGAAGGCACATATGCTGATGAGCACACGGTAGCACACGATAGCCGGGAGCACCAGAAGGCCCTCAGCAACCCTCAGCAGCCGCAAGCCTTTCAGCACGGCTACATCAAACATGCCGTGCCCAGACTCCAACAACACACCTTTGTTCCTCCTCACCTTTTTGTTGTTTGGCCTGAATGCGTATCGAGAGCAGCTCTGCCCAGGTTCACTTATATCACAGTACATCATCAGTGGCTGATGGTGTTACAATTTTTCTCAGTTGCGTACAAGCATTTTTTGGAACTGTGGTAAAACATGCCAAAAGCAGAACAGCAGAATTCCTGGTCGTTTTTTAAGGGTGGATCAGCTTTAATATTGCAGATAGATTGTTACTTCCATCAATGTCATTGTCCGCATCATTTCCAATCCCCATCTACTTTTTTTTGTCAATATATATATTTTATTAATTTTATTATTTTCCCCTAACCCTACCACCACTCCCCTAATTGGAGTAAACTAATGGGCAACAAATCTTAGGCTTCTACATCCAGCTTATTCATACTATATACATTTTTATGGGCACAATGTATTTTACAATAGTTACCTTTTGTTTATTTTTAATCCCGTCCTTCAGCTACCCTCAACCCTTTCAATCTATCTCTGAAGACCATCCAGTTTGATTTCTATCTGCCATATATTATTAACTGTGCTGTATCTGGTCATTTCTTGCCTTTGTACCTGGATTACATATTTTAAACACACTTTTGCAAAACTTTAAAGACAATTGACATGAATGAATGAATATTGAATTCAATGTTAAGTGTTTTGTTAACAGCCATCAACACATTGTTTTCGCCAGAAGAGAAGAGTTTGCAAACAGGGCTTTAAAGTGAAACCATTTGAGTCACATATGTTCCTAGATATGTTGCTGGTGCAACCTGGCATTTTATTTTGTGAGCACCAGTGCGACCGGGAAAAAATAATTGATGTAATCCTAGTCTTCACTGTGCAGTCATTTCGAGTGCCCTAGAGAAAAAGTTGAGCGCTGATTTGTTTAATCCAACGCCTACACGTGAAGAATATTAAAAAATGCATCAGTGATTTGTAACTTTCTGAAAACCTGACAGCATGGGAGTGGCTGTGTCCATCACTGTGTAGCCAGTTAGCGATGTCGAAACAGTCATTTCTAAAGGCTTTCTCATATAACTATGAAAGGTTAAAGGTGCTACACATAGGATTTCAGAAAATGTCCATAATATAGCTGCCTCTAATAGCTGCTTGAAGCTGGTGGACCTTTTGGATTTGGTCCACCAGTTTCAAACAGCTGTAAAAAATGATATTTTTTGCTATTGAAAATATGTTTCACAGAGATTAAGATGGTACAATGATTCCCTCACTATTCAATGCTTGTTTTCTCACATAAACTAAAATTGAGCGAACAGTGTAGAATTTTAGCAACCAGGAAATGACAGAGCAATTTACATAAAGTCAGAACAGCTTTCCAGGCAGGAGAAATCAATAGGCGAATATCACAGCCAATCACAGGACTGGCGGGTAAGTCATTCCACTATTAGCGCCAGATATACACTGAGTGTACAAAACATTAGGAACCCCTTCTTACTATTGAGTTGCACCCCCTTTTGCCCTCAGAACAGCCTCAATTCATCGGGGCATGGACTACAAGGTGTTGAAAGCGTTCCACAGGGATGCTGGCCCATATTGACTCCAATGCTTCCCACAGTTGTGTCAAGTTGGCTGGATGTCCTGTGAGTGGTGGACCATTCTTGATACACACGGGAAACTGTTGAGTGTGAAAAACTCAGCAGCGTTGAAGTTCTTGACTCACTCAAACTGGTTTGCCTGGCACCTACTACCATACCCCGTTCAAAGGCACTTAAATCTTTTCTCTTGTCCATTCACCCTCTGAATGGCCCACATACACAATCCATGTCTCAGTTGTCTCAAGGCTTAAAAATCCTTCTTTAACCTGTCTCCTCCCCATCATCTACACTGATTGAAGTGGATTAAACAGGTGACATCAATAAGGGATCATAGCTTTCACCTGGATTCACCTGGTCAGTCTGTCATGGAAAGAGCAACTGTTCTTAATGTTTTGTACACTCAGTGTGTTACGGATATTTCTGAAATTACAATGTAAAAATTCTAGAACATTCTTTGTGTAGCACCCTTAACTGCAAAGTATAGGCTTACCTGGCAGAATTATATGATATCATGATGATTTGTTTGAATCGGGTGGTCTTTTGTTTTGTAAACTCTTTCATTTCGCATACAGAAACAACGCCAGCTAAACACCAGTCACTTGAGGTGCGCAATTTTAATTAAAGGGCACCTACTGTATGCCCTCAAAACTATAGATGTTGTTGTTTTTCTATTAAAAAAGTGAAAACCTGGAGAAGGAAACTGGGGAAATCCAAAACCTGGAAAAACTCAACCGATAAAACATTTTTTTGTGGTTGTTGGTGTTATTATTGCAAATAAATGTACTGTCTGGTAGTTCTGTGTCTTGAGAACACTGTTTTGAAAATCGACAACATTGTTCCAAGAAATGCTTCTACTAAGGACTGCATCTGATTTAGTGTCCCTTGTCGTGAATCTCTTCCTTGCTTCTCAATCCCCAAAATCGCTTCTTTAAAGGTAGACTCAGCGATATGACATAGATGCAGAAAGTTAACAGCATTGGGAGTCAATTTCCGCAACAACTAAGAGCGTTGAAGCGTGAGGCTCAACTTCTCTGCTGTTTTGGTCCCGTACCCATGCACAGGCGCAGATACTGTGTGACTGTGCGCTGCTGCTCGTGCCACTGCCATTTCGCTTTAAGTAATCACTCAAAATGAAATGATACTCAAAATAAATGCGTACAAATGTCCAAAGGAAACGTAATTAATATAGTTAGTCACTGCTGTTTGATATGCACTACCAGATGATAATCTACGGTCATTTGCGTAAATGTAAATGAGCATCTAGTCCCTCAGGTTGATCAGTATGGACGTGTGACAGTATGGAGGCAGAAACTGCTATTTTACTGAGGTCAACATTCCTTGTAGATAATGTCAGGTCAAGGGAAGCATGGGATTCTTCCCCTGAATAGAGTTGTTCTCTCTGTTTTCCCGACAGGAAACTCCATCAATGTCTCTCCCCAGCTAGCTATACCAGAGCCACAACACAACACCCTCCGAGATTAATTGCAAATGGTCATTATTAATGAGATTCCCTGGCGCCTGTGGTTCTCCTCCTCTCCAGAGGTCATCTCTCATTGGGGAGAGTGCACACTCTCACAGAGACCAGCATCAGGGGCCAAATCCCACTTAGTTTCTACCAGTCAGGTATTCAGGTTATTGTCATCATGAGGACGGTATGGGAATGTCGCTGAATGAGTCCCTGAAACAGCAATGCTGCCTTCTGTGATCAGCTCTCACATTAATTCCATACTGTTATAGTAACATATCCAATTGGTCCCAGAACACTTTAAAAAAAAATGAAAGCCAGTGTAGTGTTAAGCAGACTTATGGTACCTAACTTAAACATGTTTGTAGGAACAAAGCAAATGAATGACTACAGAGCACACTGTCCCCAATGTATCGCCATGCCTCAGCAACAGCAGCAGCAGCGTGGAAGCATGGCTTGCTTTAGTGCTGAGAGCCAGGTTTCTATGGTGGGCTCGGTCATTGGGGCCTGACTGCTTCATTAGTCCCTGTGGCTGCATTGAGCTGGGTGCTCTTTGTGACATGTCCCATCGTGACTGAAATGAAAACCCACTCAGCAGCTTTCGCTCCTTTCTTCTCCTCCTCTCCCCCTAGGAGCCATAGCACTGGATCCAAACATGTCACCACACAGTGCCTAAAACAAACATTTCCACACTGTATGGGCCCAGAACAATGTACCACAACTAAATGGTACTAAATGGCATATTAAGGCTGTGTAAATGACTCCTAAGGACACGAGGACCATACTGTACTTGCCATAGAAACCACCGTCATTGCATAGAACAGGGATTATCAACTAGATTCAGCAGCGGGTCGATTTTTTTCTTGAGCAGATGGTCAGGGGTCCAGAACATAATTACAAATCATTTGTAGACTGCAAAGTGACCGCAAGAAGCCCAAACATATCATTTTTGACTAAAACATCCTCATTTCAAAACTTTTTATACGATCACATTTATCTCTCTTTTATGCAATGGAATACCTTGGAACAGATCTCCATCATTAAAATCACTTGGAGCTGATTTGCTGGTGTTTTTACAGTCTTTATTGTCCAACAATAAAAACCTTTAAGTAAAAATTGAAATTGATTGCTCTGAAAACTTGGGAGTGCAAATACAATCACCAGCGGGCCAAATTCGTCCCGCGGGCCACCAGTGTGCTAAATGTGCTAAGCACTCTTATTAATCCACAAAAAGGAGATCAAATCATTTTGCTCATGTACCTTTATCCCACCCATAAAAACAGGTCAAAAGTGATATTCCAGAACATGCTGCAATAACATTAGTAACAACATGTTCTTCTTGTGGGTATAGGCTCCTAGAGGCAAAGGGCACAGTGACAGCTCTACCCAACCACAGCTGCACCAGCCCACCACACCATGCCAGACAGGGTCTGTGCCAGTCAGCTGTGCCCTTATGCCCGCAACCTCTCCCATCTGTCACACACACACACACGCACGCACGCACGCACGCACGCACGCACGCACGCACGCACGCACACACACACACACACACACACACACACGTGCAAACACACACACACACACACACACACACACACACACAGGTGCACGTGCAAACACACACCAAAAATAACAAATGGACATTCAGAAATACCTTGTTTGCCCAGGCACCTGCATTTGCACTTGAAATATGAAGCAAAACCTGGAACAGTATGATATGGTGCAAGTGAAAGTATTTTCTCCAGAGTTCACAGGTAGGTTAAGAAGTGCAGGAGGAGAGGAGAGAGGTTCTGGAGCTTTAAACTTGCTGCACATCTGCCTGTGTCTCCTTCTCCTGCACCAGGCGGTGGTGAGGCATCTGCTGCCTAGCAGGTGAATCCGCTTTTGTTCCAAATCCTTCTCTCGCTCCCTGGCTGCATACATCTCTGGCACAGGGTGCAATAACATTACCATGACCTTAGCCCCGTAACCTGGAGGAAACTGGAGGAAACTTACGCACCATTAGATCACACAGGGACTGATTTGACATGAGAGAACTTTTCTTCTGTTCAAGAATTGAACAATTAGTGGAGGGATGGTAGTGTACCGATATCACCTTGTCAGCCTAATGAGTGGAGAATTAGGTCCAAGTTAATGGAATTAAACACTGCAATCTAATCTAATCAGAATGTTTCTCACCTTGTTCTGTCTTTTATTTCTGAACCAGATGATTCCTGATCATGAAGCTGAGGATCCTTGGGCTGCTAAGTATTCTCTTTGGACATATCATTCAATTCCTCCGTGGTGACAATTCTACATTTCCATCCACTTAAAGTGGAACTGACAGTATTTTAGCAACGTGAAATCTTATTAAAATCTGTTCATATACACCCCCAGGAAGAATTTGACACATTTTTTACATTTCTGACAAGCGAACACTTAGATATGGTCATTTTCACGTTTTCATAAATTCATAGAATGTTTGGGAATGACGTATAGTAAGGCATTTGTGAAAATTCTACAGCAATACAGAGTGGGAAAGCGGCCGTGCGTTTGGACAAAGAATAGACACTGCAGTAAATAAAACCGAATAAAAACATCTATCCTGTCCAGGACCTGAGTCTACGCAGATGGGTGCACCATCGCCAATCTGAGCTACAGTAGGCCTATATGGAAATAAGCCATTTGCCACAAGGGCCTGCCATCATTCACGTTGAACTGGGTGTTTACAGGAAGTAGCAACAGAGTGACTTTAGATCATTAGAACGCATTCGCCAAAAACCTGAAAATACACCTGAATGGATTTCTGCAAATATGTAAATACCACGGGATTCCTCTTACATTTGGGAACTTCACAATCCTGTTGATCAAACAACCAAGAAAAGGTAGGCTATCTCTCCCTCAGTTGCCTATGAACATCAACAACAACAAGATCAACAACTAATGCTAGGCAGAGCGAGATGAGCTCAAATCTAACAAGGGAACATTAGATAAACCCTCTCAAACTTTTTCAGCTAGTTGGCCATCAAAACTGCACTGATAAACAGTGGGGAACAGTGGGGTCAGGCAGCTTGCCTGACAATGCATGCTTGTCCCAACCCACGTTTTGACAACTGAATGGGAACTTGCCTGCCTACCTGCCAATTTGATTGATGCCAAATACATTTGATTGACAACTAAGAGATATGCTAACTGTGGATAACAATCGTTCAAGTTCAGCATAGCTAGCTAGCAAAGTGATTCACATTCATAACAAGCTAACCAAATGACACCTGCAGCATCTCTAGCTGTACCCAACGAAAAACAATATGAAGGGAAAAGGTTGGTCACTCATCCACTCCTCCAATGACATTTATTTATTTTTTATTTAACCTTTATTTAATTAGGCAAGTCAGTTAATAACAAATTCTTATTTCTTATTTGTCCTGCGGGGACGGGGGCTGGGATTAAAAATTATTAAAAAATAAATAAATAACATATAAATATAGGATAAAACACACATCACGACAATAGAGACAACACAACACCACATAAAGAGAGAGCTAAGACAACAACATAGCAAGGCAGCAACACATGACAACAAAGCATGGTAGCAACACAACATGACAACAACATGGTAGAAAAACAACATGGTAGCAGCCCAACACATGGTACAAACATTATTGGGCACAGACAACAGCACAAAGGGCAAGAAGGTAGAGACCACAATACATCACGCAAAGCAGCCACAACTGTCAGTAAGAGTGTCCATGATTGAGTCTTTGAATGAAGATATTGAGATAAAACTGTCCAGTTTGAGTGTTTGTTGCAGTTCGTTCCAGTTGCTAGCTGCAGCGAACTGAAAAGACGAGCGACCCAGGAATGTGTGTGCTTTGGGGACCTTTAACAGAATGTGACTGGCAGAACGGGTGTTGTATGTGGAGGATGAGGGCTGCAGTAGATATCTCAGGTAGGGGGGAGTGAGGCCTAAGAGGGTTTTATAAATAAGCATCAACCAGTGGGTCTTGCGACGGGTATACAGAGCTGACCAGTTTACAGAGGAGTATAGAGTGCAGTGATGTGTCCTATAAGGAGCTTTGGTGGCAAATCTGATGGCCGAATGGTAAAGAACTTCTAGCCACTCGAGAGCACCCTTACCTGCTGATCTATAAATTATGTCTCCGTAATCTAGCATGGGTAGGATGGTCATCTGAATCAGGGTTAGTTTGGCAGCTGGGGTGAAAGAGGAGTGATTACGATAGAGGAAACCAAGTCTAAATTTAACTTTAGCCTTCAGCTTTGATATGTGCTGAGAGAATGACAGAGTACTGTCTAGCCATACTCCCAAGTACTTTTATGAGGTGACGACCTCAAGCTCTAAACACTCAGAGGTATTAATCACACTTGTGGGGAGAGGGGCATTCTTCTTACCAAACCACATGACCTTTGTTTTGGAGGTGTTCAGAACAAGGTTAAGGGTAGAAAGCTGTGTTGTAGAGCATTTAACACAAAATCTAGGGAGGGGCCAGCTGAGTATAAGACTGTATCATCTGCATATTAATGGATGAGAGAGCTTTCTACTTCCTGAGCTATGTTGTTGATGTAAATTGAGAAGAGCATGGGGCCTAGGGTTGAGCCTTGGGGTACTCCCTTGGTGACAGTCAGTGGCTGAGACAGAAGATTTTCTGACTTTATACACTACACTCTTTGAGAGAGGTAGTTAGCAAACCAGGCCAAAGACCTCTCAGAGACACCAATACCACTTAGCCGGCCCACAAGAATGGAATGGTATATCAAATGCTTTGGCCAAGTCAATAAAAATAGCAGGACAACATTGCTTAGACTCAAGGGCAATGGTGACATCATTGAGGACCTTTAAGGTTGCAGTGACACATCCATACCCTGAGCAGAAACTAGATTGCATACCAGAGAGAATACTATAGACATCAAGAAAGTCAATCAGTTGATTATTGACAAGTATTTCCAACACTTTTGATTAATGGCAAAATAGAAATAGACCTTTAACAGTTAGGATCAGCTTGATCTCCCCCTTTAAATAAACATGACATGATATCCTCCCAGCAGCTAGATAGCTAATGTTAGGCTCTGTGTTTTAAGCTTGCTAAATAAATAGCTAGATACATACTGTACTTTCAGACCCCTTGACTCTTTCCACATTTTGTTACGTTACAGCCTTACTCTAAAAAAAAAAAAAAATGTTTAATTAATCATCAATCTACACAGAATACCCCATAATGTCAAAGCAAAAATGTATATTAAAAAAAATATATATATATCACATTTACATACACTACCGTTCAAAAGTTTAGGTCACTTAGAAATGTACTTGTTTTTGAAAGAAAAGCAAAAACAATTGTCCATTAAAATAACGTCAAATTGATCAGAAATACAGTGTAGACATTGTTAATGTTGTAAATGACGGCTGATTTTTTATGGAATATCTACATAGGCGTACAGAGGCCCATTATCAGCAACCATCACTCCTGTGTTCCAATGGCAAGTTGTGTTAGCTAATCCAAGTTTATCAATTTACAAGGCTAATGATCATTAGAAAACCCTTTTGTAATTATGTTAGCACAGCTGAAAACTGTTGTTCTGATTAAAGAAGCAATAAAACTGCCATTCTTTAGACTAGTTGAGTATCTGGACCATCAGCATTGGTGGGTTCGACTACAGGCTCAAAATTGCCAGAAACAAAGAACTTTAGAGCTCTGGAGCAAGTTTTCATCAAGGATCTCTCTGTACTTTGCTTCGTTCATCTTTGCCTCGATGCTAACTAGTTTCCCAGTCCCTGCCCATGAAAAAAATCCCCGCCACCATGATTCACTGTAGGGATGGTGCCAGGATTCCTCCAGACGTTATGATTGGCATTCAAGCCAAAAAGCTCAATCTTGGTTTCATCAGACCAGAGAATCTTGTTTCTCATGGTTTGAGACTCCTTTAGGAGCCTTTTGGAAAACTCCAAGAGGGCTGTCATGTGCCTTTTACTGAGGATCTACTATAAATGCCTGATTGGTGGAGTGCTGCAGAGATGATTGTTCTTCTGGAAGGTTCTCCCATCTCCACAGAGGAAGTCTGGAGCTCTGTCAGAGTGACCATCGGGTTCTTGATCACCTCCCTGACCAAGGCCCTTCTCCCCCGATTGCTCAGTTTGGCCAAGGCAGCCAGCTCTACAAAGTCTTGGTGGTTCCAAACTTCTTCCATTTAAGAATGATGGAGGCCATTGTGTTGTTGGGGACCTTCAATGCTGCATAAATGTGTTGGTACCCTTCCCCAGATCTGTGCCTCGACACAATCCTATCTCGGAGCTCTACGGACAATTCCTTCGACCTCATGGCTTGGTTTTTGCTCTGACATTCACTGTCAACTGTGGGACCTCATATAGATGTGTGTGCCTTTCCAAATCATGTCCAATCAATTGAATTTACCACAGGTGGACTCCAATCAAGTTGTAGAAACATATCAAGGATGATCCATGGAAACAGGTTGCACCTGAGCTCAATTTCGAGTCTCATACCAAAGGGTCTGAATACATATGTAAATAAGGTTTCTAAAAATGTCTAAAAACCTGTTTCCGATTTGCCATTATGGGGTATTGTGCATAGATTGATGGGGGGGGGATCATTTCATTAATTTTAGAATAAGGCTGTAAAGTAACATAATGTGGGAAAAGGGAAGGGGTCTGAATACTTTCCGAATCCACTGTAAATAGATATTCTCGCCCAGGGGTGTCAAACTCAATCAACGCACAGGCCATATTAAAAAAAAAACACAACGAATTCGCAAGCCTATATGTTTGTTTTTTTAAACGTCCAACTGCGAACCATTCTGGCCATTGTTTTATTTTTTTAAAAGATGGTCCTTTATAATGTCCACTTATCTACATAGGATGCTGTATATAGCCTTTTAACATATTAAAACCAAAGAAGAGATAAATAACACTTGTCCAGACTTTCCTGCTATGCTTGCTATGCGACCCTAATCAAAGATGATTTAATAACTCCAAATAACAAAAACGTAGTATAGGTTGCTGTAAAGTTTAAACTTAAAATATGTTTTTTTATTTATTGCAACGCATGGATCACCGGTGCGGTTGAATGCAGCATTGCTGTATGGTGCACTCAGAATGTCTTGTAGTTGAGCAACCTTCCCTCTGCAGCGCGCTGTAAATGGGACACACAAAAGTAGCGCAATTGACGTTAAACTCACCAATGCGAGCGCATCAGCCTGTCATTTCATGAAGTTGGTGACTCAACTGTTGACTCATTTATACTCGCTCGTGTGTCCTATTCGACCCTTGTGTTTGACACATGTACGGTAGACTATTAGCCACGTTATGACTGACTTGTGATCATTGCCCTTGCTGGTTTGATTGTATTGATATTCCCATACTTAGTTACAATCGTCCGTCCGTTTTTGTTCAAAATATTGAGTCATTGAAACTGAAACAGTGCATCCCGAATGGAGGCAGCAAACAATGTACCAGGCCAGCTGTGAGTTACAACCTGATAGCAATATTTTTTGGACTACAAATACATGTATTGGTGAATTATATGAATCGTGCATATGAATCACGCAACTGCATCCATCTATTCTGCCAACAATGTCCTACTGTACTTCGTGGAATTGTTTGTCAAATAGAACCTATTTTTAAAACATTTTATGAAGTTGGTTGTGAAGCATAAACTGGGAATTTGATATTTTTTACTGATATTTTGATTGTCTTTGTTTATTATCGGCAAAGTAGTTAAAACGCTGTCAGTTCCACTTTAAGAGCAATGCAATCAATGCATAACAAAAGTAAGGATGGCCACATCAGTAGAGCAAGCTCATCAAGGGAGGTAGTGAGAGTACAATCAGAGAAGGAGATAGATACAACTCTGAAGATGTGGCTTGCGGGTCAAAACCATGTGTGTGGGGCTGGGGGGACGGTTTGGGCTGGGCTGTTATGGTCAAATCTGCTGCAAAACGTCTCGCCGCTGGCGAAGTTTGGTTGTGAAAATTAGCATGTGTTCATCAACCTCGTCGTGATATCAGAGAGACAGTGTAGGAGACAGAGAGGGGGAGGAGGGTGTAGTCTCCCGGGGCACTGGGGGTGGGCGGGTAGTTTAGGAGGCTGAATAAGTCATCTAGTCAGCACTGGCTGCTGTGAGATGTCAGTCCAGTCCAGAACCACACTGTGCCACAGTCAGTGCGACTGACATTCTGCTTTTATGTAAATACAAAAACAAGTACACCTATTTCCATGTGATAAAACTCCAACAAAGCCGTAGCCTACAAATAACACATTATTTTACATTGAGCAATCCAGTATATGGCAGAAATAACATCTACAATGTTAATATTCATAATGTCAAGATAACAGGTAGCAGGTGAGAGTAAATATTGACCTTACACATTGATTCAACCATTAAAAATCCCTATCTGTATCAAAGCCCAGACCAAAGCTCCTTCCTGTTCCATTTCCTTATGGCATCCTAGAGAATTGGAGCAAAATTATGCTCACTATCGAGATCGGCATCAATCATGGCATGACGTTTCGCCAGAGTTTTGGGAAAGGACTTTAAGAGCAACTTGGATGGGTGACATTAAGAGATTGAAATTGCCTGTTAAAGTGTCCCATATGTCAGCTAGTTCTTGTTGCTATAAAAACAGACGGGATGGAAGGAAGGAGGGAACATGTCAGATGCTGCCCCTGCCAGTCCACTCTCAGACAGCAGACGTAGGTAGCATTTTACTGCTGAGAAAAACAACATCTTCTGATTCATATTTGACTTTCATTTGACACAAATAGATGTACTTTATTATCTGCTTTTTTATTGTTGACTACTGACTTCTATAGAGTCCAAATACAATCTTTCTTCTGCAATGATTTCACACATTTCATTAACGATGTCCATCGGTAGGAATATGAAAAACTTAATTGTACAAATATTGTGTATGTGTGTCCGGTGAAAAATGTATATTTTAATAGCATTTTCTTTTTACCAAATTTGTTTATTAGTGGGTGAAATAAAGAGTCATCTTTGAAATGGAACTAACATTTCCCTCTTTCCTCCAAATGCAGAATTAATGTACATTTTAAAATCATTAGTTTAATTTCCAGGATGATAGTTCGGTTATTTTGGCTTTTGAACTGCTATGGATATGTTATATCCTCTCAGATTGTTTGCCTCATTCAAGCAGTCTTTTTTAAATAATGAATTAAGCATTATTAGTCAAGCGTGGAGCACCTCATTTAGCGGCGCATCCTTTCCTTGTGTGTGCCTGACAGGCAATCAAAGTTTTTATCAGTGCAGAAAATCTGCAATTTACAAATATACTTGCTGCAATTAGTAGCTATCTGATAACCAAGAATTGGCAGGTTGGTGTGAGAGTTGACAGGATTAAATGGAGTGGATGAGAGCTAGGCAGAGCAAAACAAAGAGTCAGCCTTTAACTTCTCCAAAGTGATAGGGTGATAATAGGTTCTGTTCCTTTGTTATCAACCAACAACCTAACAATCTCTCTGCATGAAAGCAGCCTCATTTCATCGACAAGTTACAGTGACGAACAACTATAGAGGAAGTCACTTCAGGCTGTCTGTGCATCTTCCTGTGTTCTCAGAGGAGGTGTTTTTGTGCCATCTCTCTCAGGCACAATTACAATGCTCGGAATGAAAGGGCAGTCCAGAACCAGAACCCTACCATGTGTAACTGATCTAAATATGTCTGTGGTCCCATGGGGTCTGTCCACCATGGGCTTTTCAGGTAGGCCTTTACTTGTTTATAGCCATATTCATAACCCAATAAACTGTGTAGTCAAAAGCATTTGACATGTTTTTAGTGTTTGTATCGCACATGCGCGCGCGCGCGCCACACGGAGCGAGCCGCAGACCCTGGTGCTTCACGCCGGACAGTAATGTGGTGAGGAAAAACACGGGTCCATTAAAACATCTCCCCACCCTTCTCTGACCCTCATTAAATACACGGCCAGTCTTGTTAAAATACAAGCCAGATTTGCGCTTAATGATCTAGAAAGAAATGTAATTGACTGTGCATTACCATCCAAATGGCTTCCCAGCACACGATGTTTACATATTTCTGACGGGATTGCTGACCAACTCAACATCCGATCGTTGTTGATGAAGAAAGTGTCTGACCAAAGATAGAACCAAGGATTTAACCCTTCGGTCCATTACTCACTATGTAGCCCCAGCAGTTTCAAACATAATTGTGTCGGTATAAATGCACAAAGAATAACCTACAGCGCATTGCAGTAGACTAGGCTACTAAAAAGGCACACCACTGTTGCGACCTGAAGGGAGCTGTCATTTCAGCACCACAACGTGTCCTCCGGTCCACAACTCAAGTGTTCACTGGAATCGACAGATCATATTGTTGACACAAATATACTCAATAGCGAACACAAATGCATTCACTCAATAGTAGGCTAACACTACCTGAAATGGTCGACATCTTTCAGTCCAGTGCTTGCGTGACAGTGGGAGAGGGACAGAGCTTTTCACGCCACGGTTCTCATTCAAATGTAACATCCCTTGACATACTCTGGGACCTCACAGACAATGTGTGCATATGCACACAGCTCTTCAGTTTTCGTTTTTGTTTACTGCAAGCGGTAGTTATTTAAATATAACATCGTGGAAATAATCACAATTTTGAACATGGGCCAAAAACGTGAAACTTTGTTTCATTGTATCGTGTCTCAGTTGCATTTAAATAGGCCAATCCAAATGTAACCATACAAAAAATAGAAACGACAAAGAAAGTGATGTCAGATCATTTTATTATTTTATACGTATAGACTACCCCTAACGCTGGATAGGTATTTGAAGCCAAGCCATGGATTTCTGATATATTTCTACCGCTAGAGGGCATTCAAACATTATGAACCAGCCAGGCAACCGCTGCAGCATGAGCGTGATAAATTATCCGTGGTGGTGGAGGAACCCTGGCTAGGATGGAGTCAACGGAACAGTTTACCATACTGCCACGGACTCTCAAATCAATTAAAACAAACCTTCAATCACAAACGTGGACCTTACTAGTTACCTGTATACGAATACGTTGGTGAGGCATAGACAGTTGTAAGCCGCGCTACACGATCACCACCTTGGCTGCCAAACAAGCTCAGAAAAATGCATTGAAACTGGGGCTCCTGGGCTATGCCATGTAGGCTTAGCAATTGTACTATGTAAACACTGGACCACTGAGTTGTATTTTCATAAAGAGTTAGGCTTATTTATCTCTCTTTGGTAAAGTGCTTTGGTGAGCCTATAGGACAATCGATTGAGTGTATTTATTTTTCTAAACATGCAGATTTTGTTCCATGCAAAACTGCTCCATAGTGTGATTTTAGCAGTTGATTTGTAGAAGAAGTGTGAGCGTTAAGGCCTGTTGGCTATCCTAACTTTTCAAGCTGTTGTCTGTATTAGAGCTAATCAAAGTCCTTAGATTTGTCACAAAGTCCACCATGCCTGCAGGCAATACAAAAAGAACAATAACTTTGATTTGCAGATATTTTACGTGATAAGCAGTGGCATGGTTATCCTGTCTTTTCGATGCGGGACTCATTTCCCTGACTAGGCCTATATGCATTCATTCTGGCAAAGAGAGAGAACACTACACACATCTGAAAACACTGTGTTGATGCTGTGTGGCAGAGGCGTCACTGTATTTGGCCCAGTCAAAAAAAAGATCTTATTTTAGAGTTGTGTAAAGTCAGGAATATTTTGTGTTTTCAGTCCAAGTCACACACACAGATGAATAAAGACCATAGTTTTTTCACCACAGACAATAACATGGTTTTCCCAAGTAACATCAGTAAGTAACCACAATTCATGACAGACCACGGAAATATTAATTTAGCAAACTAATGGGCGATCCTAGTTTGAGAAACAAGGCCAACAAGGCCACATTTACGAACTAATACCTCGTTGCGGCATGAGTTATGAGCAATTATGAAAGCGCGTTTGACTTTTTGTAATGTCTATTGACAACCTCTGTCGTGGAATTAAATGGTTAACATTTATTTAAACCAGTACCAGTTTATTCATGTTAAATCGTTTGGCCTCTACCATACATGAGCAGCAAGCTGATGTCCTTTAGAGTAGTTGTATATATAGGTTGACAGTCATTACACAGTAGTCGCCATTTTGGATTCTATTTGTAGCACACAATAAATGTCAGTATTTGCATTGAGTATGGTGGTCATGCAGCTGAGGAGATGTTATGATAACATGAACATGGGTCAATGACCAGGTTATCAGGTGCAGCAACCAGAGGCGATGCCATGCCAGGATCCGATGCTGGATTATAATTGGTCTAACATAGAGAATGTAGTCACCTGACCCCAAAGCATTAGATAGTTTTTTAGTTTGTTGCATATGGAGCTACATAAAGCCTGTACTGTAAAATTAAAAGTGTGTATCATAAAACATTAATGTGTATTGGCAGTGTTTCGGCCGCTAAGGGGTGAATAGAATAGGCATACATAGCCTACTATACAGGGCCTAATCAGGGTTCTCTTTGATGTATTTCTCTCACACATTTACCAGCAGAATGTGGTAAGTGATTAACACTATTATTTTATGACAAATCTAGTTTAAATCTATTGACATTTCTGATAATAAAAAAATATTGGTTGTATTTGCTTGTTAAATTTGTATAAATCAATCATTACTGAGCTTTATTGTAAAGGAGACAATATGCCACTGCTCATCACGTGGTCACACGATCTCCCAACGTTCGAGTTATGCCATCAAACTAACGCGTTGTGACTGCTCCTCTCTCTTGTGACAAAGTCTTACAGCTGCCTCGAAATCAATAGATGTCAAAGAAATATGAAAACAATCATGACGAAGAACTTAAATCCTGCCTCCGAGCCTGTGTGGGTAATGACAAACGTGTCCCTATTCTCAAGACAACAGATTAATTCAACTCAAACTTTGGTCGAATTGTATTTCGTATAACTTTTTCTTCAAGCAGATAATGGCAGTCAGTCACATCTGTTGGGTTTGTAGTGTAATTTGTAATTACTGCCCTTCATGTGGTCTACAGCTTTGAACCATCTTTAATTAAAAGCTTAATTAAGGGGCTATCTTAAACAAGATCACAACCAGATGGTTTTCTGTCGACAATAGACGATGTGAGGCCTTACGCTGACTTGTCACTAGGCGGCCATTCACGTTCATTCAAAAAGAGAAAAAAGACTCTAAACTTTAAAAAACGAATTTAATAAAATTAAACAAGAACATTTAATTAATAACACCATGCAAAAAAATGTCCCACAACCAAGGACAGGTGTGTGTGTGTGACCTGCCTGTTAACAACAGTTAACACTATTCTTAGTCTTGCCTTGGGCTAGATGTTAACAAATAAAAATTATTCTGATAACTTTATCATTCTGATTTTCCCATGCATTACCACGAATTACATTTCTATATAGGATATACGCTATATCTTCTTTAATTGTCTTCAAAATATCTACTTTGGGACAAAATGTGTATTCTACCTAAACAGTCATTATCACTCCTGTGGGTCTATTTTCCAGACGGTTTGTCGTTCATATTGTTTGATTCCGTGGGTTGTTTGGTTATTTCTAATTACTCTGATATATATTACTTTTCCCTGGATGATTATCTCATAGACATAGTAATATTTGGTAACTAAAAGGATAGCGAAAGGAGAGGAAGACATGTTTAACTCTAATGTAGCATGACTCCTTTGTTCAGTGGTTGATGTAAAACACTTTTTCTTGGGGAGAGATATTGGTGTAATTTAATTTGAGCCATGCTCTCCCCCTTGCTGTGGCACACAGCACGCGCGCTGTGCATTCACTGCATTCTTCTGGTCTGTAGCACCTGGAGCTGCCTGGACGGGGAAATTAGCATCGATATGGAATTAGTTCAAATGCAATCTTTTAAATCTTTGCAAGAGGCCGGCAAATAATTACACATTCAGTAAAATGCCAGGGGTCACTGTCTCGGTGGACCTGACATGCTGATGCCCTAACAATACAGTGTACATGGAGCAAAGCACCGGCGGAGATTGCAGTGTTAATGGAAGGAGTCGCTGGGGAATGGGGAGTGGTGGGGGTGTATCAGGCAAAAAATAAATAAAAAATGTTCAATGCATCTAGGCTGAACTTGGTCTGCTATATATTATCATTGAGTCTAATTTAGGGAATGGACTCATGCAACACTGCAAAGGAGAGGATGAGATGCTCTGCTTAAGGCTTTTGCTTTGTGCATGTTATATATGAGAGTAAATGATTTGTTCCTAGTCAGCTAACATACAATGTTAACTGCATATACAAGGCTGGCAAGCAGTTTGTCTGAGCAACATTGTAGTGTCCATATATATTATCAGCTTGGAACTTATACATGCTCATATGCTCGGTGATCCTTATGTCCTGTTCTGACCAGGTCCCAAACCCCCCTTTTCCTGAGTAAACTAAATTCCACTGCTATGCAGCTCACATTATTAGCATAATGCCACAGGTGGTAAGTCAAGTCAAGTTAAGGCGAATACAGAACATACCATGTAGATAATGTAGGCCTACAGTGGACTATGTGGAAAGTGAAAGTGCACAGAGAGAGAGAGAGCCTCCAGCTTGGACTGTTTCATAGGTGGTGGCATCGTGGAATGCGGCACCATTTATGGATGTATGATCAGAACCATGAGATGAAGGTCAGCCTGCCTGATGTTACTAATCATGGTAGAGAAAGGAGAAAGGAAATAACCATTTATGGAGTGGAATTTGGTCTGAATACCTCGAACTAAGGTGTGGAGTGCAAACACGTTTTGGATTAAGCATTATGGTGATCAAATCAATAGTTTCCCTCACTATTTTGGCCACAAGTTTTTATTGTATACAGTAGCCTCTTATAACATAGGCTACTGTTACAGTACCCTATTTAAAATCGCATTATGTCAATCAAATTTTCGCCTTAAGGAAGCAAATAATTCCATCTCTCTAATTCAGCGTGCTGGAAGAGAACCTTCTACCGGCACTGTTCTTGCCTCTGCATGGGCATAGCCCTCATCATACACTATAGGTGATTGAAGCAAGTGAAAATGTTATGTGACAAGTAGCCTATGGGATGTCATTTGTAAAATATGATAGAACAATACATATCATCATCGGCAGGCCTACAACGCGTTTACAAGTCCACTTGATTAATTACACGCGTTGTGGCTATTAATGTTGGACGGTGGAGAGGGGTGTGTGTAGGCCTATCATGTACACTGAGTATACAAAACATTAGGAACACTTTCCAATATTGAGTTGCACCCCCCTTTGCCCTCAGAACAGCCTCAATTCGTTGGGACATGGACTCTACAAGGTGTTGAAAGCGTTCCACAGGGATGTTGACCCATGTTGACTCCAATGCTTGCCACAGTTGTGTCAAGTTGGCTGGATGTCCTTTGGGTGGTGGACCATTCTTGATACACACTGGAAACTGTTGAGCGTGAAACACACAGCAGCGTAGGAGTTCTTGACACACTTTTAAACCGGTGCTCCTGGCACCTACTATCATACCCCGTTCAAAGGCACTTAAATCTTTTGTCTTGCCCATTCACGCTCTGAATGGCCCACATACACAATCCATGTCTCAGTTGTCTCAAGGCTTAAAAATCCTTCTTTAGCCTGTCTCTTCCCCTTCATCTACACTGATTGAAGTGGATTTAACAGGTGACATCAATAAGGGATCATAGCTTTCACCTGGATTCACCTGGTCAGTCTATGTCATGGAAATAGCAGGTAGTCGTAATGTTTTGTACACTCAGTGTATGTTTAAACAAATAGGCACATAGAACATTGTAAGACGTCCCGGTAGAGTGATTCATTTATTAAAGGAGATGTTGCCTACTCATTTGTATTGTCAACATGTCTGATATCCTCATTAGCCTACATTTTCTCCTTGTCAGCTCATGTGTCGTTGGCAACAATCTCACACGCAATTCATGGCAATATGTACAAAAAGTATTTCAGCAGATTTTGTGTGTTTTTTTGTTTGGCTTAATTTGTAGGAAAAGACACATTTTGGTGCGACTTCACTTATAGGAAAATACTTTTTTGGGGGCAAACTTCGGAACAATCGTTTGAAAGTCACTAGAGCAATGCATGATGGGCAATGGTGTTCTACACTGCCTTTTTTTTGTGTCCCAAATTTATTTGTATATAAAACTAATGTGTTAACAACCCAATATTGTTAATCAACCAGGTTGTCACCGAAGAAATTCAAAATATAATAGGAGCCTTATGTTGTTGTTTTTTTGTTAACGCCAATACTGTTTTCTATGCTTGTTTTGCTTAATACTTCGGCATACTGGTGCACTAGTATTCAGAAAGGCACATTTTGTCGTGTAGGCAACAGTTGGCCTACATGATTTTCTTCATAACACATTTCATATTTGGTGGAACCTACATCACACAATTTTCTTCATAAGACACACTTACATTATTTGTCTACCCATATGATGTGAATCAAGGCTCCACTTTTTTTCGTGTACATTACACCATTTCTTCCATAATGCATTTTATTCAAGGGTTATACAAAAAAAAATTACGAGGATTTCCAGATTTGTTGTGGGTTAATGATGAAAGAGTGTATTATATATTATCTTTAACTGGTTAAATGTTTGTAGTTTGCATGTTTCAGTAATGATTAACATGGTTAAATAGTTGAATCTCTGCTTGATTTAGCTTTTGGTATATTTAACATGTTAATACATATTCTGTATTTCCATTGAATAAAGCAGTAATTAATCAACACACTACTGTAAATAAATGGACACTACCTGTTATGAAATGGAAATAGCTCTCTGTAAAAAAAAAAAATTGTGAGAAATGCTCATTCTGAAGCCATTTGGCTACGGGTTTCACAGCCCTATAATGATGATATAAGATATAGCATCTTAAAAGTTTTTTTTTTTTTTTTTACAACCTATGGGGTATACATGTTGGGAATAGCAGTATAGGAGTGTCTGAAATGAATTAAGTACCCTAACCGTAAGATATGTTCAGTGTCAGAATACATTTCCAGTGAGAAATGCCCAGTCTGAAGCCATTCGGCTATAGGTTTCACAGCCCTATAATAATGATACAAGTTATATCACCTTTAAAAGGTTTATTTACAACCTCTGGGGTATTACATGTTGGGCACAGTGGTATAGGAGAGTCTGACATATAACCCCTAACTTAATTTCAGTCTATGCCAATGAGAACCAAGAGGGGCCTAGCTTCATCCTTCATGACTGGGAAAAGCCTAGATTCTAGGCCGTAGAAAATCCTACATCCATCTCATTAGATCAGAACGGGATGGATCAACAGTGATTCATATTACTGGTTTGCATCCTAAAAAAAGGATAGTTGTGTTTTGCTGCATGACACACTTACATTATTTGTCTACCCATATGATGTGAATCATTGTCAGGTTATTAGACGTATACGTTTCATTAACAAAAGAACACCATGGTTGTAGGAATAACACTTTAACCTTTTCACACACGTACCAACAAACGGGTGTGACCATTCTACAGCGGTTCCTGAAGTGTACGCTCAAACCGGTGTGATTAGAACGCTTATTTAGAACGTCCAGTTTCGAATGACGCAACAGTCAGCATTTGAGCTGGCAACACTGTTTCTTCACGGAAACATTTTGCACAAACGCAGTCCGTACAAGATTATGTCCTGAATGTGCCGTTTAATTTTGGATGCAATGTTCAGACATTCACAGAAGTAGCTACAGCATAACACAATTATCCAAACCGGAAAATGTAGGCTACATTTGTCCTTGCGCTAACTGAGAAAAGATTGACGTAACACAAGCGGTCATATTTAGATAACTCTCGGCTGACAGAAACCACAATATGAATTAGCTAATAGCCATTACTATTTATAATGCATCACATCACGGGTGAGGAAAGCATTGATCGAAATAGTAGAGTAAAACACTTTCTAGAAATTGAAAGTAATCTGACGATGGGTAGTTTGTGTGCACCACGTTGTTGTTTTTCACGTCAACCAAAGACAATAAGAGGAGAGAAGATGAGTTTGGTCTGTTTGCAGTATGTATTTTGAAGGGGGTGTGTCGTCTACGATCATTCACTTCCCTTCATTCACTTCCGGAAGTTTACTCGAAAGATAAGTGAACCATTCCTTCACCTCATTATAACATCTTTGGTCTGACAGATTGTTAGTGACACCCAGAATGCATTGTATAATGTCAACAAACATGGCGCCACACATAGCTGGCAAATAGCTTAGCATTCGCTCATTACAATCAGTACAACCTTCAAAAAAGTATTTTACACACATCATATGTGTCCATTACAATCCATGCAATAATCAGAATGTATTATTTGTCACCAGCACTTGAAAACGTGAATAAAACTGTAAATACATTATACTCCAAACATATAGTATGTCAAAAGTTTGGACACACCTACTCATTCCAGGGTTTTTCTTTCTTTTTTACTATTTTCTACATTGTAGAATAGTAGTGAAGACATCAACACTATGAAATAACACATATAGAATCGTGTAGTAACCAACAAAGTGTTAAACAAATATTTTATATTTGAGATTCTTCAAAGTAGCCACCCTTTGCCTTGATGACAATTTTGCACACTCTTGGCATTCTCTCAACCAGCTTCATGAGGTAGTCACCTGGAATGCATTTCAATTATCAGGTGTGCTTTGTTAAAAGTACATTTGTGGAATTTCTTTCCTTCTTAATGCGTTTGAGCCAATCAGTTGTGTTGTGACAAGGTAGGGGTGGTATACAGAAGATAGCCCTATTTGGTAAAATACCAAGTCCATATTATAGCAGGAACAGCTCAAATAAGCAAAGAGAAACGACAGTCCATCATTACTTTAAGACATGAAGGTCAGTCAATATGGAACATTTCAAGAACTTTGAAAGTTTCTTCAAGTGCAGTCGCAAAAACCATCAAGCGCTATGATGAAACTGGCTATCATGAGGACCGCCACAGGAAAGGAAGACCCAGAAATTGTTGAGGACTCCAGCCACCCTGGTCATGGACTGTTCTCTCTGCTGCCACGCGGCAGGCGGCTCCGGAGCACCAAGTCTAGGTCCAAGAGGCTTCTAAACAGCTTCTACCCCCAAGCCATAAGACTCCTGAACATCTAGTCAAATGGCTACTCAGACTATTCGCATTGCCCCCCACCCCCCTCCCCTCTCCATACCACTGCCACTCTCTGTTGTCATCTATGCATAGTCACTTTAATTAACTCTACCTACATGTACATACTACCTCAACTAACCGGTGGCCCCGCACATTGATTCTGTACCGGCACCCCCCTGTATATATTTTTTTATTATTTTTTTACTGCTGCTCTTTAATTACTTATTACTTTTATCTCTTATTCTTATCCATATTTTTTGAAACTGCACTGTTGGTTAGGGGCTTGTAAGTAAGCATTTCACTGTAAGGTCTACACCTGTTGTATTCGGCGCATGTGACTAATAAAATTGGATTTGATTTGATTTTGATTTGATTTGACTATTAAAGGACACCAATAAGAAGAAGAGACTTGCTTGGGCCAAGAAGCACGAGCAATGGACATTAAACTGGTAGAAATCTGTCCTTTGGTAAGATGAGTCCAAATTTGAGATTTGTGGTTCCAACCGCTGTGTCTTTGTGAAACGCAGAGTAGTTGAACGGATGATCTCCCCATATGTGGTTCCCACCGTGAAGCATGGAGGAAGAGGTGTGATGGTGTGGAGGTGCTTTGCTGGTGACACTGGCAGTGATTTATTTAGAATTCAAGGCACACTTAACCAGCATGGCTACCACAGCATTCGGCAGCGAATCGCCATCCCATTTGGTTTGAGCTTAGTGGGACTATCATTTGTTTTTCAACAGGACAATAACACAACACACCTCCAGGCTGTGTAAGGGCTATTTGAAAGAAGGAGAGTGATGGAGTCCTGCATCAGATGACCTGGCATCCACAATCACCCGACCTCAACCCAATTGAGATGGCTTGGGATGAGTCGGACCGCAGAGTGAAGGAAAAGCAGCCAACAAGTGCTCAGCATATGTGGGGACTCCTTCAAGACTGTTGGAAAAGCATTCCAGGTGAAGCTGGTTGAGAGAATGCCAAGAGTGTGCAAAGCTGTCATCAAGGCAAAGGGTGGGTATTTTGAAGAATCTAAAATATATTTAGATTTAACGCTTTTTTGGTTACTACATGATCCTATATGTGTTCTTTCATACGTTTGATGTCTTCACTATTATTCTACAAATAAAGTAAAACCCTTGAATGATTTGGTGTGTCCAAACTTTTGACTGGTGCTGTACATAGGTACATACATACATACATACATACATACATACATACATACATACATACATACATACATACATACATACATACATACATACATACTGTATGCTGCAGTATAAACGACAACACGATATACAGAAAATAAGGCACTTACTTTGATCGGAACGCACACATGTCCAAAGCTATTATTCGTAAGGAAAACAACAATGAAGGCAATGCGAGCGCCAGCCAGAAAATGTGCCAGTTCGTGCAAGACCGCGCACATGTCAGCAAACTTGATCTGCGGAAACAATGGGGAAGTGCTTGGGCTCTCCTTGAAGAGAGAAGTTTGTCCGGTTCAGTAAACGCTCAAACATAAATTGTCCGCAATACTGAAATGGGCTACTTCTATGTGAATTAATGAGGAGACGGAACACACCTCAATTCAAACTGTTGTTAGAAAATAAAACTTGTTCGAAAATTATTGAAACTGACAAGTTTAATAATTAGCAGGCAGCGCAAATTAACTGTCCTGTTGCGTAACAATTACATTGCTGAACAATGAGTGCATTCTATCATCACGTGAAACTAACAACTCACGCTGAGGTGACCGTTAGAGATATTTGGAACTCACATGTGAAAAGGTTAAATAGATAGTTTGTAAATGTGTAGAATGTGTTTGTTTTGGTTCCACACGGGTAAGTTAACTTATGTAAATTAGACTGTCACGGAGGATTTTCTTCTCAATAACTGGTCAGGGCCGAGCACTTTTCATTCATCTTCAGGTAACTTTGATGTAAGGTTTGATCACACCTGTAGTGACTACTTCTATCCGTCACGCCCATTGTTGCTTATCCATTGTTCACTAGATATATCCATGTAATTACACCCACCACAATGTAGAAAAACAGAATGCTTCCCTCTGCTAGATTTGTATTCTTTTTTTATAAATTGTTTTATTTAACTAGGCCAGTCAGTTAAGAACAAATTCTTATTTACAAGGACAGCCTACCCTGGCCAAACCCTAACCCAGACGACACTGGGCCAATTGTGCGCCGCCCTAAGGGACTCCCAATCACAGCCGGTTGTAATACAGCCAGGAATCAAACCAGTGTCTGTAGTGACGCTTCAAGTACTGAGATGCAGTGCCTAAGACCGCTATGCCACTAGGGAGATCACATAACTAGACGTGAACTGGACGTGATCCCAACGCTGCCACCAATGTAGCGGAAGAAAGTGTTGGCTGCAACAGGGTCTCTAACCAGGGCTCATACGTGGCAAAGTGAGCTCTAACGGTTGTTTCCCCACATTTATTGACAAATGATGAAAATGTATCCCCATTCTCCAATCAAAGACATTCATCAATTCCACAAAAAAACAGACAAATAAAGTTGTTTTACTCCAATCTGGCAACCCTCATAAAATCGGACATAGCACCAGTATCCCAATGTATTAAGTGAAAACAAGCATAGAAAACAGCATTGGCATTAATACAAAAAGTAACTATTATTATATTATAAGTATTTTGGTGATAACCTGGTTGATTAACAATATTAGGTTGTTAACACGTTTGTTTTTTTATATAAATAAATGTGGGATACAAAAAAGACAGTGTAGAACACCATTGTCCAGAATGCATTGCTCCAATAACTTTCAAAAGATTGTTCCCGAGGTTTGCCCCACAAAAATATATTTTCCTATTAATGAAGTCACACGAAATGTGTATTTTCCTACAAATTAGGTCGCACAAAAATGTGTGTATTTTCACACGAATGAAGCCACACAAAAACGCACAAAAACGCACGAAATCTGCTGAAATACTTTTTGTACATATTTGTACGAATTGAGTGTGAGATTGTGTTGGTCCTATAGCCTATGCCTTCACTAACTCCCCACTTTCGTGTCGTGGAAATGACAAATATTTCACTTTTTTCTCCATAGAATTTGGTTCAATATTGTAGCTAGCCTATTGCATCAAAATCGATGTGAGTGAAGAGTAGTTGGCAGGTGTCAATCTCAGTATTTCGCTTCACCCACGTCTATTACAAGGGTCACGGAGTAAGACCAAATCGTTCTGTTATCATGTTCTCTAGTTTAGAAGGCAGCAAACATGGACGCTGGCGGGATGAACAACAAAGACATGTCTATGAATGTTATTAAGGGTTTTGTTGTAGGAATACCAACAACTGCGTGTTCTGAGAATGTTTTTGTGCTCATAAAGAATCGTGTTGTCCTGTGAGAGAAGAGGGAAAGTTTAATGATGGAGGGTCTTTCTTCCGGATGCGTTTTCAAACAGGCTACATTGTAGATCGAACTGAGCCTTGTCACGTCGAGACAAAACCATTTCTAACCTACAGGACGTGCCTGTCGACTTTGAGCAAATTGGGTCCAGTCACCCCGAGGCCCGAGGGAATGCAGCTAATGTTTCAGTCAGGGCTGGACGACGCGCAGAACAACAAATGAAACACTACATTTATTAGAATATTTCACAGAGAAGAGAAACAGAGAAAAGGAACAAATACACAAATTGCCTACAATTGGCCTTAAAATAACTATGAATTACTTTCTTTAGATTGTTATTTTTCCCGGACCAGTATTTCCTCAAGTAAATTGCTTGATATTTTATGATAAATGTCATAACTGAATGGTGGCATGTGCTATGTGTGATCAACTCATGCAGACTGCACATGTACAGTGTAGACTATTAGCTCAGGAGAGTTGATTGCCAGATTATCATTTTACAATTGATAGCCTATCCTCGAAATTGTCTCCCATGCTGTATTGTATGCTACTTAGCCTACAGCAATCTGATCAAAAAACAAGTTTTGCAAGTGCATAGGCCTATAAATTAGCCCTCCCAAACCACATAGGCAGACTTCTTGATGCACATCTAACCTAGGTCTATGAAGAAGAAAATCCAAATTGAACACAATCATTTTCAAGTATACCTCATTCCATCAAAACATATCAACTCACAGCTGTAATGTGGTGACATGGTCAGTCCCTGGACTTTTACCACCAGCTTCGCGGCAAACAAATGCTTGGGGATGTAGGCCACTTGTTATTGCTACCACCGATCTGCATGGCTAGAATCAAGGCTAATAATAAATGTTGGCCTTTGTTTTTCATTTTCTCAGTTTGAGTGAGCACGAGACTGGATCCCTGTAAATGTATGGTGCACTGCATGAGCAAATGTTTTCCCAACCTTTTTTATTAGATTTTTGATGGACATATTTGTTTTTTTGTATTTAAAAAAAAAAAAACATTATTGTTGTTATGTTAACATAATAATAATAATAACAATACAAAAAAACATTATTATTATTATTATTATGATTAGTAGTAATAGTAGTAGGCCTAATAGTAGTATTATTAATAATAATAATAATAATAGTTATTCATATTATTATTCATATTATTATTATTTGTGTGCCCCCCCCCCCCAAGACAAGTATTAAAGTGGTAGTGATGGGTCGTTCGTGAATGAACGGCTCTTTTTGAACGGCTCTTTTTGGTGAATGTCAGGAACCGAATCACATCTGTGAAAGAGACGTTCATTTGGCTCCCTGATTTGCATACTGTTAGTACTGCCTTTTAAGCTCCAGACTACGATTAGGTCTTTCTGTAGATAAATTATAAAAACGTTCTCTGAAGATTGTAATTCCTCTTCCTCACTGCAGGAAGAATAGATAGTGATGAAATAGCCTTTTTCTTGTCCACACACATTTTTGCAATTTGTTCATTTTTCTCTTTTTTATTTTTGTAGACGTCGAATAATTTGGTCAGGTAAAAACGTATTTCAACTGACATGTCACGATTTGACATAATGACAGGCATATTGTAAGCTTTACATTAGACATTTGATATTGTTCCATGGTTTTAAGTATAGCCTACATTTTTAAGCGAAACTGAACGAAGAGCCGTTTGGAGCCAAATGAACGGCTCGTTTAGCTGAACGGAGACAAATGAGCCACCGCACTGAAGAGACTCGGAATGCCCATCACTAATAAGTAGGTTTGGAAATCTCCCGCTGCGATTTCCTAGTTAGCGGAGTGATAAGTGGTGTCCAAAGTGACGTGTAGCGGCACTACTGCCAAATAACTGCCAAGTTGTGGATGATATTAGTCGAAAGTTTGTGGTGGAAGCGACATGGTCATTTTATATTCTCATCGACGTGGAAACAAATTGCAATTCACTAGGTTACATGAAAACAACAGAGTCTAAACATCACAATCTATACATTATTATTTCGTTTTATGATCAACACGGACTGGAAACGCAAGTGGATCTTTATTTTCTGTCAGGTATGACTTTATACATCTTTCTCTGTCAACCAATACTCTTTATAAGCCTATGGCTTTCCATGTGTGGTGGCTTGGATATATAGATCCTTGCTATTAAATAAAGCCGTTTACAAACACATTTCCCTGTGCTTAATTGTTCCCACTGAGCTCCGAGGAAACATGTTTATTGAACCCGAGGTAAGTCTTCACGTGACGCTAGAGAATGGAACGTTGTCCACAAAGATTGCTTAATTAAACAGGCTATATGCCTACATAGGACATAAGGAACGTAAACGTGACCTTTAATGGATTTAATGCAACTACCGTTTTTTATGCAAACATGATTAATTGTTAATAATATAAATAATAGCAATTAATACAAATCATAGTTTTTTTGTGTGTGTTATTAGGTTATATAGTTGATATAATCGTAGTATTTGCCTAGTTAGGCCCTTGTAAGTTAGTAAAATAATGTGAGTATAACAACACGGCAGTGAGTGCACACTGAAGCTTACCTCATGACTAAATTGAGAGCCACTTTCCACACCTCCCTAATTAGTGGCATTTATCGAGGAATATGTTAGTCCTGCTGTCAGGATTAACAAGTGTTTGAAGTAAAGAATCTGGCAATGAACCATGTCCTGAAAAATGACAAGATCTTTGGTTATACTTACAATTCTGAATATGGGTCAGCATCACAATTAATGAACACATATAGCCTGACCAGGTATAGCCATGACAAACATTATCCCCCTCCTTCAACAAAGGAGTTATTCATGGTTTTATTCCACAATTTTTATTCATTCGGCAGTAGATAATTTCTGTCAAGCATAGCTTAGATACAATTTATAATTTGTCACCGGTAATACTCCAAGATCAATTGCTATACTACTAGTTAGCTGTTGAATATAATATTAATGTTCATAATCTTACGTTTCCCAGAACCGATCCTCTCATTAACCTCTGCTAAATCAATGGGTATATCAACACACATTCGCTTTGGTTGATATTTTAAAGTCTCTTGCTCTCCCTCTCTCTCTCTCTCCTTTCCTCCCTCCCCACTCGGTCACTGTGTTCCCAAGGATGACGTCAGCCGTATTCAGTGCGACCTCCCCTTATGATTTTTTTTAGTTCAAAACTTTTTAGGCGGTCGTCAAAGACCACTTTGCCCGAGGGAAAAGGAGCGACAAGATTACAGTCTTCTCTCATGGCTTGATAGAGTACTTTCTGCTTATCCGAAATGCATTAGGCTAATTGATAGTCTTCAACATAGCAATTGCAACTCGTGAATGTCGGCTGAGTTGTTCCAATGAATGGATTTACATTGAGATTTTTTTTTTTTTTTTTTTACACTTGTTGATTTCAACAAATTCAATCCGCAGTCAAGTAACAAGATAACTCAACCACAAGACAAGAACAAGGCGGATTACGTCTTTCCAAATAATTCAATTATCCATTGGTGCTATTGTTACAACAGGTTGATCTGGGATCTTCTCATTGAATTGAGTGAAGAGGAAGTAATTGGGGTTTGTACATTACAATATAGCAAACGTTGTTAGCAGTGCACTGCATGGTTCTTCAGTGGGTCTATGGACATGAAAGACGACTTTTGTTGTAGCCAACTGCAGTTTCAGGGCAAACTTGTAACGATGCCTTTTCGTCCATAGATGTGCATCAAAGCAATTATAACTGTATTTTCAACATTTCTTGACATAGTCATGTTTTGCTTATTTGCATGCATAAAATGTTTGACCTATGCAGTGCATGCTCGGAAAGTTTCATAAAATATTCAAATAAAATATCCTATTCAAACGCCCATCTTAACTATTAACAAATATTTTACTACACACAAACCTTCAAATCAATGCAACATTGAAAGAGTAGCCTATACTTCATGAAACCTACTGAAAAGTAGCATCTTGCTCTGCTATCTATACAAACCTGTTTTGATGGGCCAACTTCAGAAAACAAACATTTCATTAAAATAATTGACTATTTTTTCACAGTGTGTGCCAAAGTGTTTAGGCAACAATAAACCGTTCGCGTCATAAGAATTCGCAGCAAGGATTTTAGAGGAGTGGAATGGAAGTTATGTGAAAATATTAAACGAAGTTTCAGAACTTCACCACAGGGCTAGAGATGACAGTGCATGACGGTCGCGGCAGCTCATTATCCCGCTCCCATTCAGCCGCCCTTTCATTGCGATGCAAACTCTTTGGCAGTGTCGTTTGTCTCCGCATTGTACTTTAGTTGGGAATGCAATGGTTGTCAGGACTCTTATTCAGTTTCAAGATAGTTTATTGATGAGCTCTGACTTTTACTACTTTTCACATTTCAAAGGAAGTCAAGTGTACGCATCCACGACCACGACTTAATTTTATGGTCTGCGCGTTGCGACACTTTCACCCCTCTTTTAGGTTACCCCACCACGCCACAACCCCCCTCGTTTCTTATTCCACGACACGGAATCTGTTCCATTTGAACAAATGATTGGAACACCCCTAGCCGAGACTGGTTCTCCAAGTGTAACCTAAAATGCAGGCAAGGAGGGGTTGCTTTGGAGTGTACTGAGGTGTCAGGCATTCTACAAATGTAGTTTGGGTGTGTGGTCATGACTGCAAAGACATTTGCTTATATTTACGTCCTGTGTTATCTATACTTTAGAAGCCTCGACGCTGCGTCCTGCCTATCATTTGATCCATAGAAAATTAAGAAAGATCATCAGCCTCGGTATTATATTCATTTAGTCGATAGATATTGTTTGTCATTTAGGGGTAAACAACCAAATCTACCAGATGTGATGTCAGAGTCAACAGCAACACGTGCAAGTTTGCGCTTGCTTCAGTGACTGCACTCTGCCCTTTAGGCTGCTGCGTAAAGATTGTAGGCTATGCAAAGCTTTCAAAAGCTATAGCCTAATAAATTCCTTACTGAAATAATTCAGTAAACGGAATCTTTCAATTCAGCCTTTAGATGTTTAAAATAAATAAACGTTAACGTATCACACTATGGAAATGAGAAAGCGGTGTTCTTTTGGTCTTTATCAGTGAATTATCAGTCGTAAACGATCAAAAAATGAAGATGGACTGCAAATGGTTAATGTTGATCCGTTTGAGGTCGGCACGCAGCATGTGTTCACTGCCCGTACGTCCATTTGCAAGTTCAGGTTCATGGTTAGTGTAGGAAATATTGTATGCGTTCCACGACCGTGGAGCCCTGTGAGTTGCACTTGCCCTCCCTTGCCCTCATCCAATAGCATTTTTAAAGGAAATATTCGGTGTATGTGTGTGCGTGTGTGTGTGTGCGCGCGCGCGTTTATGTATGTGTGTGTGTGTGTGCGTGTGTGCGCGCGCGCGCGCGTTTATGTGTGTGTGTGTGTGTGTGTGTGTTAGAGAAGGAGAAATTAATGTGCATGTGCAGAGTGATTAGTGGGTTTGAAAAGCAAGCTCTGGCTCTGCCCCGTTTCCCGCTCTGGCACCACGAAGTAGGAGGAAGTGTTTCGCTAGAAGATGATGACAGAGGTCAGGCACTGCTAATGGGCCACTGAAGAGGAGTGGAGGCGAGGCACAGACCAGGAACACATACATTAATACACTAGTACCATCACCAATCAGCATAGGTGCGCTACCGTCTCTCTCTCTCTCTCTCTCTCTCTCTCTCTCTCTCTCTCTCTCTCTCTCTCACGAGCGCACATTTTCAGTCTCGCGCAGTCCTGACATCCCATTTTATTCTCAATATCTGCTTCCTTCACAGGGATTTCCATCTCTATTCAAGATCACTTGGAAAATATATACAAGGAAAATTATTCGAGGGGGCTATCCAGCACTGTGGCTCCGTCTCTTTTGCGCTCAGACTTATCAACAAGGGCTTTGGCTGCAGTGTACACACGATGCCTCAAAAAGGTAAGCTCCGATTTCTTGGCACTTAGTACCTACATTTCAGACAGCACACATTATTCACCCAACCATGCGTTCCCCCATCCAAGCTTACACATTACACCATTTTAGAGTGAAAAATAAAATAAGGCTAAGTGTTGAAAAGGCAAATTACAATTAAGTTAATAACTTGCAAGTTTTTGTTGTAATTTAGAAAGAGAATCCGATTGGCTCAAGTTTTCAGTGATGGTTATATCGGCTTTAATGGATGAACTTCGGTACGCAGACTAGTGGCAACCTAATTGGAACATTTCAGTCCGCCTCTTTCTTACTCTGGTATTGCTTGTATGCCGTCGTTGGTTGCGGATAGCTTAATGCTTATTTATGACAGGAAAGAGTAAAAAGTCACGTTATGCCAGTAATCAGTCCAGAGAATGGGGACGCAATGATCCGATGAGCAAGGGTGTCAAGATGAATCATACAGTCAGACTCACCCGGGCACCATCACAAAAAAATGCTCTGTGAACTTTTTCCTAAAGTTCACAAACCCTAACCCTTTTTCATGTATTCAATTACAATTGAAGTAGTCCTACTTACTGAACACAAATAGTAAAGTGGTTTTAACATTTACAGGATATATAGGCCTATGTGAAAACAGTTCAGAAATCCACTCATAATAAATAATACATGATTAAGCTTAGCCTGTAGCTATTTTTCCATCCAAAATAATGATGATGATAATGATTAGAATGAGCGCATATTAGGCTACTTTTTACATGCTGTAGATAAAACAAGTAGAAGAAAATACAGACAAAGCTCAACATCAAAACCATTGTTTATATTAGAGGTTACTTTTGATTGGGCTATTTATAACATTGGGATATGCATTACGCTTTTGACTCTTCCAGTACAATAGGCCTATTGCTTTATTCTAATTGCCCAAAAAATATGGTAGCTATTGGTCTAATGGTAGCTATTTAACATGTTATTGTTGCTATATGGAGTTGATCTGCATATAAATGACGGGAATAATATAGGCCTTACAAGTCTGAAGAAGCATGTTCAATTGAAACTCCAGTAGTTGTGGGTTAAAACGGGCAAAATACAGATGAGGCCCTCGTATTTTGCGGACTGCATCAAATAAATGATATAATTGTAGCTAGACCTGAACAAAAAGCAAACGATTGGCTTTTCATCAAAAATAAAAATAATTAGATTTACAAGTAGGCTGCTTTCGGGTTAAGTTCATGCTCAAAACATTTGATTATTTTAGACATCAATATCAATATAAACTCAGAACCCTTTACTTTGCTTTTCCGACATTTTCCATTGCATCATTACATTTGAAAGCAATTAGCATGAGAAAAATGCAAAGAAATGCTTTGTAGCTACACCTATCTACTTATAAACATCTACAATGACTGAACCAATAGCGCATGTGATTTTTTTTAAATTTTATTTTTAAGGATTATTAATTGTGAATTGTAATGATGTCTTAGTTGAATTTACACAGTTTCTTTCGAATATTCTCCATTCATAGGAATAACACGTGCTGCACAGCTTGGATGTATAGGCTATTTATTTGTGGATGTACACTGTAAATACACACACAGTCCATCTCCTGTTTAAAAAGGAGGTGATAAAAAGGGAGAAAATCAAAGCTCGGACTATTTCCTTAGTGGCCTCCTTTTCGGCAAATGTTGTGAATGGACTCTTTATGGCAATTGTCTTTTTCCAATTGAGCACCCTACTGAGCTGTTGAATCTTTTTTTAAAAACCTTAACCAAACACCAGTAACATAATTATCTCCAGATATTTATAACAATAAATTGCGTTTCTAATTTATAAAAATAAAAAAAAGCAGAGGGATACGGGCACCGGGTCACGGCAAGCAGCAGTGTAACTGTGGCGGTGTGAGGGGTTTGTTGTTGTGCTGGGCATGGGTGCAGTGGGAGGGGGTTGCTCCCTTCAGCTCTTTGTATTCCTGAGAGTTATTGGTACGGTTAGTACGAGGCTGGGTATATAGTTAGGGAGCCTCAGTTATACTCTCTGGGTTCTGGTGTAGAAGCAGAAAGGACGCCATTGTTGAAATTCTGCAGGCTTTGTTGGAGAGCCTTCACCCCCTTCCCGATGTCACTTTCCAGAGCAGCCAACCGAGGTAGACAGCGTATGTCACTAGACGACTACATCTAAAGACATCTGAACGTATATTACTGACGTTTTTAATTGTATGGAAAGGGGATGGACTGAAATGTTCATGGCCAATATAATAACAGTAATATTAGCATGAAGAGCCCTGAACAATTTTGCACCTCTAAATATGCACATTTATTCAGAAATCCTTAATTTTATTTCTTAAAGGTAGCCTACTCTCAATACACCTAAAATACACTTAAAGCTGTTAATATTTAACGTTTTCTCAAATTACTGCAATGCTATTCATCTCATGAAATGAGTTGGAAAATACTGCAGTACGTCTGACTTTATAAAAACGAAAGCTAAGGTGTACTAATAAAATGTTTTGCTTTGTCCATAGGGAGAATATATTAACTAGTGAGAAGCAGATGAGAGAGTCTTTAAATTGTTTTAAGCGGACAGTCCACACTGTTTCCAGGCAAGTTTAAACACTGAATATATATATTCAAAAACCTATAGAACAACAGACGATATTATGCTCTCGTATTATAAAATATGAATGAATAATAGCCTAATGCATCCTGAGTCATTCATGAGTAATAATAGTGCCCACCGTAATTTTCTAATTGCACCAAATCAATGTCTGCGATGTGTATGTCCCCTTTGTATTGTATTAGTCTATTATTATCAGCATGCCAATACTGATCATTGTCATTCTTTTCCCATGACTAATAGAATACTATAACCGGGCCACGTGGGAATCTGGCGTTGCGTCCATGATGCAAAACAGTAAGTTGTGTTTTTTTTCTGAGTAACTTATACTTTGAGCTGGAAAGAGGCAGGTGGCACATGCCATTTATGCTGAAGATGTTGGTTTGCATGTTTGTGTAGAATAAGACCACTACTTTTGGGCTTGTTTAAATTTTCTGAATTAGAAATTATTTATATATGCTCATTCTCATATTTTGTTCCACACAGTGGTCATTCTGTCATTGGACTTTGACTAGTATGCTTCTACTAACCTGTACGTGTAAGAACTGAAATAGAGCCCAATATCTGCAACTGTACTATCATATCAGAGAAGAGGCTAGCAGGAAGTAGAAGCCCTAGAGTATTTTATTTATTGGACAATTGCACAACTTCCAATGCAGTTGTTTTGACACACACACACACAGAAAGAAAGAAAGAAAGAAAGGTTATTCTTGATATGATAAAATAGCATTTCAGAAACGCCTGTTGGGGTATGCCAATTCCCGTTGTTCCTTATATGCACTAACTGACATTGCATTCATCTCATGGAGAATGTGTAATGTTTATGAAGAGGTTATCCCTTCTATATTACCACAGTGTGGGCTACAGTTGTATGCTTTGATGAGACGTTGTCTTTTTTTTATTTTTACGAATGCATTGGACCTATAAACGTTAGAGCAGATTTGACATATTTGAGATGTTATTCAGTCATTCATAATGAATCATGTTGTGTGGTTGGCAGAGTGACAATAAAATACATATATTTTCTTTCTTAATGCTGGACAAGAGGTGTATGACATCTGTAACGAAGGTGTGTGGAATAGCTTACCTCTCATTCTCTTAACTGAACGACACGTTTGTGCTGCAAGTGTGCTTTCATATCTATGCCAATACATTATATTGCCTTGGCTTAGCCTTGAACTTCATGTATATTTCCATATCAGGCCTAAAATGTATTACGTTATAGAGGTAGGCTCAGATGGAAGATGTGACGCTCTACACTTGAAAGACCTCCAACCAAACAAAGCATCTGAATCTAGGTCAGTTTAAGTAGGCCATATGAAATAATTGAGCAGTGATGTGAAGTCCTATATTCCCTCTCACATTTGAAAATGAAAACCGAGGCCTTCAAAATAAACGCAATAAAGTGTACGAGTTTTTTCTTCGCCCATTAATTTTATTCGAGTTTTTTTTTTTTAAAGACCAGACATATTGTGTCTGTTCCTCACCTTTTAAATTAGCCTACTGGCTACCAAAATATTAGGCTGCGGCTATATATTAGCCTGTAATCAATATTGTATAGGCGTATGCCATTATTAATATCTTGTTACATTTTTTAATATGATGGCGATGTTATATCGGGTGGTCTTTTGAGCGAAATGCTGAGCAGATATGATTCCGGTGAGGCCTTTAGTTTGTCTGAAGGTCGCGGCTGGCTCTGCAGGCTTTGTGCTAATAACTCCTGGGTGTATATGAAACTGAGCGTCCAAATTGACGCCATATGTTTTCCTATTAATTGACTTGCAATAGAATACAAGGCGCATAATCATTGCCACCCGGCGAGATCGACAGCACTTACCGTTGGGAATTATATGATGATAAAGAATTAGGCCTAACCTTTCTAGTGAAACTTTTATATTATTATCTCTGTGTGGCAGTGATCAAGTGGATTTATTTGAGCACTATACGGGAGGCGTGTTCAAATCCAATAAATCTTCAATATGCTTTTCCCTGCTGACCTATCAAATGCACAAACACAATTGATTTAATCTAATCCTGGAATTAACCTAAAAAAAATGACATAGCGATGGATTTTCTCTTACAGCAGTCTACTCCTAAGCAAATAGCCTATATTTCCACCCTGATTTTGGCTAGAATTTGTGACTTTAGCCCTATGGCAGTAGACAACAAATTCACAAGCACATGTAGCCTAATGTTCTATTTGTAAGGCCTAATATAATATTATAATTGATGTAGGGCCTACCTATTTTTTAATTCGTATTTGAAAACAGTAACAAAACAGATATTAAACAAGGGAGTCTAACGTCTCCAGCAGACTCATAAAAACAGTGTAAATATAGGCTGTGTTGTTTTTTTTGCATGAAAAAAACGAATGTCACTTTTTATATATTAAGAGCGACGCGCGCTCCCATCCTTGTGCCCGCGCACAGCCCCCTGGCTACCATAAAAATGAAGCTTCCCTTGAAGGGTAAATGAGTAGGGTCCAATTTAGTCTGAGTGATATCCAAATGCAGACAGCTAGGGTCGTTTTATCATGCTACTATTTGTCGTGATGATGCGATTTTCAAAAGCAGAGCAGTGTCATAAAGTGACATGCCTGCCACAAGTGCTCCAACTGATCTTTTCAATTAGCCTTCCATGCATGATCCAGGGCGACTTCCGCCTATTTCTAGAAATTAAGCTCAAACTTGACGTGCAGCTAGCTTTATTTTAAAGACAAATGTCAGCCAGGCTCATCATATTTTCCCACTCTTCTATATTTGGAGCTTATTTATTGCTAAGGAGCTTGTGCTCTTAGAGTCAATTTAACGTGAGGCTTCGAAGGGAAGGGAGCGGAGAACTAGAGCAAACGTAGGCGACTACAGGGAGGCTCCTTTTCCATTTGACTTCAGGTTTGGTCTGGTTTTCTGGGCTATCCTAAGCTGGATTTTGTTAATTGACTCGCATGAAAGTACTTGTTTACACGAGCGTTTATGATGTTTTGGCTAGTGCAACAAACATCAAGTTGATATACATAGGATTAGGTGATGATTTGTTTGAAGTGTTGACATTATACTGTAATTACTACTTTATAATGCTGTGCAGCAAATAGCATTACGCTATTTGAGCTAAAGCTTTGCAAAGATGCGCAAATCTCGGCTCAGTGGGCTAGATATGTTTTGGTCCAGCTCATACAACACCGCTGAGGCTAATCAATGTTCTGCATGTGTGATTAGAACAATATTGTAGAAGATAATGATATTGCGTGCATATCCGGAAAGCATTTCAAACATCTGACAAATGAACAATGGCAATAATTACACACTACGCAAAGTCCTGGGTGATTTCCTCTATGTTTGGTGCTGAACGTTCCGTTTTGTTTAGTCTCTTGTTTTCGGCTTGATAACTTTTATTTTTTGCATAGTTAACCACTAAACGCTTGCATCGGAGACATCTGTAGTGAAGTGGCTGGCAGTTTTTAATCAAAGCTCTTGATTCGTGGCTTAACTAAAGAGAGTGCAACCCCTGTCTCTGCCCAGGTCACAGCGGAGTGAATCAGCTTGGCGGAGTGTTCGTCAACGGCAGACCCCTGCCCGACTCAACCAGACAGAAAATAGTCGAGCTTGCTCACAGTGGCGCGCGGCCGTGCGATATATCCAGGATTCTGCAGGTGATAACACTGCATTCTTCTCTCTGTCTGCATCAGTAAAACGCTTTAGAATAACATTTGCCTTGTGTGATTTGTATTTGGAATATACAACTAAATGCACAATCAACTATTGTTATTTCAAACCGTTTTAAGTTGCAGTTTTGATTTTGGATGGTGAATTACGAATTATGGTTTGTGGTGATGCCAGGATAGGTTAGGACACAACCTGCAAACATATCCATCCAAAGTAGAGATCCGCTATCAGATGCATTTCAACAAAGTGCAAGTAAAATTACCGTATACCATTCAAGGTATATTTCTTGTGTTATAGACCCATGGTGATGCAAAAGTCCAAGTGCTGGACAATGAAAACGTAAGCTTAACAATGTTTGTAGTATACACATATATTACACATTAGTCTTGAATAATGTATGTGATTTGTGTCTATTGTTTTCTATTTAGGTGTCAAACGGCTGTGTGAGTAAGATTCTGGGCAGATACTATGAAACTGGCTCCATCAGACCAAGGGCGATCGGGGGTAGCAAACCAAGAGTAGCAACTCCCGAGGTGGTCGGAAAAATTGCCATATACAAGAGGGAGTGCCCGTCAATCTTCGCGTGGGAAATTCGTGACAGACTGCTTTCAGAGGGGGTCTGCACAAACGATAATATACCCAGTGTAAGTTCATTGAGTGTAAGTTACTACTCATACCATTTTATACGCATTAAAAAATGAACTGAGTTAAATTACAATGAACAACTGACCTTAATATTGGTTATGATTATGCACCTGTTTCAGAACAATTACGCATTGCGATTGACGACATACATTTAGTTGATATTTTGTTTATTTCCCATTTTGATACCGAGTTTCTTACCCAAATACATATTGTGAATGTGAGGGTATGCATGCAATTATGTGACAGATCACTTACAAGCCAATGTGCCGTCACAATCAAGGGAAACGCGTTTAATTAATGTCAAGCATTTTGGGTTTGTCTTTCAGGTGTCATCGATAAACAGAGTACTGCGCAACCTGGCTAGCGAAAAGCAACAGATGGGCGCAGATGGCATGTATGAGAAGTTGAGAATGCTGAACGGTCAGACTGGGACGTGGGGAACCCGGCCGGGCTGGTACCCCGGAACCTCAGTGCCAGGACAGCCCAACGCAGGTAGGAAAATCACTGGATTTGGCGTAAGGAGCGAGAATGTCTTTATTAGGTCATTTTATAACGAAAAAGTGTTATTATTAGCTATTTTTTTAAATTATCATTATAATTATAATTATTATTGTTGTTGTTGTCGTATATCATCATATCAGGCCTAATATTACCGTCATTATTATTATTACAAAAAAATAAACAAAATAATATTTCCTTTTTATTTTATTGTTACAGCCTTATTAGACTACATTATTGAAAGTAGCAGGGGAATATACTTTTTTTGTTGAACATCTTAGAGGATATCAAAGTTCAGCTGATGTTGTTTGTCACTAATGCATCGGCTTTATTAGTCTTATTTGACCTATGCGTGGAACTGAAATTCATCTGCCTGTGCCATGCCCCGAAAATGATTCCAAGATTAGGCTACTTGGTATGATTCGACTAATTATTAACTTGCAAATTGTCGACATGTTTTTCGACAAAGTTTTTTTTTTACAATAAGGTTGTAATTTCACGATTTAGTCTGCACGATTGATGCATTTCTAGGCCCATACTGTAGGCCTATTTCTGGATGAGTTCGTCAATGAGTCCACATTTTCCCCATCCAACCTGCTTTAAGATGAACAAATTTGAAGCAGTGTGCGGTAGGCCTATCTGTACAAAGGATGTTTCTGTCACACTCAAGAATTTGTTATGGGAACAGTTCTGTCGCTATGTAATTGCTCATTAGAGAACGTTTTGTTTCTCATTAAGGCGACATGAATAAGCGTTGAGTTTGAGGAGACAGCTGTAGAAATGTTCCATGGGAGACCCATGGACACGATATGGCACAACTTGCCAATTAGACACGTCAGTTTTAAGAGAACTAAACAATAACGGATGGACACTATTGAAATACAAATAACAGTTTTTTTGTTCTTCATAATATCTGCGTTTTTTTGTTGTTGTTAACTACACCTGTCTCGAATGAGGAATCCCCAACAAATACATTTAGGTGAAAGGTGACCAAGTGCCAATAGTAACACATATATATTTTTTATAGCAATTATTATTATTATTAAATATTATTATTATTCATTTGGGGCGGCAGGTAGTCTAGTGGTTAGGCCAGTAACCGAAAGGTTGCTGGATCGAATCCCAGAGCTGACAAGGTAAAAATCCGTCGTTCTTCCCCTGAACAAGGCTGTTCCCCGGTAGGCGGTCATTGTAAATAAGAATTTGTTCTTAACTGAATTACCTAGTTAAATAAAGGTGAAATAAAAAATAAGTAGGGCCTAGTGTTATTATAATAATATCCTAATTCTCTAATTATAGACTATTAAGGCTGTTATAAATGAATAATAACGATGATAAGAAGTGCTTCTGCTGTTGTCGTTTGTACTTTGAATGTATCTCTGTTATCCTGTCTATTCAAAATATGCCCAAAATGTGTGTGTGAACACCACAGCCAGCTATACCAACATCGTATGTTCACTTATGTTCTGCCATAAGTGTCTATACTTCCATGGAGTGCGATTTCAGGGAAATTAAGAATCCATTACTCCGGAAGCATACGGCAGGGTGAGGTCTCAGAGGGGGAGAAATATGGTCTCAATCTGATAAACGCCACGCAACAGTGAATAAAATAGTGGATTCATCGGAGTGACAGGGCCCAAAGAGAGACAACTCTTTCATAAGGAGAGGGTGAAAGCTCTCGCTTGCGATTTCGTGTTTTTAGAGATCAACGTGACAGTTTTTCTTATCTTTTTTTCTTTATAGAGGGCTAAAGCTGTCTATGGGGTTTAGGCACTTTCTCTTTCAGGGGGTCCCAGAATGTTTTTAGTTTCTATTGCTGAAAGATGCCGCAGTTGGTTCTCTATCTTTTGGCTTGTTTTACGCCTGACTGATTGCGACACGTGATACTAAGGAATGGTTTTATTTCCCAGCGCCTTTTATTAATGAAAACAAATCCCAAATCTAGCGACAGTTGGTCTGACTGAGGGATAATAGAACGCTCATTCACTCCTTTTTTTTGACGGATTAGCCTCCAAAACTATAGCGCACTGGTCACTGATAATCTTTCTTTTTGGACACAACAGGGACATTTAAAGGGGATAACTTTAATCTTCGCGTATGTTTATAATAATGTAATAAGACACCTTGTTCTGAATAATGCATTTGGTTTTGAAACAACAAACCTGTCAGAAGAGCATCGGCATAACTTCAGAGCAGAGGGAATAAGCTAGCCACGTATGATGATGGGTCTCTGCTGATGTATAGTTGTTCAAACGTATCTTCACCTATATTAGTGAGCATACCAATACAGATTAAGAATAGGTATACTGAGCAACCTGCCCGTGCATGTAGAAAAAACACGAACTGTGAAATGGTAATCAGTCACACAATAAACTGCCAAAGCAGATGTATCTAGGCCTACATAAATAGGTATACCGTTTGCCACGTAGGCATAATGGAATGGGTAAAAGGTATGCTGAATAAAGTGTCTAACAACGCCACTGACTGAGGCCCTTCAACTCACAGTTGGTTTCTCTGTCGCCTTTATGTAACAAACACTGACTGAGCATAGAGATGTCTCATTCAATGTGTGCAGGTTTTTTTTCTTCTTCCGTGGCCAAAAGAAGCCATAAATCTGAACTGGCGTTGAACAGGGCATCCTAGGAGACAGTGATTAATGATAGTACTGCATAAAGGTTAACATACTGAGCTGAAAAGTCTGTTGACTGGAATCCTCCATACAATGAGGGACTGCGAGCCTCGAGAGAATCCTTTTGTGGCCTCCAATTGTGTCCTCAAAATTCTGCCCACGAAAGTTTGCCAACCCCTCCACAGACCATGAATTTAATAGTTCCCCTTACTCTCCTGGTATTGTGTGGTCGTGAAAAACGGTTTTTATTCAAGTGTTGGGGTTTATTTCAACGGGTGTACAAACGCCCATGTGGAAAAATGTTACATTTTAAAAGGATGGTTTGGATTTTAAAGCATTTCATGGAATCTGAATAGGTTCTACCATGTTGTCTTGTATTTCATCACGACAAGCATTGCTACATGGTAATAAAATATCTAAGCCCCCCCCCCCAAAAAAATCCCACAACATTGTATCGCCATTTTCTATAGCCTGATGTAACTAATAATATCTGGTCAAAATAACACAATGAATTGTCAAACCCAGTCAATATCAGTTGGAAGAAGCAGAGAACGCAACAAGTCTCAACATTTCATATATTATAAGATCATGTTTTAGGCACAGGCGGGTTTTGGGCATATCCTCATAGGCCTCATTAAACTCCATGCAACGCTAAAGAGACTCCAATGCAAGAAAATGAAATAATTGCGCTAACAACAGGTGCACCTTCTGCTATGCATGAAAGCTGAACAAAGAGTGATCGTTTGTATTGATTGATTGATTATTTATTTTTCAGATGGTTGCCCACAGTCAGACGGCGGAGGTGAGAACACTAATTCAATAAGTTCGAATGGAGAAGACTCGGATGAGACCCAAATGAGACTTCAGCTGAAAAGAAAATTGCAAAGGAACCGCACTTCGTTCACACAAGAACAGATAGAAGCGCTTGAGAAAGGTAAATTATACCGCAACTGTCACGTGTTCTCGTCCAACTGTCGGCCAAATAATCTCATTAATGAGCTGGTGATACTAAATGAGTATATTTTAAGCATAATTAAGGCATCATGACTGACTCATAACTAGCCCTATTCGTTTGGAACATTACCACATATTGCTGTTTTCATTGGCATACTTTGAACTGTTTCACTGCAAATTAGATTTTTTTTCCAAAACTGTAATAGTCTGAATGCTTTTGTAGGCATATTCGATGTATATCACATTTAATTACTTCCATTCTAGTTCTAACTAATGTATTTTTTTTCAGAGTTTGAAAGAACTCACTATCCAGATGTTTTCGCAAGGGAAAGACTTGCTGCAAAAATTGACCTCCCAGAGGCCAGAATACAGGTACCTCTCCTTCTGCCTATTAATATCACCCTGAATGTAGGGATATTGTAATCACATTCAAAGAAGTGACCCATCCAACACTAACCATTGCAACATGAATGTGGTTTCAGGTGTGGTTTTCAAATAGAAGGGCAAAGTGGAGGAGGGAGGAGAAACTCCGGAATCAACGGCGGCAAGCCAGTAACTCCTCCAGTCACATCCCTATCAGCAGCAGTTTCAGCACCAGTGTCTACCAACCCATCCCACAGCCCACGACACCAGGTTGGAGTCAGTGATCTTTCTCTTTAACAAAACCTTTTATTACATCATGTGCATTCCATCTTAATATATTGTTGTAGGATCCATTTATGGGATTTTAGAACTGTAGCCTCATCAGCATGTAAAACAAAAAATATGTACAAATGTGGGTGATAGTCAGGAGTGCCACACAATCCATTCTATGTTCCTGCAAATCAATGTTGCAAATGGCAATCAGGTGCTGACTGGTCTCTAAAATAAATGTATATATCCTACCCCTGCAGTATCGTTCTCGTCAGGATCCATGTTGGGAAGACCAGACACAGCCCTTACAAACACATACAGTGCCCTGCCACCTATGCCAAGCTTCACCATGGCCAACAACCTGCCTATGCAAGTAAGTACATCACCGTCAGATCCAATAATAAATGTAGCATTTTGATGTTTTTTTTCCTAATGACTGTATAGCATCCAAGTTATTTACCACAATAAATGTAAACCTATACAAAGTATACATACATGTCACAAGTGAATGCTAAGAACTGGCAATGCTGTAGTAAATACTATGTTGAATTTGTAAAGTAAATATGATAGTGCATTATTTACGTTCCCATGGCTTAGTGTGGCCCATCCCTTAGTTGTTGGGACCATAGATATGAGATGCTGCTAGGTGACAGGTGAATCTGACTGTCATGTGTGCTGTTTACCCCCCAGGCTCCTGTGCCCAGCCAGACCTCCTACTCCTGCATGCTGCCCACCAGTCCCTCAGTCAACGGGCGGAGCTACGACACGTACACCCCTCCTCATATGCAGGCACATATGAACAGCCAGTCAATGGCAGGCTCAGGAGTCAACTCAACAGGTAGGCAGAGAAACGGGTCATGACAAAATAAACAAAATCCAAGACATTACGAATCACCATTTGCGAACATGAGTAGGTATACATGGTGCCTGAACTGATTCACCGCTCTGTGTTTGTTGTGTCAGGTCTCATCTCTCCTGGAGTATCTGTTCCTGTCCAAGTGCCAGGCAGTGAAGCAGACATGTCCCAGTACTGGCCCAGGCTACAGTAGAGACACGACTACCGTCAACGTGTGACTCCTCGGATATTGTCTTGAAAGAAGAGGCTGTCCAGCAGTATTTAATTACAGACAAGAGAAAATAGACTCTAAAAGACACTATTTCGTACTGGGATTGTGCCATTCTCTATCATTCTTTGGAGGCAAAGACTTGAAAAAGAAAAAAAGAGAAAGGACTTCTGTAAAGTGCCCGGTGTAACATCCTTAATGGGGGAAAAAAATATCTCTATTCTCCGTTTCCAACTTATGTCATTTTTGGTGTATTTGTGTATGGCCATTTGTATGTCATAATGAAAAAACAACAGCGTGGATGGACTGTGAAACTGAGTTGTTCCTTGCTTCTGCTGAGAAGAAGATCATTTGTGAAGAATTTTCTGCCATGAATAGTTTTTGTCAACATATATCAAGAAGCTCTCCCAGTCTGTGTACAGAATGTGGACTCTGGTGAAACAAGTTTGTATCATTCAAAGGCAGAGCTGGACCAGCAGGTACCAGCTGGGTACGAGAAGTCCATTTCTCTGTTCTTTTCTTTTCCAAAGCTTTCTGGCAGAATCATTGTAAATGGAAAGCATTAACCGCTAAAAAAGAGGTGAAAAAAACTTTTGGTAGCAAAAAACTGTAGATTGTGTCTTCGATATAATTCAGTTTGTTATGTCGAAATGTAAGTATTGGTCTTCCCTAGCAGTCTCCCGGACACAATTTCTATAATAAAGTTAATTTCATTTATATTTCTCTGAATATTCTATTTATGTTTTATACACATTTTCAAGTAATTTCATTCAATTGGGTACAAGTTCTTTGTTATAGTTGTAGTTAAGAGTTTTACTTTATTCTGTCTTACTAAAACCTTTCACTGCAACAATGCATAGTAGCGCAAGGCCTGCAAGAGTTTAAAGCCTTTTGAGGTTTGCATCTATTCATGTCTGAATTAACCATTGTTGATTGTACAAACAGACCAAAGCCTTTGTATATAATTTATGACACAACCTCCATTTCCTTTTGTAGTCTTCTGTTGCCAATTTTGTAAAGATTTTGGTGACTTTTACGTAGGCACAGTGTTTTAAATGTTAGTTTATCAGCTAGTCTTTAACTTATGAGCGAAAACCAGACATGTCCTTATAGTGGGTTGACCAGACCTTTGCTTGTCAGCGCTTTTATTTGTCTGACATGAGAGGATGACGAAAAGTTACTTTTCACGAATAGTTTTGGTCTACGACCCCCACAAGCTTCATGAGAGTTGCCTGAAGTCGGTGACGCTGACGTACCAACTCCAAACAGGTCTTCTCACAAAATCGCCTGTCTAGTCTGAACGGTTTGAGGTAGAAACTATTAGGACCCCACTACCGAAAGCTGAGATTCACACGAACACGGAAATGTCGTGCTCTACGACCCACACAAGCCCATTGCTGGGTGGTGAAAATGAACAAAAGTGAATGAGGGGTAGAATGTTCCAAAAACAAAGGGGTAAATATGGGTCTAAAAATAGCTAAACGATCCATGGTATGACCATCTGAAAACAATTCCACATGTTAGCTTAGTAGAACATCCCCCCAAGGCTTAGACTCAAGAGGGTTAACTAGTAACAAAACATTTATTTAAAAAATAGGTGTCCAAATTATTGGCACCCCTGTTTTGAATACTCCGGCACCCTCCCCTTGCGAGGATAATGGCCCTGAGCTTTTTAAAATATATATTTTATGAGATTGGAGAACACATTGGGAGGGATCTTAGACCATTGCTCCATACACAATCTTTCCAGATGCTTATTATCCTACTTTCTGTGCTTATGGACTGTCCTCTTCAATTCAAACCACAGGTTTTCAATGGGGTTCAAGTCCGGAGACTGAGATGGCCATTGCAAAATGTTGATTTTGTGATCAATGAAGCATTTCTTAGTGGATTTTGATGTGTGCTTGGCGTTATTGTCTTGCTGGATGATCGATCCACTTGCGGCCAGGTTTCAAACTCCTGGCAAAGCCAACCAGGTTTCTGGCTAAAATGTTTTGGTACTTGGTAAAGTTCATGATGCCGTTGACCTAACAAAGGCCCCAGGACCAGTGGAAGCAATACAGCGCCATAACAACAATGATCCACCACCATATTTTACAGTAGGTATGAAGTTATTTTCTGCATATGCATCCTTCTTTCAACGCCAAACCCACCACTGGTGTGCGTGGCCAAAGAGCTTTATGTCGTCTGACCATTGCACTGGTTCCAATCCAAGTGCCAATGCCATTTAGCAAACTAAAGGCGTTTACACTTGTTGGTTTCACTCAATAAAACTTTTTTCTGGCAACCATTTTAAAGAGTCTCATTGTAGATTTTGAGACTTGGTGACCCGAAGATGCGACCAAGTTCTGTATTTCTACAACTTTGGCCCATGGATTTGTCTTTGCTTCCCGTACCATCTTCCTCACTGTGAGTGGAGACAAGATACATTTGCGTCCAATACCAGACAAGTTTACCACTGTTCCAGTGGTTTTTAATCTTCTTAATTGTGCCCTAATAGTGGTAAGTGGTATGTATATATATATATATATATATATATATATATATATATATATATATATATATATATTATTTTGTTGGTATTTTTTGGTACCCATTGCCTGGTACTCATTTCCTGACTTATGAAGGTCAACAACCATTTGTCTCTTTTCCTTTGTGAGTTCTCTGCCATTTCCCATGGTGATGAAGGACAAAGGGATTTTACATGTGTAAAGCCATAAACTGAGCTTAATTTAAAATAATGAACATATTAATGCAGATTACATTTTGTTTGATTTTATCTGTAATAATCTTTAGGGGTGGCAATAATTTTGACACATCTTTTTGAGAAGAAAATGGTATTACTTGTTAAATAAAATGTATTTCTCTGAACAATTGTATTAGTATAAAATCAGATAATTTCCCCAATTATTTTTAGAATACAATACGCTGAGCATTTGTATTATTTGTTTTATACAGTCTTGTTTTGCTCATCTTTATCAAGAGTGCCAATCATTTTGGAGGTGACTGTAGCAATTTAAGAGTTCATTTACAAAAAGCTATATATACCAACTTTTCACATTTGTGTTTTTTCATCAAAATTGATTTCTTATGGGTACCTTCATATGTGTGTAAATGTTACTGTTCTCAGATTTTTTATTCATAGATTTTAGATGTGTATGAAAATGTTTTTTTTTGCAAAACACTATATATACATTGTTTAGCTGGAATGGAATTTTCATATCCTGTATATTTGACTGTGATATGTGGTTGTCTCACCTAGCTATCTTAAGATGAATGCACATTCTTTAAGCCGCTCTGGATAAGAGCATCTGCTAAATTACTCAAATGTCAAATGTAAATGTTTTACATACAGATCTCATACTACTGTATTTAATTATAATTTGTATATTTTTTTTTATATTGATGTCACAAATGTATCATTTGTACATTTCTTTATTAAAAAATGTACGTATTTGTTACATTTGACTGTGTAAAACCAAGCAGTACTACTTATTTCTCTGAGTGTAACCAGGTTTCCATCCAAACGTTTTATGTGACAAAAATTGTCACGACAGGCCTGTTGGAAACAGCCAATTTGTTGGTAAACCTTCCAAATGTCGACAAAGCAAAATACGCTAGACAAGATGATATCTTTAACCATCACACTAAAGTATACTTGCAGTCACGGTTGTGTGGTCCTCCCACTACAACTCAGGAAAGCATACAATTTATTAGGCCACAAATTAAATTAATTATGATGAACTGAAAGTGCACATGATGAGCTTGATGCTCCTTTCCAATACCTATTGAGGGTATTATTCTGGTGACACGATGATCAATACTTGGCTGCCGTTTGACAAATAAAATAAATCTTGCTCTCATGTTTATAACAATCTGATCCTGTAGGTAGCATATCTGCATATTTGCGAACTGTTGGCTAGAGAGCACGTGCCAAGACAAGAGTGGGCACATTCACTATACAATGCACATTTTTTTAATGTCAAAACCAACAATAGAGTTGACAATGCGATGGAAAACCATTTAACTTCTATTTTTTATTCGGTACATGGGAATTTAACAGCAAAAGTTATTTTTATATGCACTACATCATCACCCACAGCCTTTTATCTGCAACAAGTCTATTTGTTGGATACATCTTTGGTGGGAAAATGCAGATTTTGGAATATTTGCATGAAGATCTGGCGCTAATTGGATGGAAACCTAGCTTGTGAGGTGGATATAAGGCATTTTTAATTTATATTATTTGTGTCTCTGAAATGAAACAATCAAGTGATAGATTTTAAACAAACACATCTGTCACTGAATCATGCCATGATTAGATAGTGAAAAAACACACCAATCTCTTTCATAATTTCTAATAACAATAAAAGCTAATTTACAAACATTTCTGAAAATGGATATATCGCGTTTTGGAATGAAACTCTTCAATTGTTATTCTCCTGCAAGGCTTCAGGCCATGCCAGCATGCTACCTGGCCTCAAGCTTCAGTTCTGATGCTGTACAGAAGGATGGTCAGCCATTGGTGTCTAACCTATCAGAAACATTGCACTTCACCCATTTGAATGGTTGAGTTAGTTCAGTCTCTGCTGAAGAATCTCTTCTGTAGTTTTCTATGTAGAGCAAACCTGTGGACACAGAGGGGCTAATGTGTCACCGATCGTGGTGCTACTGGACACTGACACCTGGCATTTGTAAAAGTGAGTCAGTTTGGGGTCATGAAGAATAGAGACTGTTCCTTTGTGCTGTCTGATATATGAGACAGGGCAGAGGGGAGAAGAGACCCCAAAGGGACACAGGTAATGCTCGGAAGCACAATGTCAACAGATTTTTTTTTTACCATAGCAAGTGACATCATTGACGACACTAAACTGGAACCAGTGAGACATCAACACACATCGACAGCCATCATTATAGAAACAACAGCGCTGGGAACATTCAATGTTAAATGATCATGTTCTCTTTCTGAGTAACAGAAAAAAAATCTACTGCGATTTCCTAAGGCAGTTGGTGGTAGCGGTCAAATGATGCTTAAATTATTATTATTAGTAGTAAATTCTGATTGACAGCATTGGCATAATAATTCAAATGCAATGTATTAGTATGTAATCAACAGTGGACCCGTGGACAAGTGACAGCCAGCTGGAATGAGTCAAAGGTGTGAAACAATGGGCAACGCTGATCCCCCTCCTATCAACATGATAATAGTCTCACACCCACTAGACTTACATTGGTAGACTCTACATTTGTAGAGCCCACAATGTGACACATATCACCCAGCCGTGCGTGTGATTCTGTCAGGTTTGGCTCTGTCAGGACAGGAGCAATGTTTCTGCTCAATGGAACACAGAGCTGTAAGAATTCTCTGACGATATGCATGTTGAGCCGGTAGCACGGCCATCACAAAATATTCAAATGAAGCACAGAGATGCGGCTCTGCTGTGTACACGTCTGCCACAGTTTGATCTGATTCGTTCCCGTGCTTTTGTTGTTGTTGGCGAACAAGTCACCTGAAATAAGGCCTTTTCTTAATGCCCTGAATGGGTTTGTTTTTGTGCAGGTCAAAACCTGATAGAACTAACCCAAGATTTGGACGATGTGTTATGGGTGTTCCTGTAGCTCCACTGCTGTACTCTTGCAGAGAGCCATATTGATCGTGAGAGCATGGTTTGGGAGTGAGGGGGTGTAGTTGGAAAGACTGATTAGCATGGTAGCAGAAGTGGTTTAAGAGAGTAGGCAGAGGTAATACAGGTGCGTCTTACTTGTGGCTAAATAATGCCTATAGGCCTTTTGACCTGTTGGATTCTGCCAAATTGAGTTTTCTGCTCATATGACTAACTGTACTTGACACATTTGGAGGCAATCTATCTACAGAAAAGGAGGAAGATAGTGGAAGAGGGAGAGAGAGAGAGGAAAAGAGAGAAGAAAAGAGAAAGACAGTTTGTCATAGATTTAAATATGACAGTACATGATTATGCTCGGCGATGTCGACCACTGCAGAAGTGCTCACTGAAATACAGTGCCTTCAGAAAGTATTCACACCCCTTGAATTTTCCAAATTTTGTTGTGTTACAGCCTGAATTTAGAATTGATTAAATTGAGATGTTTTATCACTGGCCTATCCACAATACCCCATAATGTCAAAGTGGAATTACGTTTTTCAAAATGTTTACAAATGAAAAAAAAAAAGAAAAGCTGAAATGCCTTGAGTCAATAAGTATTCAACCCCTTTGTTATGGCAAGACTAAATAAGTGCATTAGAAAAATGTGCTTAATAAGTCACATAATAAGATGCATGGACAATAGTGTTTAACATGATTTTTAAATGACCTATCTGTACCCCACACATACAATTATCTGTAAGGTCCCACAGCCGAGCAGTGAATTTCAAACAGAGATTCAACCACAAAGACCTATTGGTAGATGGGTAAAACAAAGCAGACATTGAATATCCTTTTGAGCATGGTGAAGTTACGAGTTACACTTTGGATGGCGTATCAATACACCCAGTCACTACAACGATACAGGCGTCCTTTCTAACTCAGTTGCCGGTGAGGACAAAAACCGCTCAGGGATTTTATCATGAGGCCAATGGCGACTTTAAAACAGTAAGAGTTTAATGGCTGTGATAGGAGAAAACTGAGGATGGATCAACAACATTATACTTACTCCACATAACTAACTTAATTGACAGAGTAAAAAGAAGGAAGCCTGTACAGAATAAAAATATTCCAAAACATGCATCCTGTTTGCAATAAGGCACTAAAGTAAAACTGCAAAAAAAGTTTGAAAATAAATTAATGGACATGTATTCATGTCCTGAATACAAACCGTTATGTTTTGGGCAAATCCAACACAACACATCAATGAGTACCACTCTTCATATTTTCAAGCATGGTGGTGGCTGCAACATGTTATGTGTATGCTTGTCATTGGCAAGGACTTGTTTTTGGATAAAATATAAATGGAACAGAGCTAAGCACAGGCAAAATCTAGAGGAAAACCTGGTTCAGTCTCCTTTCCAACTGACATTGGGAGACAAATTAACCTTTCAGCAGGACAATAACCTAAAACACAAGGCCAAATATACACTGGAGTTGCTAACCAAGATGACATTGAATGTTCCTGAGTGACCTAGTTAGAATTTGACTTAAATCGTCTTTAAAATCTGTGGCAAGAATTGAAAAGGGCTGTCGAGCAATGATCAACAACCAACTTGAAGAATGTTGTACAATCCAGAAAGACTCACAGCTGTAATCACTGCCAAAGGTGATTCTAACATATATTGACTTAGGGGCATGAATACTTTGTACATTTTATTTTTCACTTTTATTTTCAATTACATTTGCAAACATTTCTAAAAACATGTTTTCACTTTGTCATTATGGGGTATTTTTTTTTAATCCATGTTGAATTCAGGCTGTGACAACTAAATGTGGAATAAGTCGAGGGGTATGAATAGTTTCCGAAGGCACTGTAATTCCACACCGTTAGCTCGTCAGAGAAGCAAACCGTTCCATCGTGTTTATGCAGATGTGTATAACATTATAAACTTAATACAGAGAGCAAAATGCCTGATTTTACGACAAACTAACATCCGGTGAAGGCAGGTAAAGAGCGTTCCAGTGTTTCGTTAGCCTACTGTGTTTATGCTAAACACATGTAGGCTACTCATCTGATCAATGCTGAAGCTGTCAGTGTTTATATATGCAGGTTGGAACAACATTACAACGTGTGTGTGTGTGTGTGGACATACAGACATTAGCCAAATGTTTACATTGATGATCCCAAATTGGAACCACAGTCAGATTGACAGTCATTGGAGTGTAGAGGTGGCTAACTCCACACCAGCAGCACTAAACTTCCCCCAAGCAGGCCAGTGCCAACAGTCATAACAAAGCCAGAGTTTAGGACAATATGCAAAAAGACTATTTTTAGATAATTGGATTTTAAGTTCCAAACTGTCATTGGTTTGAATGGTGTCAGCTATTTTGTATCTTGTATTCTTTTGAACTTAATATGAACTGCGGTATTTAGAGCACTGCGTAGGTACAGAACTTTGAACGGAACAAGGCTATGTCGATAACTACATTTTGACAAAAATGCAGAAAGAACCTTAAAGTCCCAAACTCTCAAAAGGGCAGTTTAAGCACTGCCCTGTGTGTAAATCCACATAAGGTAATGTAGAACGTGTTAAAAGTGGTTAAGAGTGGTTGTGTCTGAGTGGGGATTGGGTTGCTGGCCCGTGGCACTTCATGAACAATGCTGCGGAGATGAGGAGGGGATGAGGAGGGTGCTTTTTCCCCTCCTGAGGGGTTTTTGGGTACTTGTAATTTGCGGTAAGAGCCACTTCATCCGTCCCCTTCCCCACCACCACCTCACCCCTCCAGCCGTGCAGATAAAGGACCACTCCTATCCTGTCCACACGAGCATGCTTATCTCCTGGCTAATGAAACTGCCTGATGACCCTCCTTTGTGGGTGTTCACAGGGACACAAGTGAAGAGTGGAGCTCCGAATAGAACAGCAGCCACTGGAGTGGAACTGAAGTGACTCTTCAGTCCCTGATCCCGTTCTCCAAGGCTGCTCCACAAACTACACTGTCTGGTTGAATGGGGGGTCTGGTTCACAGGTTTTGTTTACACAAGAACAAGTGGAGATTTGACTAATTGGATGACAAACCACTTCTGTAATGCTTAACTTACTAGAATTTCAGTACTATATATTAACCCTCATAACATCAACTATTTTACATACCAACTGGGGAACAAACAATTGGAAAAAGCTACAACCATAGCAACATATCAACTTAATTTGTATCAAAACATCATTAGACATGTTAATATTTTTTATATGAAAAAAAAAAAAAAAAAAAACCTAACAGACTGATTTACCAACATTTGATTGTTGCATAATTTAGTTTTTAGAACTTTGAAGTAAATACTAATTTTGTCATATTTATGTGGTAAAAATGACTGCTATTTAAAGGGCCGGCACACCAACATTTGAAATATACTTAATTTGATTGACAAAAAGTGATCCATCCATTGATCCTATTTCTCTACCCCACAGGCAGCATTAGCATCGCTGCTGGTGAAACAATGGAAGTGGTAGGGCCTACGGCAGGATGCTTCCAAAAGCATGCCCAAATCCTCAAAGTCACTTCAAACCAAAGTTATAGCAACCCAACTACCATAACAAGTTGCACATATAGACTATTTGAGGATATTATAAGAATTCTGTATTTATATAACATTACCCATAGAATAACTATGTTTCAAAGAATACACACCAATACAGCACTATGTGTACATTTAGAGGGTAACTGGTTTCTGTATTACAGTTCTACCAAGTATTCATATCACTGACAGACTTCTATGAGCTGTTTTGACTGCCACTTCAGTGCCTTGCGAAAGTATTCATCCCCTTGGCATTTTTCCTATTTTGTTGCCTTACATCCTGGTTTGTATTATTTTATTTACACAACATGCCTAACACTTTGAAGATGCAAAACATTTTTTATTGTGAAACAAACAAGAAATAAGACAAAAAAATGTGAAAACTTGAGTGTGCATAACTATTCACCCCCCCCAAAGTCAATACTTTGTAGAGCCACCTTTTGCAGCAATTACAGCTGTAAGTCTCTTGGGAAATGTCTCTATAAGCTTGGCACATCTAGCCACTGGGATTTTTGCCCATTCTTCAAAGCAAAACTGCTCCAGCTCCTTCAAGTTGGATGGGTTCCTGCTGGTGTACAGCAATCTTTAAGTCATACCACAGATTCTCAATTGGATTGAGGTCTGGGCTTTGACTAGGCCATTCCAAGACATTTAAATGTTTCCCCTTAAACCATTCGAGTGTTGCTTTAGCAGTATGCTTAGGGTTATTGTCCTGCTGGAAGGTGAACCTCCATCCCAGTCTCAAATCTCTGGAAGACTGAAACAGGTTTCCCTCAAGAATTTCCCTGTATTTAGCGCCATCCATCATTCCTTCAATTCTGACCAGTTTCCAAGTCTCTGCTGATGAAACACATCCCCACAGCATGATGCTGCCACCACCATGCTTCACTGTGGGGATGGTGTTCTCAGGGGGATGATAGGTGTTGGGTTTGTGCCAGACATAGCGTTTTCCTTGATGGCCAAAAAGCTAAATTTTTTTCTCATCTGACCGTCGTACCTTCTTCCATATATTTGGGGAGTCTCCCACATGTCTTTTAGCAAACACCAAACATGTTTGCTTATTTTTTTCTTGAAGCAATGGCTTTTTTCTGTCCACTCTTCTGTAAAGCCCAGCTCTGTGGAGTGTACGGCTTAAAGTGGTCCTATGGACAGATACTCCAATCTCCGCTGTGGAGCTTTGCAGCTCCTTCTTTGTTGCCTCTCTGATTAATGCCCTCCTTGCCTGGTCTGTGAGTTTTGGTGGGTGGCCCTCTCTTGGCAGGTTTGTTGTGGTGCCATATTCTTTCAATTTTTTTAATAATGGATTTAATGGTGCTCCGAGGATGTTCAAAGTTTCTGATATTTTTTTATAACCCAACCCTGATCTGTACTCTCCACAACTTTGTCCCTGACCTGTTTGTAGAGCTCCTTGTTCTTCATGGTGCCACTTGCTTGGTGGTGCCCCTTGCTCTGGGGCCTTTCAGAACAGGTGTATATAAACTGAGATCATGTGACAGATCATGTGACACTTAGATTGCACGCAGGTGGACTTTATTAATTAATTATGTGACTTCTGAAGGTAATTGGTTGCACCAGATCTTATTTAGGGGCTTCATAGCAAAGGGGGTGAATACATATGCACGCACCACTTTTCCGTTTTTTATTTTTTAGAATTTTTTGAAACAAGTTATTTTTTTCGTTTCACTTCACCAATTTGGACTATTTTGTGTATGTCCATTACATGAAATCCAACTAAAAATCCAATTAAATTGCAGGTTGTAATGCAGCAAAGTAGGAAAAACGACAAGGGGGGTGAACATTTTTCGCATGGCACTGTAAGCATATCTGTAAGGTAATTTAACCATAGGTGAGTACATAATGTGGTTTGATTTCTGCAGATGATCCGTCTAGCCATAATCATTGATACAGGTTCCCCTCCATCCTCTGAGGATATGTATAACTTAATATTATACCTCCAAAGAAACCTGGATTCAAATAAATACGTTTTTAGATTTGCCTTAGAATATTTTTCAGAGAATACACACCAATACAGCTCTCTGTGTAGATTCGTTTCAGAGTGTATCTGAGTTCTGTATTGCAGTTCTATCAAGTACTTATACCATTGGCAGTCTTTAATACCATTGACAGATTTTTGTATGCACAAAATTTGGGTTTTGTACACAGTCATACAATACATGGTATAGAAAAGTACAATATTAGGAGAGTACATGGGGAGTTATATCTCTGCAGATGATCTGTTGATCTGGTCAAAATAACTGATACAGGTCCCACTCCACCCTCTGGTTGTATGGATCACTTGTTATTACGTCTCCAGAGAAATCTAAATTCAAATAAAGGTCCTATCTATCAAATTACTGTAGGCGGAATTAGGTGTTTTTGGCTGGGGTCAAAATGACGCTAAAGGACTTTTTTTGAAGTCTATATTGATGCAGAAACACTAAACAATGATTTAGATTTCTGAAGAACAACTTCATTGACATGATAATGAATCATTTGAGGAATTTAATGAAAAACCTTTGTTCAAAAATATGCCTCAGTGGTCAAAATGACCCCAGTCGGTAGTTTGAGGGTTAAGGATTAATTTAAGTGAAATAGTGGCCTGAAAATAATAAAATGTTACTGTGTAAATAAAATGGTCCACGGTCACACAGCAAAGCTCAACTACAAGGCAGAGATGACCCTCTGATGGGCAAAAAAGGACATTGAAAGAAAATTGCTCTAATGACATGCTTTAAAGAACAGAACACTTTACATCACTGTGTATTAGTCCAGCTAGGTAAGTGACAGTGGTGTAACAGTGAAGTGACAGCAGAGTGATGGTGGCCGGCTGGGGAGCAGATCAGGGCCATGATGACCAGACCAGAGGAGGGATGGAGGGAGAGACACAGAGAACAGACACACTTGTAGCAGATGGAGAGGTGGGGGGGATGAATATCTTGAGGTCTCCGCTCTTCGCCCACTCCTGCTTTCATGGGCCCTTTGACTTGGGGCCCAGAGAGACAGACAGAGAGCGGGGCATCTCTGGAGCCTGGCAGGGCCTGGCAGAGCTTGGCAGCAGTGGACAGGGGGAACTGAGGGAAGAGTCCCACTGTCACAGCCGTCACAGCCAAGGGGCCTCTGGGAGGTGGCGAGATGGCAGTTGCTCTCTTTTGTTCTGTTCTTCCCACCTGTGGATGGAGGAGGAGGCAGCAGGAAGACTGCTCAGCTGGAACCTGCTCCAGACACAATACTAAATAAACAAATGTGCATGTTTAAACAGTTCTAAGTTGATATGAAAAACAAATACAACTCAGTAAACCTTGATTAAATACTTAAAGCAAATACATTTAGCTTATCTTTTCATTTTTCCCTTTCCTCCAATTTAATATTTTTTCTGCAATACTTTAACACGTTGGTTTACAAAGGTAGTATTAGAGCATGTGTTCTCGGTCATGCTATTAGAAAATCCCCATCCACATACAAGTGGGAGTGTGTGTAAGTGAAGCCAGGATCTGGAGGGATCCAATCTGAAGACTTTGTAGAGGTTTAACAGTGTTTATATCACTTATGTGAGTGAATAGTTTGTGACCTAAATGCCATAATTCCCCCAAATAGAGATTAGGAAAATACCCTCACTATAAGAACAGCATCAAAGGAATTCCATTGGCTGGGGTTTACGGCTAATGACATAAGTATTAGGTACTAATTCAACACAGTACTTTTTCCTGGGACTTTCACCTCCAATTATCAGACCATACTAGAAATGTTTGAGGCAAATAAGCATATAAAATGTATATAATGTACATGTAAGTAATGTTTTATATAAAAGCACAGCTGATACGAAGGGAGTTTAGACAACTAAACTCAAACTTAATCCAAGCCCTCGGTGCAAACCGAACTCCTTTGCTCCAATTAAAACTTTGACTCCAGCTATAGACTTCTACCCTAACATTAGCCTGAATCTAAACCCCTAACCCCTACCTCACTGTAAGCCAGGGGTAATATTGCCCTCAAAACTTGTTTCACAGCAATTCTAAGCCCACTGTCTCCTCAAAGACCTCTGGTTCTTAAATCAGCTTAAGATGAAACTCAACTCTACTGTTGGTCACATATATAGAATTGCAACATGTTGTTCTGGGGCTGTTCCAGGGATTTTCCTCTTGTCCTTCTACTTACAAAAACTATAGCACACAAGAGAGAGGTTTGATTTTAATGGTAATGTAAAGAACCAAAAATAAATGGGTAAAACGTTATTCTCACAGAAAAAAATAATATTGGTGAAAATGTTCAGTAAACTGTGGGTATTTCCCGTGCTAATTCTTAGAATTCCATGCAAGTCCGAAGAAGTGAATCTATGTACTGTTTACAGGTCTATGTTCTACTTAGCTGATAGTCTGCCTAGTCCAAAGTATTGTCTGTAGCTTGGGATGTAGGCCTAATACAGACTTGAGGCAAGCTTGGCCCGACAGGACAGTAAATATTTGATCATAGCGAGCACTCGCCCAGAGGCTTGGGGGAGGCATGAAGACAGCACAATGTGAAGGGGGAAAATACATGTAAGTGCTGCCTTCACATTAAATACACTGTCCTGCAAAAGCTGCAGCCCCATGCATTATGACAAGCTACTATATCTAAGGGGTGATCACTCCCCTCCTCATCCTCATCTCTCTATTCCCTTTTATTAATCTCTACTGGTCATTTATTAGATTAGAATCACTCCATATAATAGCGCTACAAACAATGTCTCTCTTTGTTATATAATTTGTTATTTTCCATAACTACTATTTTTCCATAGTATTATCAGCAACTCTGACCATTCCATCAGGTTAGAGAAAAGTAGAGATTTTTAGAAAACATTGGAATGTAGTGATGTCATCTACAATTTGGAGATAGGATTTATAATCTACTAAAAAACTACAAATGTTCTCTGGCCACTTAGCTATGTATTATTATTTGTCTAGCCAGATATCGCTGATAAACATTTCTCTGTCCTAAAATGTTCTTGTTCCTGTTAGTAGAGAACATGCAGAGGCTTGTGCAGAACAGACCCTCTGATTGGCTGTGCCCTCTACGTGTAGATCTAGCCTGGAGACATCCGATCTGGCTTAATAAGCCGTAAAACGAGCAAAAGCAAATACTTAGCAGGCTTAAAGAGGAGCTGGGGCGCGTTGTCTGTGGTGATGGTCTTTGCTGTACCCCAGCGGGAGAAGAGGGACTGAGCCTACCACAATGACCTTTGTCCATTTTATGTGTAGATTGTAGGCCACCACCAGGAACCATTGGTGGTGGGGAACCCCATGGATCTCACCACAGATACCCAACTGCAGGTGCTCCCAGTGCTCAGCAGGCCAGGTGAGGGATTGCATGAGCGGAGGGGCCTGGTGGCCAGTTTTGCCACTCACCAGGCAGGCTGCACAGTCCTTGACCAGAGCTTCGATTTCCGGGTCGATGCCTGGCCCCCACACCAGGTCTCAGCATCTCTGTCTGAGCTTCACTATGCCCAAGTGGCCTTCGCTTGCCAACTGAGCTTGAGTTTGGCCAGAGCGGTAAACACCCTGTGTAGGCGCTCGTCATGAGTGTAGGTCATGGGCCCATGCACAACAATGTTGTCCAGGTAGATGGCCACCCTGGAGATGCCTGCCAGCACTGAGGTCATACTTTTTGAAAGCAGCTGGGCGCAGTACTCAGTCCAAACGGCATCTTCTTGTAGCAAAATATACCATCACGAGGTTCCTGCTGCTGGGTTGGAGGGGCACCTGGAGATAGCCCTACCGCAGTTCCAATTTTGAGAACATTTTAGAGCTGTAGAACAGGGCTGTGAGTTCCTCTGAATTGGGCAGTGGATATTTGTCAGGATTGACGGTCTTATTCACTGGTTGAAGGTCCATGCAGATGCGTAAAGCGCTAGACTTTTTCCTTGCAATCACTAGGTTTGAGATCGAAGTGGAGGCCTCAACTGGCTCAATTACGTCCTGTTCCAGTAGGTTCTTTAGATCAGCATGACCTATTCACGAATAGTCATCTGAATGTGACGCAGTGGCTGAATGACAGGATAACGGTGGGGTCGATCAGAGGCTGGTGGGTGTAGGATAGTGAGACAGCCCAGACCATTGAACAGCGTTGGCCATCTGTGTTGCCACAGTTAGGTGACATGCAGAATCTCTGACCCACCGGTGTCCAAGAGGGTGAAGCCCTGAGCGGTGAAGAGGCCCAGTCCCATCGGGTTAGCGCCACAGCGCACTACATGGAAACAGGAGTCGGGCAACACTTTTGTACCGTAGCAAACAGTGAGTTGGAGTGGGCCCACTAGGTCGATTTTTGAATCACCATATCCACAGAGGGAAGTGGAGAGTGTAGAGAGCGGTAGGGAGCAAAAAAAGTGATTGTACGTGTCCACATTCAGCAGTGATACACTGGCACCAGTATCCGACAGCAGGGGAATACATACATCACTAAGGTTGACTGCGTGATTTGTAAGCCACTGGCCCAGAGCTCACATTGTGGATCATAGTTGGAGACTGAGAATGATGTTCTGTGTTTTTGTGGGGCTACAGGGGGAGAGCGGCAGACATTGGCAAATGGTTTGGTCTTCCACAATTGCGTCAGGTTTGGCCGTACGCAGGGCAATTCTGAGCTCTAGTAGCATGGGAACGGGATCCACTGTTTCAGCACTGTTTCAACACTGTTTCCGTGGTTGTGAACGTTGCTGTCGCGTGAGCTGCACTGATTCGGTAGAGCTGACATCAGGGCCGAGAGAGCTGTCAGTGAGTGTAGGCAGCAGCGTGAAGTGGTGTGAGAAACCAGCGGGGAAGGGGCTGGTCACTCGCTGTGTTAACCTAGCACAGGGGTGGGCAACTCCAGTCCTCGAGGGCCGGATCACACTTTCTCCATCCCTAGCAAACACAGCTGATTAATCAAATTGCATTCTAAACTGAAGATCATGATTAGGTGATTATTGGAGTCAGGTGTGTTAGCTGGGGCTGGGGCAAAACTGTGACACCAATCAGGCCCCCGAGGACTGGAGTTGTCCACCTCTGACCTAGCAGCACACTCGGCTGCTGACTCGACTTAGGAAGCAAGATCAATTGCTCGTGTCAATGTATAATCGGCTGGGTCGAGCAACAGTCTTTCCGGCACTTTAGCATTGTTTGTGTGTTCTATCAGTTGATCCCGAACCATCTCGTCTTGAAGTGCGCCAAACTTGCACGAGCTAGCTAAGACCCTCATGTTAGCTACTGTACATAGATTTGCAGTGGGGAGTTGTTGACTCTGTCTAAAGATGAACCGCCGGAGGAGAGCACTTTGTGGCTTGGTGACGTGGGCATTTAAGAGTGGCATACACGCAGTGTAGGTGTGTGCTGTTCCCAAAGTTCCCGAGCACACACTGGCCTACCGCTCCCAAGCAATGGAATAGAAGTGCCTTTTCCATGCAGCATTGACATCATGACGCTCAAGCGCTATTGTACGCATCAAAGCACTCTAACCAGCGACCCCATGGGATCGGGGGCCTCACCTGATAATGCGAGGAAGGGAGGAGGTGGTGGGAGAGTTCAGCCATCCTTGTCGTCAATGTTGTGTTGAGAATGATAACTCAGTGAAGTTACAAAACAAAGCAATCAATCATGTATCACAGTACATCAGACATAACCCAACAATAACAGCACTGTCGAACTGTGTGCTAATGTAACTCTTAATAAAGCACTGTAAACGCAGTGTGCATATCCACTGATTGTACAAAATATTAAGGACACCTTCCTAACATTGAGTTGCACACCCCCCTTTGCTCTCAGGACAGCATCAATTCGTCGGGGCATGGAGTCTACAAGGTGTCCAAAGCGTTCCACAGGGTCGCTGGCCTATGTCGACTCCAACGCTTCCCACAGTTGTGTCAAGTTGGAGGCATGCCTTTTGGGAAACTGTTGACTGTGAAAAACCCGGCAGCGTTGCAGTTCTTGACACCGGTGCGCCTGGCACCTACTACCATGTCCCGTTCAAAGACACTTAAATATTTTGCCTTGCCCATTCACTCTCTGAATGGCACACATACACAGTCCATTTCTCAATTGTCTCAAGGTTTAATAATCATTATTTAACCGGTCTCCTCCTCTTCATCTACACTGATTGAAGTGGATTTAACAAGTGACATCAATAAGGGATAGTAGCTTCACCTGGATTCCCCCAGTCAGTCTGTGTCATGGAAAGAGAAGGTACTCTTAATGTTTAGTACACTCAGTGTAATACATGAACATCTCATTGCAATCTCTTAGATCATTTGTCACTATTACGACGTAATAGCATCAAATACATCAAGAATGTTGACACTTGTTTACATGGCACATAAGTTCTCTCATCTCCTTTAAACATGTGATTTTCCATAAATCACGATCGAATGACCACAGCCACATGCAGCATACTATATAACAACTAGTGTTGTCACATACCAACATTTTACTAACGATACCAGGCCAAGTATCACAATACAGAGTAGTATCGAAGAAGGACGTATCGAGAAGGACACTGTCTACCGGTTGCTCCTGCCTCCCGCTAGCACAGCAGGCAGGAGGCTGCGGTGACACTTTGTGCTAACTAGCTAGCTTGCATAGGACACTCAACCAGTGTATAATAGCTCTTGTACGAGTGACCCTGCCTCCTGCCTATGTACTGGAGTCATAGCTGAAAAATAGACCAATTAGACCAGGGTTTCCTGCAGTTGCAAGAATGCCCACATGCAGGAACGCCCTGAATTGTGGCTGCAGATGAACCCTTCTGGAGTGTGGGCTGATAGTGGATTTAATTTAATAAATTGATTTATTTCACCTTTATTTAACCAGGTAGGCAAGTTGAGAACAAGTTCTCATTTACAACTGCGACCTGGCCAAGATAAAGCAAAGCAGTGCGACACAAACAACACAGAGTTACACAAGGAATAAACAAACATGCAGTCAATATTACAATAGAAAAAGTCTATATACAGTGTGTGCAAATGAGATAGGATAAGGGAGGTAAGGCAATAAATAAACCATAGTGGCGAAATAATTACAATAATACAATTAAACACTGTTGTGATAGATGTGCAGAAGATGAGTGTGCAAGTAGAGATATTGGGGTGCAAAGGAGCAAAATAAATGAAATAAATAACAGTATGGGGGATGAGGTAGTTGGATGGGCTATTTACAGATGGGCTATGTACAGGTGCAGTGATCTGTGAGAAGCTCTGACAGCTGGTGCTTAAAGTTAGTGAAGGAGATATGAGTCTCCAGCTTCAGTGATTTTTGCAGTTCGTTCCAGTCATTGGCAGCAGAGAACTGGAAGGAAAGGCGGCCAAATGAGGAATTGGCTTTGGGGGTGACCAGTGAGATATACCTGCTGGAGCGCGTGCAACGGGTAGGTGCTGCTATGGTGACCAGTGAGCTGAGATATTGCGGGGCTTTACCTAGCAAAGACTTATAGATGACCTGGAGCCAGTGGATTTGGCGACGAATATGAAGCGAGGGCCAGCCAATGAGAGCATACAGGTCGCAGTGGTGGGTAGCATATGGGGCTTTGGTAACAAAACGGATGGCACTGTGATAGACTGCATCCAATTTGCTGAGTAGAGTGTTGGAGGCTATTTTGTAAATGACATCGCCGAAGTCAAGGATTGGTAGGATAGTCAGTTTTACGAGGGTACGTTTGGCAGCATGAGTGAAGGATGCTTTGTTGCGAAATATGACGCAGATTCTAGATTCATTTTTGGATTGGAGATGCTTAATGTGAGTCTGCAAGGACAGTTTACAGTCTAACCAGACATCTAGGTATTTGTAGTTGTCCACATATTCTAAGTCAGAACCGTTCAGAGTAGTGATGCTGGACCGGCGGGCAGGTGTGGGCAGCGATCGGTTGAAGAGCATGCATTTAGTTTTACTTGCATTTAAGAGCAGTTGGAGGCCACGGAAGGAGAGTTGTATGGCATTGAAGCTCGTCTGGAGGTTAGTTAACACAGTGTCCAAAGAAAGGCCTTGTAAAGGCTTTCTTCCAGGGGTGAAGGAGAGGACCAAAGTGCAGCGCGGCTAGTGTTAAACATGTTTAATACAAGAACAAGTGAAACACTACAAACATACAAAATAACAAATGTGCAAAACCGATACAGACCTATCTGGTGCAGAACACAAACACAGAGACAGGTAACAAACACCCACAAAATCCCAACACAAAACAAGCCTCCTATATATGAGTCTCAATCAGAGACAACGACTACCATCTGTCTCTGATTGAGAACCCACACTAGGCTGACATAGAAACAGACAAACTAGACACACAACATAGAATTCCCACCCAGCTCACGTCCTGACCAACTAAACACATACAAAACAACAGAAAACAGGTCAGGAACGTGACAGGCCTGATGTATACAAAATGGTGTTGTCTGCGTAGAGGTGGATCAGAGAATCACCAGCAGCAAGAGTGACATCATTGATGTATGACCGGAGAATTGAACCCTGTGGCACCCCCGTAGAGACTGCCAGAGGTCCGGACAACAGGCCCTCCAATTTTACACACTGAACTCTGTCTGAGAAGTAGTTGGTAAACCAGGCGAGGCAGTCATTTGAGAAACCAAGGCTGTTGAGTCTGCCGATAAGAATGTGGTGATTGACAGAGTCGAAAGCCTTGGCCAGGTCGATGAATACAGCTGCACAGTACTGTCTCTTATCGATGGCGGTTATGATATCGTTTAGGACCTTGAGCGAGGCTGAGGTGCACCCATGACCAGCTTGAAAACCAGATTGCACAGCGGAGAAGGTACGGTGGGATTCGAAATGGTCGGTGATCTGTTTGTTAACTTGGCTTTCGAAGACCTTAGAAACGCAGGGTAGGATAGATATAGGTCTGTAGCAGTTTGGGTCTAGAGTGTCTCCCCCTTTGAAGAGGGGGATGACCGTGGCCGCTTTCCAATCTTTAGGAATCTCAGATGATACGAAAGAGAGGTTGAACAGGCTAATAATAGGGGTTTGCAACAATTTCGGCGGATAATTTTAGAAAGATACCTGCTGGCTGATTACAGCTGCCACACGTGATATGCGCATGAAAGTGAAGTGGATATTACTGTACCTGTGCATACAGGAGACTAGTGGCTGTTGCTTCAGTTCAACAGAATTTATTAACAAAATTGACTTGGTAAACATTTTGTAACAGATGCCAGCAGGTTCATTAGATCGGAAGGACTGAAATATGTGTTAGTATCATATGAAACGATACTACGGTATTCTAAAATGTTGGTATATTGACGTTTTTGGTACCGTGATATTACCATGGTACCGGTATACCTTGCAACACTACATTTTTCACATAAAGGAACAGGCTATCCAACTAAGAACAGCAAAAACATCCTAGGTCTGGAACTGGTTTTCCCCATTCATTCTGTCCCTGTCACAGTAGGCCCTGTACTGTATGTGAATACAAGTGGTGCATTAGAGCAATATTTAATTAATGCAGGTTTCTCAGGCAGGGCCTTACTGGGCCTGGATGTGACAGTATTTACAAACAGATCTCTGCACGGTGGTGACTGGCACTCTGTCTTCTGACGAGGCATTTCCAAACACACAACGTGAGGTTCAGGCACAGTTTAAATTAGCTGCGTTTCACAGCTGAAAGGTCACCCAGGGGTTATTGTGTCAGGCAGCTCCAAAAAGAGGGGCCCTATCTGGCCGTGAATGTATATGTGTGTGTGTGTGTGTGTGTGTGTGTGTGTGTGTGTGTGTGTGTGTGTGTGTGTGTGTGTGTGTGTGTGTGTGTGTGTGGGTGTGTGTGGGTGTGTGTGTGTGGGTGTGTGTGTGGAGAAGAGGAGAGGAGAGGATCTTTTTTATAAGACCCTCCAACATAAAGGAGCTGTAATGTTAACTAGGCCTTTTGGTGAGCACCAGTGAGGTGGAAGGACCCATGAATCAAGCTTAGAGAGGGCAGGTCGCGATGGAGGGAGTCGGGTCCGGGTGAGAGGGCCACTAGGATAGGGAATAATCCATCACAAGCTACTGGTGACCCTTCAAAAGAAAGCTTGTGCCAAGAGGACAGCACTCCTGAGAGCAAACCCCACCACACTAGGGGCCTTTGCAGGCCTGCGCTGAAAAGGTGTTGCCTATAGTAACCTCCCATACCCTAGCAGGCATGCTGGACACTGGTGCCTATTGTCACCCTCACTCTAACCAGCCTGGGCTGGGCCTCACAATAGCACACAGCACCTTCATGGTTCAACTATCCCACCCATCTACCCTGTCTTATTCCTATCTTAACATTTAGCAGTGTTTACCATGTTTTTGTTTTGTTTCTTGGAATACTTTACACTTTCCAGTACTGAAATTCATTGAGTATGTTGCAATCTATTACTTTCCCATCACTATAAGCAGACTGAACTGACGTCACTCAATGTTGGGAAGTATTTGGCTTTTGCCTCAGCCTGAGTTAGTCCGCTCTGTGTTGCTGTCCCTGTGGTCTAGCTCTTCTATCTGTTTAGCCACCAGTAGGTGAATCCTGGGTGGACTCATTCAGCCACATTTAGAGTTTACAGGGTGTCGCAGCAAATGAGACATCACCACAACCAGCTTGTCAGAAATTCACAGCCTGCACTTTTTGCACATTCCTAAAGTCTACCCATTCCCATGGCTCTACCCTATTGCATTGTCTTTTGTCATGCTGTTGTTGTTTGGAATCCATTGTGTTTGATGCATTTTACGTGTGTTGTAGCCTGAGGTTGACTTTCTATGTCCCAATACAATTAAACTCAGACTTGATTGCCCCTAAAGCTAAACTGAATCCTCAATAAGGTCAAAATCTGTCGTTCTGCCCCTGAGCAAGGCAGTTAACCCACTGTTCCCTGAGCAAGGCTGTTAACCCACTGTTCCCTGAGCAAGGCTGTTAACCCACTGTTCCCTGAGCAAGGCAGTTAACCCACTGTTCCCTGAGCAAGGCTGTTAACCCACTGTTCCCTGAGCAAGGCAGTTAACCCACTGTTCCCTGAGCAAGGCAGTTAACCCACTGTTCCCTGAGCAAGACAGTTAACCCACTGTTCCCTGAGCAAGGCTGTTAACCCACTGTTCCCTGAGCAAGGCAGTTAACCCACTGTTCCCTGGGCACCGAAGACGTGGATGTCGATTAAGGCAGCCCCCCGCACCACTTTGATTCAGAGGGGTTGGGTTAAATGCAGAAGACACATTTCAGTTGAATGCATTCAGTTGTACAACTGACTAGGTATCCCCCTTTCCCTTTCCCAATTAAGATATGGAGTACTGGGGGTTAATGGTGTGAAGGAGAACTGCTGCCCTGCATTAGTCCTGGGAGTATTACCAGGGAGATCGCTCTAGTTTGAAGTGGAAGTTAGACGTCCATCCAAGTCCCAAGAAGGTCTACAATCGCCTTCAAAACCACTGGTGTAACGTACTTAAGTCAAAATACTTTCAAGTACTACTTAAGTCGTTTTTTTGTGGTATCTGTACTTTACTTTACTATTTATATTTTTGACTACTTTTACTTTTACTTCACTACATTCCTAAAGAAAATCATGTTATTTTTACTCCGTACATTTTCCTTGACACCCAAAGTACTCGTTACAATTTGAATGCTTAGCAGCACAGGAAAATGGTCCAATTCCTGCACTTCTCAACAAACATCCCTGGTCATCCCTACTGCCTCTGATCTGGTGGACTCATTAAACACACATGCTTCGTTTGTAAATCATGTCTGAGTGTTGGAGCATGCCCCTGACTATCCGTAAATTTAAAAAACACAAGAAAATGGTGCCGTCTGGTTTGCTTAATATAAGGAATTTGAAATGATTTATACTACTTATGATACTTAAGTATATTTTAAACCAAATACTTTTAGACTTTTACTCAAGTATTATTTTACTGGGTGACTTTCACTTTTACTTGAGTCATTTTCTATTAAGGTATCTTTACTTTTACTCAAGTATGACAATTGGGTACTTTTTCCACCACTGTTCAAAACCGGCCACTAGTAGCAACGGTGAGCACTATTTCCTTGAAATAGGCCGATGGCTAGCTAGGGTTTGGACAGGGCTTGTGGTTGGCTGTAAAAGCTGCGCTTTGGCGCAGACGGTTGTGTTATGTAACAGTGTCTCAACTTAAATGTCAAAAACCTGCGTTTACCTTGACTTCACCCATAGACGTTTGGAAAAACGTGACAATGGTCAAATTTCGAAGCCAAAATGTGATACCTTGTTGAGTATTACAGTATGTGCTATCCACACCAGGACTAGCCCTGAGACACCAAGCCAGGCCCCTGACAGACTGTAGGTACATTAGACATGTATGGAGTGTGACACAATATGCCTTAGTTATCAGTGGTGAGGTCCCTGGTGTTGGTGTGGTGGTGCTGGAGAGAGGGGCAGTGTTCAGGTGCTCTGTGCCTGTCAGAGGTGATCTCTCTCTGGATAAGGACTGCCAGAGCCGGGCACTGCTGATGGGATGGACAATGGCCAGTTTATTTTTTAGAAATGACAGAATCATGGTCATCACACTGGACAGAAAACACTGCTCTGTATGTGAGGGGGTGAGGCCAGAGTGGGTGAGGCCAGGGGGGGGTGGGGGGGGGGGGGGGGGTACGCTTCTCTCCTCTGTCTGCTCTGTCTACCCCTAATTAAAACTCTGTTTATAACATAACCACTCTGGCCTCACCCAGGTCTCCAACTAAAACCTTTTAAAAAAAAGAGTACAGACCAGATCGACAAATTAATAGAAGTTAAAAAAAGAAGTATTTGATATATATTACACAATTCCCCAACATCTACTGAATGCATGTGTGCTGCAAATAACTGAATATGTCTGAACCTGATATTCTATATTCAGCAGTACAAGAAAACACGAGTCAGACTACTAAAGCATTCTCTTTTCTTTACAAAACCATCCCTGTACTGTGAGGTCAGTTACACTAGTCCATTTCTCTCTGGAACACCGCCCTCTCTCTTCTTACTGAACTGATTCACCAACTCTGAAGCCTCTGATTCCTCATTGTCCAAGCAAGGCATAACCAGCACCATAAACACTTCTTCACAGCCCCGAATACCAACAGTTCTCTTTCTGGGAAACTGTTTCTGAATCTAATAATTATCCTCTTCATCCTCTTAATTCAGACTTTAGTGTGTTTGGCTGTGGACTGGGCTGACTGGGCTGTCTGCCAGGCTGGGGCAGAGTTGGCGTTGTCAGGGGGATTACAGTCATACGCAGCGCTCAGCAGGAGGCCGAGTAGCCCGCAATTACCCAGCCCTGCACGGCGCCTTTGATTTAGAGGAAACTTTCAGAAAATGGCTAAAACATTGAAGTCCAGTACAGAAAAGAGCCCCCCTTCCCCTCTCGGTATACACTCCAAACTGTTTGTTGCAGACTGCCCTACAATTACCGGCTGTCAACAACAAGACAAACTAACAATGTACAAATGTATCCACCTACTAGGCTAAACACCTGGGAGTAGAGCAAACATTTTAATTTCTCTTTCCAAATCAGTGGAAGTTATAAAAAAAACTCCTTGCGAGTTGTTAAGTGTTAATCACTTTCCTCCCCCCAAAAATATATCAGTATATTCTATTGTGACAAAGCTCTGAATGAAATCTTTTCAAACGGAATCTTTTATATGATGGCCTGGATTTTTAAATGAAAATGGGGGTCAACTTCTCTCATTTTCCTCACAAAGGAGTGAAAGGGGGGACTGAGCGGACTTGATGGCTGCAGCAGAAGGTGATGTGATAAAAAGAAGACTGCAAGCGCCGCTCAGCTCACATCAATGCCGCATTGTGAGCTCTGCCTGAGACAAACGAGCACTGGCCACAATCTGAATGCTGTAATGAAATTTCACACAATATGAGGCAGCAAATGACATGTAAATTATGAATGGCGGATTCCTTGCTTTCCATGACAGTGTTAAATAAGGGAGGTGTAAGTGAAATCATTAGATTATGCCAGTTGGGCGGGAGGGATGCTTTTCAAAGGTTGTCTTCGAGGGCCCACAGCCAGCGCAGCTATAAACGATGTAGTCGGAGACCATTTCAAACGGCACTGAGAGAATGAGGAACCAGACCTTGATTGTGTTTGTCCACCAAGGTATAAAATAGACATTATGGGCATATTGTCCTGCCCACCAAGATGCTCCAGCTTGCTCTGAAGGGAAGTGAGATAAGTGGATGCACTTCACTAGCTCCTTGTTTCTCTCACCAATTACCCCTAAATAAATAGACACAGCCCACTGGCACCAACAATGAAATATGTCTTGAAAGGGAAGAAAAGTCCATTTTGAAACCATAGGCATGCATATAAAAGTACTGTTGGGTAATTGCAGGGAGAGAGGGACACAGCAGAGGAGATGGAGCTTTTTCATTCACTGTTTCCTTCAGAAGGAAAGAGAAGGCCAAACAAGAAAAAAAAAACTGACCTCAGTTCAGAAAAGTTGCTGCTTCATCCAGACTCAGTTCCAAAGAGTGACCGTTTTATCCTCGCTACATAGAATATTAGACTGACAAAACACCGTATGATACTGGACAATAGCTTCACATAAACTCAAAACACAAACCAAATAGAATTGAGATCTGGCTCACTAACAACATTTTTTTTTAAAGACTTCAAGAAAATAAACTTTGAAACATAAAAGTGCTAATAATGTTACATAGGACATCAAGATCACAAGTTTGATCTTGCAAAGGAAAACTCCCAAAAAGCGATTAAAAAGTAATATGTGAGCGGCACTGTGGGCTATCATATACAACCCTAGCCTATTTAATTAGGACAAGTCTCTTTTGAGCCTGCTCCGAGGAGAGAAGAGAGAATAGGCTAGCCCACAGTGTCTGTAAGGAAGCTCATTAAAAATGTGGAATGCTGCAGAGAGAGAGGAGAAGGGAGGGGAGGGAGAGAGAGAGCAAGAAAGAGAGAGAGACTCTCTCCCCGCACAGCATCTTTCTGCTTGAGTAGCTACAAGAGGCCTGCAGGATAAATGTCCCTCTCTCGTCTCAAGTAGTTGTCTTGCACCCACCGCCGAAGGAGAAAAGAGCCACAACTTGTTAGTCAACAGCAGCTCTGAGGGGCTGGGGAGGGATGTAAGAGGGAGAGGAAAAAGCCACTGTGGGTCCACATACTGCACACGGTATTCCAGAGTGAAAGAGGCCTCGTCCTCCCCTCCTCTCTGTATCATAACCATCAGTGAGAAGACATCACAGGAGATTTGGTAAATTTATGGGAAAATCACGATTGAGATGGAGATTTACAGCAAAAGTTTGGAAATGTGAAAATACAATCATTTAGCAGAAATAGCAATAATCCATATAAAACGGAGTCAGCAAATATATACTGAACAAAAATATAAACGCAACATGTTACAATTTCAAAGATTTTACTGCGTTACAGTTCATTACAAGGAAAACAGTCAATTGAAATAAATTCATTTGACCCTAGTCTATGGATTTCACATGACTGGGAATACAGATATGCATCTGTTGGTCACATACCTTAAAAAAAGGTAGGGGCGTGGATCAGAAAACCAGTCAGCGTCTGGTGTGACCACGATTTGCCTCATGCAGCGAGACACATCTCCTCCGCATAGAGTTGATCAGGCTGTTGATTGTGGCCTGTGGAATGTTGTCCCAGTCCTCGTCAACGGCTGTGCGAAGTTGCTGGATTTTGGTGGGAACTAAAACACGCTGTCGTACACGTTAATCCAGAGCAACCCAAACATGCTCAATGGGTGACATGTCTGGTGAGTATGCAGGCTATGGAAGACCTGGGACATTTTCAGCTTCCAGGAATTGTGTACAGATCCTTGTGACATGGGGCCGTGCATTATCATGCTGAAACATGAGGTGATGGCGGCGAATAAATGGCACAAAATGGGCCTCGGGATCTCGTCAATGTATCTCTGTGCATTCAAATTGCCATCAACAAAATGCAATTGTGTTCGTTGTCTGTAGTTTATGCCTGCCCATACCATAACCCCACCGCTACCATGGGGCACTCTGTTCACAACATTAACATCAGAAAATCGCTCGCCCACACGGCGCCCTAAAAGCTGTCTGCCATCTGCCCGGTACAGTTGAAACCGGGATTTATCCATGAAGAGCACACTTCTCCGGTGTGCCAGTGGTCATCAAAGGTGAGCATTTGCCTACTGAAGTCAGTTACGACGCCGAACTACAGTCAGGTCAAGACCCCTGGTGAGGACGACAAGCATGCAGGTGAGCTTCCCTGGCAGTTTGTGCAGAAAGGACGACGAGCATGCAGATTAGCTTCCCTGAAACATCGGACCAACTTTTATTTCTGCTCATGAAACATCGGACCAACACTTTACATGTTGCGTTTATATTTTTGTTCAGTGCATTCGGAAAGTATTCAGTTGAAACCTGGATTTATTGGTCACCTACACATATTCAGAAGATGTTAATGCGAGTGTAGCAAAATGCTTGTGTTCCTAGCTCCAACAGTCCAGTAATATCTAACAATTCACAACAATACACACAAATCTAAAAGTAAAATAATGGAATGAAGAAATATACAAATATTAGGACGAGCAATGTCGGAGTGGCATTGACTAAAATACAGTAGAATAGAATACAGTAAATACATATGCAATTAGTAAAGCGGTATGTAAACATTATTAAAGTGACTAGTGTTCCATTATTAAAGTGACCAATGATTTCAGTGTGTGTATGTAGGCTGCAGCCTCTATGTGCTAGTGATGGCTATTTAACAGTCTGATGGCCTTGAGATAGAAGCTGTTTTTGAGTCTCTCGGTCCCGGCTTTGATGCACCTGTTCTAACCTCGCCTTCTGGATGATAGCTGGGTGAACAGTCCGTTGCTCGGGTGGTTAATGTCCTTGATGATCTTCTTGGCCTTCCTGTGACATCGGCTGCTGTAGATGTCCTGGAGGGCAGGCAGTGTGCCCCTGGTGATGTTGGGCAGACTGCACTACCCTCTGGAGAGCACTGCGTTTGCGGTCGGTGCAGTTGCTGTACCAGGCCATGATACAGCCCGACAGGATGCTCTCGATTATGCATCTGTAAAAGTTTGTGAGGGTCTTAGTGGCCAAGCCACATTTCTTCAGCCTCCTGAGGTTGAAAAGGCGCTGTTGCTGTGTGGGTGGACCATTTCAGATTGTCAGCGATGTGTACGCTGAGAAACTTGAAGCTTTCCACCTTCTCCACTGCTGTCCCGTCAATGTGGATTGGGGCTTGCTCCCTCTGCGTTTTCCTGAAGTCCACGATCAGCTCCTTCGTTTTGTTGACGTTGAGGGAGAGGTTATTTTCCTGGCACCACTCCGCCAGGTCTGTAGGCATCCCAGAAAAGAGAATAACAGTGGTCGAGTGTTTTCCCAGCACGAGTACTGCAGTCAAAGTGTTGATATAACTTCAGTAGCGTTTTCCTCAAATTTGCTTTGATAAAATCCCCAGCTACAATAAATGCAGCCTCAGAATATGTGGTTTCCAGTTTGCAAAAAGTCCAGTGTAGTTCCTTGAGGGTCGTCATGGCATCGGCTAGAGGGGAAATATACACGGCTGTGACTATAACCCAAAGAGAATTCTCTTGGGTGGTAATGCGTTCTGCATTTGATTGTGGGGTATTCTAGGTCGGGTGAACAAAAGGAAATGAGTTTCTGTACGTTGTCACAATCACACCATGTGTAGATTGATGAGAGTAAAAAAAACAATTTAATCAATTTTAGAAGGCTGTAACGTAATAAAATGTGGGAAAAGTCAAGGGGTCTGAATACTTTCCGAATGCACTGTAAGTATTACTTTCTAAAAACATAAAACTAAGGACACGTAAACTATACATTTGGAATAATCCAGACTGTTGAACACACAAAACACTAATAAAACACGGTAAAATCTACAACAATGTATCAACATGACTGTATGAAAAGAACAACGGGGAAACTTCTACTGCACTTCAGATAAACCAATGTGACTTTCCATTAACCCTCAGTATCCCCACTTCTCCTCTCATCTCTGTGTGTGTGAGGAGAGTGGAGGGGGGAGACTCTGGCCCCGGCACTGTCAGCTCGTACTGCTCTAGGTTTGGCGTGTACATGGATCAACTCTGATAGAGCCCTGGTCCCCAGGCCACATGGCTGGCCTGAAGCAACTCCAGCTAAAGTTCACCCTTATAGACTCAACACCAACTCTCCTCTCCTCACCGGGCAGGCCCACAACCATTCATATACACTCTTACACTTGCACCAATGAGGCTTAGGATTGTATTCTCAGTGAAGCCCAATTTGCCTTGCTGTGTGGCTAATGGCTACGTCTCCACAGAGGTGGGTTCCCTCTCTCTTTGAATAGAACCCAGAAACAGCCGTATATGATTCAAAGGCAATATTAAAGAAATGCCGGATTATCTTTCCCCCAGTAGAGTTTGAAAACATTAAAACAATGTCAACCGCTCATTCGCCGGCTTTCAAGAGAGGAAAATTAATTATTTTGAATACATGCGCTCCTTTTATAAACGAGGACTTATTTGCATTGAGGAAAATTCAGCAGAAGTAATTGATGCACACTGAATTAACAACACTTTCATTCCACATTTCCTACAAATCCCCAGGCACAAGTGTGTTGGCTGCAAGCGGCCAAATAAACAGAGGTATTCTGAAAAGGGAACACGAGGAGGGAATACTGGAACAATCGGTGGACAAAAGGAGCGCAAAACTGTGCGAACACCGTAAATGAACGATGAAGCCTTCATTCAGCCAGTGGATTAAAAAAACAGATATCATATGGCAAGTTGACAGTTGATGTCTTCATATAAATGTAAGAATTTACATTCTAATTAAAAGGATTTTCTAAATCACTGGTGGTCCTCATTGTTCGTATTTTCCAACAGTAATGAGCAACAACACTGTTCTGCTTTTTCAGACAGAAATCTAGCAGGGTATTCACTTCTGGGAATTGTTCGAATATTGTTTGGCCATATTTAAATGTATGCAAATGAATTTCAAGATGGAAAAAATATCTTACACAGTTTTGACAGAGATATTGAGATCCGTTATAAAACATAGGCTGCATATAAAATGGAATGAGTTGGTAAATGATTGAATGATGTATTTTGTGATGGCAATGTGCTGGAAATTCAAAATGTAAAGTCATGAAAACAGTATACTTTCCCTAAACAGTTTATCCTACAAACAAACAAGCAGGACATGTTGTGTTATGTTACTTATGTGACCCCGTGCCCTGAAGATACTGTCACACCTAAACTCGGACTATTGTGATTCAAAGGCCAAAACAGAGCATTGCAGCGCTGCGTCTCATGGCCTTTCTGCTTTTTATAATCAGGTCCTCCAGGCAAGTCCTCCTGTACCTTCACATGCTGAGAGAGAGAAAGTGTGAGAGAGAGAGAGAGAGAGAGAGAGAGAGAGAGAGAGAGAGAGAGAGAGAGAGAGAGAGAGAGAGAGAGAGAGAGAGGACTGCTCCACAGCATCAAAGGGCTCTCAGTTCCATCCAGTCTCTCCCCAGAGGCCCACACCCTAAACTGGCCCTGGCCTGGAGAGAGAGGCCCCTCATGCAACCACAAAAGCACTGATGGAATATACATGGACAATAAAGCGGAGATGGGGTGCATTCAAAACTCGACTACAGACAAGCTGTACTGTGTGGCCTGGTGTGCAGGCCTGTGTTGTTGATGAACTACAGCGAGACAGGAGAGAAAAGAGGGCCACTCCCAACCTTATCTCCTCTAATAAGAACTCTGAGATAAAGAGCCGCAGCAGACTCCTTTAGTACGGCTGAAATAACGTAACCATCAGTTCCAAAACGCTAAATCAATTTAATACACTTTAACACCATTTCCGCTTGACTTTAAAAGTCATCCTCCAAACATTAGCCCACACAAAGACCAGCGGGTAAATGAGGCATGAGTCATGAATCAGATACCTTTTATCATCCCTTCGAGCCAAAAAGGTTATTTAGTATATTATATCTAAGTGAGCAGCTTATCCCTGCTTCATTACTGATAATTAAGACATGTCTTATCTTCTCCACAATGTGTCTATGGTGAGCCATGGCATCTGGCATACAATAAGCATCAATTTCCTCGGCGGAACGAGGTAATTAAAGCCAGGAGAGAGACCACAGTGTCATCGAGTGGTGAGGGGAGCCAGACAAAGTCTAGCATATGTAGAGTAGAAGGCCTGTTCTATAGTGAGTTTTATTGGCTAGCAATACAGAGGAATCTGGATTCAGGCAAGATCTAGTGTTGTCTTCTGACATGATTTGACACAAACAAACTTAACTTAAAGAGTCACTGCCTATGTGGCATCGATGAGTCCGAGAAATGTGTTCCAGTGTCAAAACTGACTACAAAAGTGTGAATAGGATCATTTTCTCTCGTCTAAAACCGAATTTGGGACCTCAATGCGTCAGAACAAGTAAATGAAGGTTGGGTTTGGATTATAATTAGGTCAACAAATCATGCCCCCTTTTGCCAATCTCCATGTGCATATCGCTCCTCCGCCCACTTCGCTTCCCTTCATTGAATGGGGCTCCGTTGTTTCATCGCCCCCAACGCATTCAAAGGATGATTGAAAAGCCTTATATGCATTAACATTGCAATGCATGCTTCTAGGAGAGGATGCACAGCCAACAACAATGGTTTGCATGTCCTGCATGAAGGACCCTATCATGCGGAATATATTGTTGGAGTTGTTGGTCTCCAGTGGTTGTTGGTCTCCAGTGGTGGTGAGTATACAGGTAGCTAAACCATAGACTGCTGGTTATGTAACTGGTTATGTATATTTTGATAATCATTATTAGGAAAACCTTTTGCCATAATTGTGATGTTGCCAGATTGACTTTAGATACAGTGTAACTTTAGCCATCTAACTAAGATTGAGGGGACCACTATATTTTAGCTAGCTAACATTAGCATTGCTAGATATTTTTGACAAACGTTGCTAGTAACAGTAATGGCAACATTGCCATCTCTCTAAAGTAAATTTGACGACATCATAATATGGCAAAGTTGTTTCCTCCTAAATGTTTTCCTACTTTAGCAATGACATTTAGCAATGACATGGGTGCAACCCATGTCTAGGGCACAAATGAATATTGGCTGCGGCTATGTTGGTACTAGCTAACTCATGTCTGACTACAACTCAGGGCCATAGCAAAACATGCCACAGTTGGTTGCGTTGTAACGGCGTCACCGGCCTGAATATAATCCAATCTGGAGCCAGTCAGTCTACCTCTGTAAATCATAGAATTAGCTTCCAAACGAGATTACTTTACTTCTTGAGCTATGTTTCTAATTCAGGGATGATGACAAAGTGCACAGTTGGGTGCCAGACAGATTCCCTGGTTATGAATGGATGCCTGCACCTATCAGAAAGAGCAAAGGTGGCTATCATAGCATGCCCAGCAATGTAATTGCAATGGTTTAGCGACCTCCAAAAATCATTTCATTCACTGTTCACTTGCTATTTTCACAGCTTGTCAGGCAAGACCTCCGAATAAAAGTGTGTCATGCGAGACAATGACCCTTGTGACACCTCCTCTGTTGTTGCCAGAGTCTCCCTTGACTCCTATGAAAAGGACACGCCATCATGAGGCCTCTGATAGTGACCCGAGTTACTGCCCTGATGACACAGGCAGTTTGCAGCCGAACATGCAGCATAGAGATGACCAGCAAGGGGGCCCTCATCAGCATCATGCAGACATGTCCTCGCTGTGATCATTCCTATGAATGCAAAAGTCAGCCACATGTTGGTAAGTATCCGGGCAGCAACCTTCACCTGTCAGCGGCAACAGCTTTTCACAGGCAAATCACTTTTACAAATACAGAAGGTAACCCACTTCATTACTTGGATACATTTGATAACCCAATTGTGAAACATAATTTTTGTAAACTGACATTACTTGTTGCTTATATTCTACTTCTTAGAAGCGTATAATGTCCAGGGAATAACCGAGCCTGGTGGAACCAGCCTGATCGCTGTGTTCACCATATAATGTCCAGGGTATAACCTAGCCTGGTGGAACCAGCCTGATCGCTGTGTTGATGATATCTGAAGTGAAATAGAAAGGGGAACGCAGTGATCAGGTTGGTTCCACCAGGCTAACCATAACCACCACTGATAACGTAATCAGTGCTCTGTGTGTGTGTGTCTGACCAGTGTCTTTGATGAGGGACCAGGAGCTGATCTAACCTTCTATGCCCATCAAGGGGACTCTGGCAAAGACCTCCCCACCAGCCTCACCTCTTGCCTGGTCACCAACGGTCGTCGATGGGGAGAACAGAATTAGGTAGGTTCAGTCGGACTTTTTCAAACTTCAACATAGCACCTGTTTGTGTGTCAAATATCACCTATCCCTAACTGCTGTTGGTAATAGAACAGTGGCTGTGTGTATGTGTACACAGATGCATGAGACGCAGAGAGACCTGGCACTCAACACATCCACAATGAGGTGATTAATAATAATAATACAGTACAGCATAAATGTCCAGTAATATCAACCCCCTTTTCATTCCATGTGTCACTGATAAATTCTGCCTCAACTCTGCCTATTTCTAGAGATGGACTGGAGATGCTTTTGCCAGATGGCAGCCTCAGTCGTTTGATGAGGAAACCATAATTGGGTAGGTTTTTAGCTTAGCTGTTCAAACTTCAACATAGTACCTGTTTGTGTGTCAGATATGACCTATCCTAACTGCCATTGGCAATAGAACAGTCGCTATGTGTGTATGTGTTCACAGAAATGTATGGAGCCAGCACATGGAGACTTGCAAGATGATGTGATGAAGTCCAGACTGACATACGGGCTTGATACTGATGTCTCTGAATGGAGAGAGACCTGGCACTTCCACTTGAACTTTACATTTTTTTTATTGAATTGAATGGTATCAGTCAATATGGGGAGGGACAAACTCTGTGTTTTCTGCAACAGGAGCAGGGAACTCCTGTTGTATACGGGACACCACACAAAGGTATGACCACTCTGACATGTTTGCCAAGGTAGCCCCATTACCACCAGACAAAATACTGATAGGAACAGTATCTGTATTGGATGGGAATGACAATGAAAGATGAAAGGTGCACATTGTTATATTAGCAGAACACTGCTTCTGTGGTATTAAGTAAAGGGTTGTTTATTCTACATGGACCTGTTACTACATCTGAAAGTTATGGAAACGCTTAGTTAAGAATATCTACATAAATTCAGCAATTGCATTCTTACTCCTAGGCCAGCTCACATTTGGCTTCTGTCATGGCCGCCAGCATTTCTTGGGGAGTAAGCCAAAAAACAAGGCCAAATCAGCAGGTGCAGTTCCCTTTTAACAACATTATCAATAATATCGTAAACTTTGTTGATACAGTGCATTCAGGAAAGTATTCAGACCCCTTTACTTTTTCCACATTTTGTTACATTACAGCCTTATTCTAAAATGGATTCATTACATTTTTTCCTCATCAATCTACACACAGTACCCCATAATGACGAAGCGAAACAGGTTTTTAGGCATTTTTGCAAATGTATAAAAAAGAAAAAAACAGTAATACCTTATTTACATAAGTATTCAGACCCTTTGCTATGAGACTTGAAATTTAGCTCAGGTGCATCCTGCTTCCATTGATCATCCTTGAGATGTTTCTACAACTTCATTGGACTCCATCTGCGGTAAATTCAATTGATTGGATATGGCACACACCTGTTTATACAAGGTCCTACAGTTGTCAGAGTAAAAACCAAGCCATGAGGTTGAAGGAATTGTCCTTAGAGCTCCGAGACATGATTGTGTTGAGGCACAGATCTGGGGAAAGGTAATAAAATTAGGCAGCATTGAAGGTCCCCAAGAACACAGTGGCCTCCATCACGCTTAAATTGAAGAAGTTTGGAACCACCAAGACTCTTCCTAGAGTTGACCACCCGGCCCAACTGAGCAATCGGGGAAGAAGGGCCTTGGTCAGAGAGGTTACCAAGAACCCTACGGCCACTCTGAAAGAGCTCCATCTCTGCAGCACTCCACCAATCAGGCCTTTATGGTAGAGTGGCCAGACGGAATCCATTTCTCAGTAAAAGGCACATCACAGCCCGCTTGGAGTTTGCCAAAAGGCACATAAAGGTCTCTCAGACCCTGAGAAACAAGATTCTCTGGTCTGATGAAACCAAGATTGAACTCTTTGGCCTGAATGCCAAGCGTCATGTCTGGAAGAAACCTGGCACCATCCCTACGGTGAAGCATGGTGGTGGCAGCATAATTCTGTGGGTATGTTGTTCAGTGGCAGGGATTGGGAGACTAGTCAGGATTGAGGGAAAGATGAACAGAGGAAAGTACAGAGAGATCCTTGAAGAAAACCAGCTCCAGAGTGCTCAGACTGGGGCAATGGTTCACCTTCCATCAACCCTAAGCACACAGACAAGATAACGCTGTAGTGGTTTCGAGACAAGTCTCTGAATGTCCTTGAGTGGCCCAGTCATAGCCCGGACTTGAACCGGATCAATCAACTCTGGAGAGAACTGAAAATAGCTGTGCAGCGACTCTTCCCATCCAATTTGACAGAGCTTAAGAGGATCTCCAGAGAAGAATGAGAGAAACTCCCCAAATACAGGTGTCCCAAGCTTGTAGCGTCATACCCAAGAAGAATCCAGGATGTAATTGCTGCCAAACGAGATTCAACAAAGTACTGAGTAAAGGTTCTGAATACTTATGTAAATGTGATATTTCAGGTTTTTTTATTATAATTTTTTTTTGTTCTTCTAAAAACCTGTCTTTGCTTTGTCAATATGGGGCATGGTGTGTAGATTGCTCAGGGTAAAAAACTATTTCATCAATTTTAGAATAAGCCTGTAACGTAACAAAATGTGGAAAACATGTAGGGGTCTGAATACTTTTCGAATGCACTGCAAACCAGCATGATGTACACCAGAGTCTATGACCAATGCTTCACCAACACACCAAAAGTCGCACAAACGGCAACGACAATTGTCATTTAAAAATGAGTCGGTTTATTCTGTGGAGAGCTAGGGGGGAGTGTGGAGAGTGTGTTGGACGAGACAGAGGCAGACTCGGAGGGACACAGTGGCCTGTAAATTAGCATCTGTTTTGGTTCAACATTCACTTAGGCTCAACTGTGGAGCTGTGGCAGAGGCGTCACCAGGAGCATTGTGCCTGCAGCAGAGTGGGGACGAAAAGAAGAAGTGGGTTAAGAACATGGGGGACGATAGAAAGCGACAGACAGGCAGGATGGAGAAGAAAAAAACAAGTGAGACTGCTTGGCCAAAATTTGCCCTAGAAATAAAAATACATTTTTTTCAAGTAAAGAGGGAGAATAAAGGGACATGAGCTTTATGTGCGGAATGTGAATACAAGATTAGAGGAGAGTGTCCGTGTGAAGGAATGTGTGTGTGTGTGTGTGTGTGTGTGTGTGTGTGTGTGTGTGTGTGTGTGTGTGTGTGTGTGTGTGTGTGTGTGTGTGTGTGTGTGTGTGTGTGTGTGTGTGTGTGTGTGTGTGTGTGTGTGTGTGTGTGTGTGTGTGTGTGTGTGTGTATGTGCTTGAAGGATGGTTTAGTAGGGCAGTTCCATTAAAAGCTGTAGAGAGAGTGAGTTGGGTTCTCACGTCTGAGGATGCGTTCTTCTTCACTGCTACACATGCTCAGTGCAGTGCGTTTCAGGGGCTCCAGCACGCAATCTTTGCTATTCACTGAATATGCAATCTCACCAGCCAAATGTATTCAAGGGCTACATCCGGCCACAGCGCATGAACAAATGTGCCACTGAGGAGTCTCTCCCATAGACTTTGACATGAGAACTGACAAGAGCTTCCTTGCTGTGGCTGAGTTGAGGTTGTATTGCCCCAGAAAGGAGCCACGTTAAAAATAACACGGAGGATTCATTGAGCTAAATGTGAGCACTTGATATCATGTGATACTTGGTATGCTCAATCATTTATCTGGGTTCAGTATGTTTCTATGTTGCATGAGATGACACTTCACTATTCAGTCACGTAATTAAAAATGTATGACGGCTGCAGGGACCAAAAGAGGGGTTGTCAAGTCATCACCTGCAGGCACGCCATCATTACATTTGTCCATTATAGATCATAAGAGAGGTAATTATCAGGCTGGAGATGGTTAAGACACTGACTTCTCTCAACAGGCCTAGTAATAGTAATGTAAATGAAAGAATATGGTTTTTCATTTCAGTCGGGAATTGATGTAAAATACATAATTTCTATAGCTTTGATGCTTACGTAAGTTTAGATACAGGCCCTATTAGATCCCTATTATACAGTCATGTCCAAAATTATTGATACCCTTGATAAAGATGAGGAAAAATGACTGTATTAAATAAATAATTTCAATACTGAGCTATATTGTATGTTAAAAAAATTGGGAAATTATATTATTTTTGTAACGGGTGTCGTCGTCGGATGAGGAGGTATCGGACCAAAGCGCAGCGTGGTGAGTGTTCATGACTTTTATTGAAACTGAACACTGAAACAAAAATAACAAAGAGAATACAAGAAACCGAAACAGTCCTGTCAGGTGCAGAAACACAAAACAGAAAATAACTACCCACAAAGCATCGGTGGGGAAAAGCTACCTAAGTATGGTTCCCAATCAGAGACAACGATAGTCAGCTGTCCCTGATTGAGAACCATACCCGGCCAAAACAAAGAAATACAAAACATAGAAAAAAGAACATAGAATGCCCACCCAAATCACACCCTGACCAAACCAAAATAGAGACATAAAAAGCTCTCTACGGTCAGGGCGGGACAATTTTACACTAATACAATTGATCAGAGTAAGAGAATTCGTTGAACAAGTAATACTTTTTTTTCTTTCAAAGAGGTAGGGTTACAAACTATTGACACCCTTGTTTCCAATACCTTTTAATACCTCACCTTGAGAGGGTAACAACACCTAGCCTTTTTCTAAAATGTTTTAGAAAACATTGGGTGGGATCGTCGACCATTCTTCCACACAGAAGGGCTGAGAGGGCAATTGACAAATGTTGATTTTGTGGCCAATTAACCATTTCTTTGTGGATTTTGATGTGTGCTTGGGGTTATTGTCTAGTTTGATGAACCACTTGCGTCCAAGTTACAGACTCTTGGCAGAGGCAACCAGATTTTTGGCTGAAAATGTCTTGGTCCTGGATAAGGTTCATGATGCCGTGGATTAACTCTAGAAGTGTCATATGAAGTGTGCATTTTACATTTGAATTAGCCCACTCTGCCATTTTCCAAGTCATGTCCCCCCGTCCTTCACTTTTCCTAAATAAGTCTATTCAACACACTGTTGTTTTAGAATTTCGATATCACAAACCGAGTTTGTGTTATAAGCAGTTTTAGAAGGACGTAATTTTCCCCCCTTTACATGGGCTCTATTTCAAAATATCACCATTCTGTAGAATATTACAGCCACTATTACATTCTACATGTGAGCACGTGCGATAGGAAAGCTATAGGCTACTAAGCAAAGACTAGTAACATAATAAAACTTAAAATACGCTATTCTGTTCGTTAAAAAAAAATAAACTTAAGACCTTCCTTAACTAAATAATAATGATTTGAATTGTGATGGTGTATAACACTTCAATGGTGGTGTTTTGTGTGTTTTTTGTTTATTTAACATACCGCCAACAGTAACATAAACTGCGGAACATATTTTTCCTGATATTTTCTGAATAATTTTCAAAGAACTTGCTTGCTCTGATTGAGGTATAGCAATTTATTAAAAGAAGAGTGAATACCATTATCTTAATTAAATACTCTTGTTATACTTTGTCTAGTATATCAATTGTAATTTTGCCGAAATTTTTTATTTCAACAATAGAATCAAATAAAATCTCTAAAACAAACTATATCAAAAAGCAAGATATCTACCGGAGAGGCTGTGGTGCTAGTTAGCTTCGATTTGATTGAATTGCTCAATAAAACATATGGACAAGACAAAAAAATCAGTTGAGAAAGAAAAGAGATAAACATTTTCCCACATTTTCGCCCACTTTCTGCTTTTAAAAAGATATTGGGCTACGGTCTCGCTAATATCAAAATACACCAAAAAAGGCCTTAAGTTTGCTAGGCTGAGATGATCTTCTGAGACAAATTGAACAGCTCTTTTTTTCCCTTCCCTAATGCACTTGTCACTCAGTATTAGTATGTCCTCATTAATGACAATGGGAAAGTTTATCTTAGGCACACATTTAAAATCATCCTCTGCTTACAATGGAGCTCAAAAATTTCCTACAAAATAGAAGGCGGATCTACTTACACAACCCTTTTTTTTGAAGTAGTGTTACTCTTTATGCCAGTCCGTGAATAATCTATTCACCACAATAAAGTACATTCTTCGGTGATCAATACACATTATCTGTGCTCAGATAGATCTCTATACAGCTCCATTGAATAGCTAGCTACCTGTGAGGTTTGGGTCTGATGGTGGCTTTCTGTGTACAACAATGAGGGATATTCCAAACCGTATGCTTAGTGGCTAAATGAAGTGTGTTGCTGCTTTATTTCAGATGAAATGTTGAATAAGCAAATATAATTGTTGTTTCACGTTCTCTGTATCAATATTCACCCTTACTAAACAGTTTATGTTCCTGACTTAAACATGTGCTATTTTCACATTATTAATGACTTACTTGGTACTTACTGTTTCATTACATGTCTCTCACACAATAGCCTCTAAAATATCCATTGTTGCTTGTCCATATACATTTTTTAAAATAAAAAACAGTTTATTATTCCCTTTTTAGAGGAATGCCATTCTCAGAGGGCAGGTTTACATTAGAATCCAACAGTCCCCTGCATTTCCCTGAGCAAAACTCAGTTTGGCATTTAACACGTTGAACAGCGCCTTAACGGAATTGAATTACTTCCAAGCAATTCCCTCTGCGTTTAACATGCATTCAGCATGTACGGTGAGTCTAGTGTGCCCACCACCAAAGTATGGCACTATAGCTCAAGCAGCAGCACTCTATCATGGACACATACATTCATACCAGCAGACAGATCAACTACAACACAACATATACTGTACTGATACTCTACAAGCACAAAATAAAGACTTTCTGGGTTCTAAACAGGACCTGTATCCCAAAGATAAGGTCGTTAATAACACCCAGCAGAACACAGATTTGTTCATATTTGACACTCTGTGATGCTTCAGAAGGACATTGCAAATACAAAAGACTATTTCCTGTTCCTGAATTTCAGGATGACATTTTAATCACGTGGATTCAAAGCAGAAAATAGACGTAGTAGTTGATGGTAAATAAATGTGTATGTAATTATGAGCTGTTTAGTTCACTCCAAAATGAGGATCATATTGTGCAGGGTTAGATGGAACACATTGCAGTCACTGACCCCATCCTTTACACCGCACACATCCCAACTTCAGAGGTCCTGATGGAGCAGAGCAGCATCAATCCAAACAAACAGGGAACATGATGGGCCCATCAGCCTGGCCTCTCTGGCCCCTGGCCCTCTGCTACCCCAACAGACTGTCACTGCTGTCTGTGGGAAAGTTATTTTTAGCTCAGATGCCAGTGGAGACAAAGCAGGAATAGCTCCTGGCTATGGCACGTTTTGTGCAGGATCAAAATTCCACCTTTGGACAACCACTCCTGGATAAAGACTCGACAGTCGGCAGTTCCAGTGACAAGGGCTGCCTCCCCCTTTTACTTGTTCCTGAGTGCAGTCGCAAATAAGGAGCCATTTCATAAACAGCCACCATTTGACAGACATTTCATGACCATGAATCAACACTACAACATGAATTGGTTCTGGACTAGCCACTATCGTATAAAGGACAGAGGAATGAACTGGTGCTAGTTCTGTCTGCATAGCCAGAACTACAGACAGGAAAGATGGGACGCAACAATATTCCAACATGTTAGAGGATTAAAAACAACATGAACATTCCTGAAATGCCTCGAGACATACCATGATACACACTAATCCTCAACCTCAACCCTCAGGTGTTATTACTGAAAGCTCAATGTACCATCGTGGTGGAGTCCAAGCAGAAGGCTAATAGTCCACTGCCGGGAAATGTTGTCTTGTTTCATTTCAGTTCAAATTCTATGTACAGTATATTCAGATGGTTTATTAATACCCTATCACCGAAGTAACTAAACATAATCTCTCTCTGAAAGGCAAAATAAGAAGAAGCTAACGATACTCTACGAGATACAGGTAACTGCCAAAATGATGGAAACACTTGACAAAATGAGGGATACAAAGTATATTGAAAGCAGGCGCTTCCACACGTGTGGTTCCTGAGTTAATTAAGCAATTAACATCCCATCATGCTTAGGGTCATGTATAAAAATGCTTTTCAGGACATTATTTTGGACATTATTTTGGCTACCATGTCTATGCCCCCATAGGATGACAATGCCCCCATCCACCGGGCACAAGTTATCACTGAATGGTTTGAAGAGCATGAAAACGATGTAAATGATATGCCATGGCTGTCACCAGTCACCAGATCTCAACCCAATTGAACACCTATGGGAGATTCTGGGGCGGTGCATGGTTTTCCACCACCATCAACAAGAATGTGTCGCATCCCTCCAATAAAGTTCCAGACACTTGTACAATCGATGCCAAGGTTCATTGAAGCTGTTCTGGCTCGTGGTGGCCCAACGCCCTATTAAGACACTTTATGTCGCCGTCTCCTTGATTTTGGCAGTGACCTGTATCCAGTGTATGACCTCTGTGACCGTCTCTTCTATAGCGTTTACAACATAACTCTACTTTCGCCAATTCAGTTTAGTTACACGTTATCAATGTTTTGAAAAGGATGGAGAGAAGGCAGCTTAAAAAAAAAAAATCCTTCCAATGCATTTCTCTTGCAACAACCATGACATAAAGAAGTGAAAACAGATAGATTTTAAGTGGGGAGAAATGTTTTGGTTCAGCTTGAAAGTTATCCACTTAGCAGGGAAGTAAAATGCAATAAAGCCATTCCACCCCCTCCACCCCAGCCCCATCACCGTCCTCGCTACCTCCACTTTGTTGCACAGTCACACTTGAAATAAAACTGCTAAATAATAGATGGCTATTTGATGTATGTTCTAAATTATTTGCTGTGCTGAATGTCCGTTCGCGTGAGATGTCCCGGGCCCACACTGAGAACGAGCATTCCACTGAAACACAACATGGGGATGACTTCAGAAAGGTGGGCCATCTATAATTCACGTTAAATATTATTTAAAGAATCACTGCAAAATGTGATCATGCGGGAGTTGTGGGGGGGGGGGGGGGGGGGGATTCGGCACTTAACAGATGTTCTGGAATTAACAATAGATTTTTTAAACTAAGGTTCTGTGGTGTGAAGAGATGATTGGGTTTTTTATGGCCCTCGCTACATATTCGTCGCCAGACCCACTGGCTCCGGGTCATCTATAAGTCCATGCTAGGTAACGCTCCGCCTTATCTCAGTTCACTGGTCACGATAACAACACCCACCCGTAGCACGCGCTCCAGCAGGTATATCTCACTGGTCATCCCAAAAGCCAACACCTCATTTGGCCGCCTTTCCTTCCAGTTCTCTGCTGCCTGTGACTGGAACGAATTGCAAAAATCGCTGAAGTTGGAGACTTTTATTTCCCTCACCAACTTTAAACATCTGCTATCTGAGCAGCTAACCAATCGCTGCAGCTGTACATAGTCCATCTGTAAACAGCCCACCCAATTTACCTACCTCATCCCCTTACTGTTTTTATTTATTTACTTTTCTGCTCTTTTGCACACCAGTATCTCTACTTGCACATGATCATCTGATGATTTATCACTCCAGTGTTAATCTGCTAAATTGTAATTATTCGCTCCAATGGCCTATTTATTGCCTACCTCCTCATGCCTTTTGCACACAATGTATATAGACACATTTTTTTCCTACTGTGTTATTGACTTGTTTATTGTTTACTCCATGTGTAACTCTGTGTTGTCTGTTCACACTGCTATGCTTTATCTTGGCCAGGTCGCAGTTGTAAATGAGAACTTGTTCTCAACTAGCCTACCTGGTTAAATAAAGGTGAAATAAAAAAATAAAAAAATAAATAATTTAGTGAACACTCAACTGAACCGGTGGTTAGATCTCATTGTCTCATCGGGTGTCTCACAGATGACGTAGCCAGCTACGGTGGTTCAGGTAAGGCTCTAGAGATGATGGGCTATCTGCTTGGCACGCCACACCTCGCGCGCACAGCCACCTGTTCTCAACCATACAGCAGCCATTTGACCTGTGAGGGTCTGAACACGCTGGTGACCTGCCACTCTTTAATTGCTGCTTCTAGACGGAAGCTAAAAGCATAAGCGGGGAGGAGATGGCCTCTGTAAAGCGAAGGGCTCTCTCCTATCCTATTCACGCCTTCCCGGATGTGCTGTGGCACTAATTAGATATGACCTGGAAATCACTTAACCAGTCATCTGACTCTAAGCACCACTCAAAATAGCAGCCTGCCACACCTTGCGTAACAAACTGTGCAAAAGGCCCATCAACATTCATCCACTCAGTGCTGAAATTGTTAAATGGGACAAATGTATGAGATACAGGTCACTGCCAAAATAAAGGATACACCAACATAAAGTGTCTTAATAGGGCGTTGGACCACCACGAGTCAGAACAGCTTCAATGCACCTTGGCATCGATTCTACAAGAGTCTGGAACTCTATTAGAGGGATGAGACACCATTCTTCCATGAGAAATTCCATCATTTGGTGTTTTGTTGATGGTGGTGGAAACGCTGTCTCAGGCACCTCTCCAGAATCTCCCATAAGTGTTCAACTGGGTTGAGATCTGGTGACTGAGACAGCCATGACATATGGCTTAGAATGTTTTCATGCTCATCAAACCATTCAGGGACCACTCGTGCCCTGTGGATGGGGGCATTGTCATCCTATGGAGGCATAGACATGGTAGCCAAAATAATGTCCAAAATAATGGCCTGTTTTTTATACATGACGCTAAGCATGGTAGGATGTTAATTGCTTAATTAACTCAGGAATCACACCTGTGTGGAAACACCTGCTTTCAATATACTTTGTATCTCTCATTTTCTTAATTAAGTGTTTCCATTATTTTCCATTATTCAACATTTAGAGACAGACACATAATCTAAAACTCTTTCCTAGTCCTCTGAAACAACACATGGCCAAAAGTATGTGGACACCTGCTCATCAAACATCTCATTCCAAAATCATGGGAATTAATATGGAGTTTGTCCCCCCTTTGTAGCTATAACATCCTCCACTCTCCTGGGAAGGCTTTCCACTAGATGTTGGAACATTGCTGTGGGGACTTGCTTCCATTCAACCACAAGAGCATCCACAAAGTTGGAAGCACAGAATCATCTAGAATGTCTTTGTATGCTGTAGCGTTAAGATTTCCTTTCACTGGAACTAAGGGGCCTAGCCCGAACCATGAAAAACAACCCAGACCATTATTCCTCCTCCACCAAACTTTACAGCTGGCACTATGTATTCAGGCAGGTAGGCTTGTATGCGACTGCTCGGACATGGAAACCCATTTCATTAAGCTCCAAACGAACAGTTCTTGTGCTGACGTTGCTTCCAGAGGCAGCGTGGAAGTCGGTAGTGAGTGTTGCAACCGAGGACAGACGAGTTATACGCGCTACGTGATTCAGCACTCCCGTTCTGTGAGCTTGCGTGGCCTACCACTTTGCGGCTAAGCTGTTGGTATATGGTATTTTATTAGGATCCCCATTAGCTGTTGCAAAAGCAGCAGCTACTCTTTCTGGGGTCCACACAAAACATGAAACATAATACAGAATGACATAATACAGAACATCATTAGACAAGAACAGCTCAAGGACAGAACTACATACATTTTGAAAAAGGCACACGTAGCCTACATATTAATGCATACACACAAAAAATCTAGGTCAAATTGTTGCTCCTAGATGTTTCCACTTCACAATAACAGCACTTACAGTTGAAATCTGACGAACTGACTTGTTGGAAAGGTGGCATCCTATGACGGTGCCACTTTGAAAGTCACTGAGCTCTTCAGTACGGGCCATTCTACTGCCAATGCTTGTCTATGGAGATTGCATAGCTGTCTGGTCAATTTGATAAACCTGTCAGCAATGGGTGTGACTGAAATAGCCGAATCCACTAATTTGGAGGGGTGTTCACATACTTTTGGCCATGTAGCGTATTCTCTGTACTCTCTCCTCTCCGCTCCTATTTTACCTAGCAGGCTGATGCTAACATGTTTCCGGTTAGATTCCAGCCAATAGGAGTGGGGGTGGCGTGACAGCACCTGACAAACAGCTCAGAGAAGAGCAGTATTCCAGGTGACAAGAACCTTAACTGGCGACCCAAACTTATGCAGCTTGGGTTGGCAGGTTGGCAGTTATTGGGATGACTCATGTACTGGAGGCAGCTCTGCAGGGTAGTCACTAGCTGGCACAGCCACAAAGTCATACAATCTGAATTTTGAACCTAACCTTAACCACACTGCTAACCTTATGCCTAAACCCTAACCTTAAATTAAGACCAATTTTTGTTTTTATGATTTTGTACAATACATAACAAATGACAAATGACTTTGTTCGTAATATGTTCCAAGGCACGGGAAAAAAACAAATAGTTAAGTGCAGAGCTCTAGAAACACTTCAAATGCAATCTAGGCACAAAAGGTGAAAAAGCATTAAGCTTTTTAAGCTCCATCAAATTCCGCCGTCGTTCTGAAATGAGAGTGCTTCAAAGTTATGGCCGGCGTGTGAGTGGATGTTAGCGTGCCAAAACACTGCTACACTAGCAAACACTACATTTCTTTTGGTACTGTTGCTATGATAAGGCCCAGGAGTTTCGTTTGACCACTTAGCCTGACCAGGTAAAACTCTGAGCTCTTGTTATAACCTGATCTGGTCACATGGCCAGAAAAAACTCCTTGCCCTACCAATAATGTAGCTTAGTCTCCAATCAGAAACTAGCCCCTCGAGCACAGGTAAGAAAATCATCTACATTCCTAAACAAAGCTATGTTAATTTGACACAGATCCTAAAGCTCAACCTTAACCCCTGACCCCGTCGTCACGTTCAGTCTTAGTGTTGGGACTTAGAGACACTTAAGTTCTCTTTAATTGCCTGTCTGTTGCATTCTTACCCTTGTCGACCCAGGTGAGCAGCTTGCATTGTGAAACTAATAACGGACAAGGAAGAAGCTCTAATCTTCAGTCTCGCTACACCTCATACCTCACCTGCCCTGACTGACACAGCCACAGCTTCAGGCCTAATGCTGACTACAGGGAATCCTGGGAAATGAGTCCTCGTCAACCTGTATCTGAATTCTACTGTACCTGCATGTCCACCCTAAACATGTGGGGCAGTCTGGAAGCCATCATTTTAAAGTTTGGTTTCTTGCAAGTGCAGTATTGCACAATTATCATATTGAACTCCCTAAATGATACTTTCATATTTCTTCATTGTTTAGCTATCAGTGAGAGACCAAGTACAACTGCCTCCCACCTGCAGCAGCCATTAGCTCTCAACCCATACACTCCTAGAAAAAAAGGTGCTATCGAGAACTTTAAATGGTTCTTCGGCTGTCCGAACCCTTTAAAGATCCCTATTTGGTTGAAAGTAGAACCCTTTTGGTTCCAGGTAGAACCATTTTGGGCTCCATGTATACATTCATGTATACATGGAACCCAAAAGGATTCTACCTGGAACCCAAAAGGGTTCTCCTACGTGGACAGCTGAAGAACCCATTTGGAATCCTTTTTTCTAAGAGTGTAGCTACCTCCCATCGCAGTCAACTGCAGCCTGTCAATCATGTGTCAGACTGAACATCCAACCCTGCAGAGGCTCTAAACTCACAGTCACACGAGAGACCTAAAGCAGATGCTCTTGATATGCACTCCCACCTGAATATTTGTATTATTAGCCTGTCTATCTGTCTGTCTGTCTGTTTGTGTGGCCTTCACAAATCTAGTTCAGAATCTGATCTTTATCTCCCTCGTCAAACTCAGCCAGCCTGGCATGAGTCCAAGCCTAACCCAACAGGACCTGAAATAAACCAGCTAGATCAATTCAAAACCAGACAGGCCCCATCAAAGAGAGTGGTAGATACAGAGAGAGAGAGAGACAATGCGGCCATTCTGACTGGATATTCATACATCAACAGACTGCATTATCTATTCACAGATCTGATAACACTGAGTTACAGTGTTACACACACAGACACAGACCTACATTTTATGATGGGGTACTTTCATTACAAAATGAATCCCAGTTTACAGGAAGTGTGAGATGGTGACCCCCCCAAAAAAACATCTGAAAATTTTTGAATTATTCACCAGCTTACATTTTATCATTGATGTTTTTTTTCAGCCTACATCTGGCCATCTAGCCATCCTTTTAGTCAACAATCAGAAAATCAAAGAGAATTGGCATGACTCAACCCAAACCTTAATACCACATGATTGTATGGCGGTAAGCTGGTTTTGTGTGAGGAACGCTGTGGTTTTAGCCGAGAGATTAGCAGCCGGGCCAAAGTTGGCCTCCAATCCTTGCTCTGCTGATGCCTCTGGGCCTTTGAAGTGGGACCATCATACCTGGCATTGCAGCAGTGGGAACTAGACTGATGTCAGGTCTAATCAGCCTGCCTGTCTCTGGACAGCTAACCCAGGGCCGCACTAATTGGCCCAATTGAGGATTATACCCCTTTGCTGCAGATTCAAGGCAATAATTTAGTCAAATGGTGCTTTTTTTTATATCTTACTCATTAAGATGCTTAAGTTGAGAAGAAATGGGATCAAAACGTTATTTTTTTTCTTCAGAAGGGGGCCGGTTTTGGAGAGCTGTGAGGATTGGTGGAGATATTCCACAGAATCATAGAATGGTATTAGGACGTTACCTCTTTTTAATCCCAAAACAACTCTGTGATGATGTAATGGTTGACACCGTTTTGATTATGTCTGGCATACAAACACACAGCGTCTATGCAAGACGAGGGTGCTAATGCACACTCATTTGTGGGAATCCCCTGAGCAAACACTAGTAACCTAAAGTGAACTGGCTCGTCCAGTAACTACACAGCAAAAGCACAGAAAAGAGAAATGTAAAAGCCCCCTGGCAAAAGAGTCATTTGAACATGGGAAGCTAAGCTGCCCTAATTGACAATGAGCACAAAGAATTACAATGTGGTCCAGAACTCATAGAACCCCACTGTATAAGCAACTAAAGCCCATCTCAAACCTCCACCTGGATTTTTATAGGGCTCATAAATCTGTCATTAAGTGGCTGTTAGGGGCTGATGGGTAATGCTCCAAGGGTTTGGCTGAGTGCCTCAGTTCCTCTTTAAAGAACGACCCAACATGAAACAATGGGTCTTCCTGACCAACCATTTACAACGTCTACATATAAGGAGGTCACAATGGCTAATTATCACCGTTAACCTCTAATGACCATTTGTGGAGGGCGAGTTCATTTGTCAGTGTATGGAGTACATGTTGATTTATGGTGGAGAGTCGAGGAAGCAATATATTTAAATAATATATGCCATTTAACAGACACTTTATTTCCAAAGCGACTTACAGTCATGCGAGCATACATTTTACATACGGGTGGTCCCAGGAATCGAACACACTAACCTGGCGTTACAAGCGCCATGCTCTACCAACTGAGCTACAAAGGACCAAGCAAGGTGGATCCTTTAAAGGGCAGTCGCTAGGGGAGACACGGAGGGGAGGGGAGAAGAGGACACTTAAGTTGCTTAATCAAGTGGCCGGCTAAAGAGGCCAGCAGGTCACAAAGGGGGCATAGTGGTCACTTGAGGGTGAAGTCCCAAACACCAAAGCAGTGCCAACCCAATTGAGCAGCAAGCACATGAAAAGGGGGTGGGGGGGTGGACTATGCTAATTCAGCGGTGGGTATTCTTATGTCAAACGGGCCTGGCTTAAAGTCCTTACTCTCTCAGAGAGATCAATTGGAAACGGGCTTGTCAGCGCTGCCCACTTGTTTCACACCTTCTATTATCTTACCTCTCTGCATTGACTGGGACAGATAACTATCACGTCACCAAAGACCCTCCACTGTCCTCACACACTTTTGTTCCGCATGGCTTGCCAGAGCTCGGTATTTAATCGGCGACTGGAGAGAGAGAGAGAAAGAAAAAGGGAGTGAAAGAACGGGGGAGTGAGAGAGCTGCCATTCCAAAAGATGTTCCAAAGTAGGCACATCTCTTTTAATTATTAATGACCACCCACAAGAGCTTAAGTACCTTTTTGAAGACTTTAATGCTGCAATAAAAGAAGGCTTACCTATGTGGGGTGAATACAATAGCAATGTGCGTCCCCAAAAACAGCTTACTTCGTAGGGTGAGAACCAAGGAGATAAGGCTCAGGGATTGTCCCTTTCACAGTTGCGAAATAGACTTTAGTACACATTAGAACACAAACTAAACACTGTTGAAGTGGGAACAAGTGCCACAATATGTTATGCTTCCATTTCTTTTCATTTATTGTCTCTGACCTCAATATAAACACTGTTTTAAAATATTTGAATACTGCTTTTTCCGTAATAAATCATTTGATTCTATTTTTGGAAATGGATGAATACCTGATATATATACATTTTACATTTTACATATGCACTTTATGCTACCATTGTAAAAACGTATTCAAGACAGCATGCATATTCAAATCATTTGTGTTTTTCCCCCCAAGTTTCTTTCCTTTATCAATTACAGATGGTAATGAATTGAGTCACTTCCTAAGAGAGTTGAGATACACACCACTATTCTTTGTCACCCTGATGGAGGCTGTTGTAGCCGCAACGCGTCTATGTGTTTAAAAAAATTCTTGCTACGCATAAGTCGTAAACAATAAAGGCTTTGTTAATTTTTCCACTACATGAGAGTGCCTTGATTACTTCTGGAAGTTTGGTTGCACAAAAGATTTTCCAGCATTGTTTACTATCCAGCATCAACTTGTTTTTGTTCTATTGTATTTCATCTCATTATCAAAGAGCACCTCATGGATTAACTATAACCAATGAAATGCTCTTCCACTGTGCCTCTACAAACTAAACACCGTTGGAGTGGGAACAAGCGCTAAAATACGGTGTGCTTCTATTTCTCCTCATTTATTGTCTCTGACATTCAACGTAAACATTGTTTTATAATATTTGAATACAGATTTTTCCAGAATAAAGCATTGAATTATGTTTTTGGACATTGATGAATTCCCGCTACATACCACACAATCATATCACAAAATCATATGCACTTTATCCTACCATTGTAAAAAAAAAACTATTCAACATGGCATGCATATTCAAATAATTATGAATTATTACCAAATATCAACAATGCAATGGGAATTATTCCATTTGTAATTTGAGATATTTCTGCAGAAATTATCAATTTGTACTGGGTGAATTCATACATTAGACAGTTGTTTGTTTTTGATGTCCAAGTTTCGCTGCACAAACAGATAGCCTTCCTCGACGGACGTCGGCTTTGTGTTTCGTTTCAAAGCAGGAGCATCTGTGTTAGAAACGCCCACACCTGGCCAGTCGGCGGAGGTGTCTGTCCCACGTCTAGCAGGTGTCGCAGAAACAAAAGAAAATTAGGGACGAGTGAGTGGACAAGCCCAGAAGGGTAAACTTGACTTGAAGGGGGACTCGACGATTTTAGAAAATCCCCCAGCACACCCCTAAGCCACATCCCTCCCCCCATCTTCTTTTGTGCCCAGCAAGTTCAACACTTGAAGCAATGAAGCAAACTGTTGTGATTATGCACAAGTAATGAAGCAGAACAAGATAAACAACAATTCTTGCTGGAGAGGAAGAAAACTAATTGTGTTCAGGGATTTGGTTGCAGCAGTGGGCTCTTAAAAGATGGTTGTGTTGCTGGCTTGTCACAACCGCACAGTATTTCGGTGTTTCCCCCTCACACACACACACACACACACGCCCTATTTACAGGAAGCAGATCTGGCTATCACCTTGCACCCTGCCCAGGGCACGCCTCAGTCCTCTTTATTTTATTAACTGCACCAGTGGGCAGCTACCAAAACACAGAGCAAACGGAGCGAACCATGCGGAGAGCCGAGAGAAGGGGGGGAAAGCAGGCCAACCTATGCAGGAGATGGTGGAACGGCCGGAGTCTCAGTCTCCTACTTCAACTTCTATCCGACAAAAAGAAGAACGTTTTAGAAAAGCAAAAACAGCAGTTGGTGTGAGATGAATGCGGGGAGAGGGGCGAGCAGAGAGGGGAGGGGGGTATGAGAGATCCTGTTCGGACCGCACCACGTAACGTTACCCTGTGTCCTGGCAGCCCTGTGCATCGGCTGAGTCCACTCAGCCTGATATCATCTGACAGGGAGGCTGGCATGTTTCATACAGCCCTCTACAACTGCTGCTGACACACAAAGGAAACAGAGACGAGTTCACAAGACCATGGTCGACAATATTATCATGCTAAATCAAGAAGGTCTCTGAATCAGCACTGTTTGGAAATAAAACGTTCAAATGCATTGCGTAGTTTGATTTAGTATGAGTAGTAATTTCCTTATATAGAATGACCTAAACGATAAATATGATACACAAATAATGTTATGATGGAGAGACTATGCAACAGTACTTACAATTGAAATTATGTTGTACAAAAAGTATTGAATTCCTCTTTGTGAAGGCAAGGTAAAAACTGAAATAAAATCCATATGTGACTATGGAACAAAATAAAGAATAAAGTTTGTTCTACAGAATTTTAGACAATCACATTTGCCTTAGACAAGCACTTAATTTAGTGTCCTCATGAATGACAAAATGATCCCAGCAGTAGTAAACAAACAGTGGGATACGGGCCAGCCTTCCACAGCAGACTCTTCTCTCACACAACCTGCCTGCATGGGCCTTTCTGCTGGAAAGAGGAAAATTGGGTGACAGAAAAAAACATGACTCTTCTAAAAATATCCTGCCTTCATAAATTGACCTTTAAGTGGAGAGGGAGAGAAAGCTGTACCCGCGCGCGCACACACACACTCAGACACTCAGACACACACACACACACACACACACACACACACACACACACACACACACACACACACACACACACACACACACACACACACACACACACACACACACACACACACACACACACACACACACACACACAATGAATCCTTCACTTCCTTGGTCACTTGTCCAACTTTACCATCCAATTATTTTGCCCAATATTGTATTTATTTTTACAATATTGATCTGTGGGACATCAATATCATAAAACTATTGATAGGCTGACATTACTGTGGAGTGGAGTTGGGGCTGGGGGTGGGGGAGGATGAGTGAGGGCTGGGCTCGTGCGGCATCTAAATTCCCTGGAGCCGGTCTGCTGAGGCCAACGTCTGATTGAGTCGTGTCACACTAATCTGTCTTGACAACATGCGAGCAGTTGCCATGTTTCCCTCTTAGCCCTAATGCACTTTTTTTTGTGTGCGAGAGCGGCCCCCATTCACTTGAGAAAGGCTGGGGTAGGGGGGGACAGGGGGAAGGGGACAGGGGGCAGGGGGACAGGGTGGAGGATTAGGGGGTCTACTGAAAAATGCAGATCCGGAACTGAAACAGCAATCAAAAGCTTGTCTTTTGGAGGTTACTTCTATTCAATATTCCGATCACTGATGGTATTTAAAAAATAAATAAAACATGGGGGGGTAAGCATTGGAGAAAAATATAAATTGCCGATAACAATACATATATATATATAAAAATGGGAATTGTATGTTGTGTGTACATTTCTGTTCTTGTATCATGTATTTGTACTAGACTGCAGCACAGCACTTGTCTCCCTGGTGCTCTGAATGATTCAGTGGTGGATCACTCAACCTGGCTACACATGCTGCTGTAATAGCTCTGCCCAGAGAAACACTGACAGGTAGCCACCCAATAAAGCACGACGTAGCTATAGATCAACTGTCCTACAGGGAACAGCCAGGACATTATTATTATACTATTATTATTATTATTGAGGTGGGGGAATAATGTGGGGGGGGGGGGGGTATCCACATGGTCTGTTTCATTAGAACAAGGTATCCGTCTAATAATAGTGTCATCTGTGCTCTGGTGCTCTTTGGCAAATCGCTAGGTGCAATTAAAAGTCTGGAAATCACACAATTCACACTAAAGTAGCTCACGCTAGTGTCTGGGGCACTCAGGCAGGGGGGAGGGGGGGGGGGTGCTACTGTATGTGTGGCTAAGGGAGAGGACAGAGGAGAGTTTAGGTGAATTCTCTGTCATTCATTTGAAGTGGTTTCGGTGTGAGACATAAAGATGGATGGTGAACACTCACAGTCCACCTAAAAGCCACCCATCCCATTGGTGGTGGTGGTGAGGACGGCCTCCCCCAGTCACAAACTGCAATGGGCCTTCCCTAGACCTGTAATGCAGTGGAAATTACACGAAAGTGGCAACAGCCAAGCCAATTCTGGTCCAGATGGGAGAGGGCCTACCCTAGGCAGGTGGGCCAAGGGCCACAGGGCCACAGGGCCAGGGGGCCAGGTGCACGGATTAGACCACGGAGGGTGGTAGGGGAGCGCTCCCCCTGCTGGCCCATCCTCTCACCTGCTTCTGCTCCTCCCCCCAAAAATCCACTTTGTAACACATGACCAGACGACCTGAATAATTCAACACCTCTTCAATATTTCACATGCCCCCCTTTCAATGTTTGTTGCCCTGCCCTAATGCAATTTTCATGCCAAAATGTTTTTGTCCTACTTTAAAACGTGAACACCGCTACTGTCAAGATTTGGGTCAGTTGCAGTTTGGGTATTTTGGGTAATTTGCACCAGGGAGGCATGAAATGAAACGCCCATTCCACCTGTGCATCTGGACCCTCGTACTAAAGACCACTAACACACATACATCTACCCCAGAGATCGAGCCTTCTCATTATGAATGATAGAAGCATTGTAGGAACGTAGAAAAAACATGTGTCGTTGTGGTGATCAACATAACCATGAAGACAAATGACTTAACATGACCACAGAGAACAAACAAGTGTTAAAAGTAGACATCAGACTAACAGCAGGTAAATCAAACTCCAGTAACTATTTGAAACAATCACGGACACCAGAGGTCCAATTGACAGTTACCTAACAAAAAACCAATGTCACTTCTGTTTGGCTTCTTCACCCACTCTACATAGGAGTGCCTTCTGTTGGAGTAAGTAAGCAGACTTTTGACGCTGGGATGTTGGCTAGTGCCCAGCCTCTCCCAGAGCAGGACGAGGGAGCTTCTTTCACCCACTGTTCCTGTGTGAAACCTGGCTGCTGCTCTGGCCCAGGCCCCCACCCCACCCCTTTAGTCAACCCCGCCCCACCCTTCCAGAAGGCCCCAGCCCAGGACGCCGCGGCTGGCCTGCCATTTGGTTGGCTGTTCCCCTGCTCTGGGCCGGGGGGGGGGGGGGGGGGGGGGGGGGGGGGGGGGGGCGGGCAGCAGCAGCAGTGAATGTGCAGGGCGTCATGAGCAAGTTATTATTAAACTTTAAGGTAAATCGTGGCACTAGCAGCACTGTGAGAAGCTTTCAGCATGCAGTGCTGCTGCTGATCAAACATTCATGGGGAGAGCTGCATTTGCACCGCAGAGTTTCTGAAGTGTTACTTTTCATTATCTGTGTTCATTGCAAGACCTAGTTAAGGGAAACTAATTGAACACACGCAACACAAGTTTAAGTTACACAGTTTCGTTAATTAATGTTTGGGATTTAAATATAGGATTGGACCACACTTAACTTATTTATTCAGCTCAGGCAACATATTTTCCCATTTTTAATATTGGCATTAGGAATAATCTCAATGGATTCATCAATGCCTTTTTTAATATATATATATATATATATATATATATATATGTAGGAGTATATATACTCCAATCCACCTCACCTCCAATAAATGTAAAGATTTTGCTAATTAGACAGATGGACAGATCTTTGGAGACGGTGCTGCTCAGGCTAACTGGGCATCTGTTAGGAGTGGGTGGGCCCTCCTGGCCTGTCTGAGAGGGGTGAGTATAGGGGTTCCCTGCCTTCTGCCTATAGAACAGTTGTGCCCAACTTTGGACACAGGGCTGTCCACAGTCTGTCTACACCAGCAGCCAAGACCTCCATATGCCTTCCCTGATGGCTCTCTCTCCATCCACACTCTGACCCCAGCCCAGGCCCAGGGAAGACCCACACTCACCACACTTAAACAAACACAGGACATACTAAATGTACACTTTACTTATACACAAAGAAGCATGCACACGAGCGAGCGTACACGCTCAATGAAATGTCTGGGGACACTGTAGCATGTAAACGGTAAACAGAATTGTAGAAAACGTGTGAGGGTAATGAGAAAGGTCCGTTCAGTAAACTGATATCATTACTAGGTTGTTTCCTACGTCAGGCTGTATTTTATTCAGTGGGAGAGTATTGTCAGTAAGAAACTATATACCCCGTCACAAATCTGCGACCTGACTCCTTTCCGTGAGTTTCTCCACTCACGGTGGTTGCTGGTGGAGTCACCAAGGCATTAATATTGTAGGAGATGAATATTTCAAGTAATGTATTGAACGGAGAGTAAGTCGCCAAATAACGTTTCATACTAAGTGACTTTTCATGAAACACATAATAACCTATAGGTAATAAACACCGACATACGCTCACAGACAGGCACATGCACACACCAAAGTTTGTTTTCACTGCCAATCAAATCCATTTTAATGTATTGAGCCCCTCTTTCAGCGATCAGAAGGATCTAATCTTCCCATGGATAAACTGAATTACACCAGTAAAGTCCATCCATTTCCTTCACAACTATAAGCTCAAGGTAACCAGAGAGAAGTGTTTAATCACATGACATTGTCCACCCACAGGGCCTTGCACTCGTCTTTTCATCCCTCTAGCCTCTCGTCCTCTCATCCCACCATCCTCTCCAATTAACTATTAACATGGAGGGCTTTCCCACCGGCTCACGACGACAGCGGGGTTTTGGGGAGGAGGGAGTGATTGGGGAGAGAGTGAGGGAAGGAAGGAGGGAGGGATTGGGCTTAAACAACAGCACAGCAGGAGTCTTGGGAAAAGAGGACCACAGACCACTGCCGGGCGCCACCACTCTCCAATTTCTTCGGCTTCTTCTTTCCCTCCTCCACCGTTCCTCACTCCCCCTCCCTCTCTCCCCTCTCCCCTTCCTTATAAATAACTTATTTTATTACAACGTATTTAACTCTTTCAGAAATGCACTGGTATTTTGGAGCCAGGTCGAGAGAAAGTGTCTGAAGCTTGGTAGGTACAGTAAGATAGGGAAGGATTCTGAACTTGTACTTTCCGGCACCTGATGTTCTCTATCTTTGGGCATTGCTTACAACATTCTACAACATATAACATTAGAGTAAACAAACAATTGTTTTCCTGTTCTTACATTTTATATTTTGCAGATGCCCAAGTACACCTGGTTCAAAATAAATCCTCTGTGTCTTATTAACAATGCTACACTTGCTGTTATACAATGCCACTTATTTGATGTTTCCACTTCAGAATGACAGCCGGGCATGTTTTGGGGATTTTCTTTTGGCACACTTGAACTAAACCAAAATGTGGAACAATTGTTCAGTCAAGGAGCCAGTAGACAATGCCACGGTGACAGTGTTAAAAAACAGTCTAGACTCCCTTTCAAAATGTCGGATCACTTACAAAAGCAAGGCTCACATTTTTTGGCACGTCAACTGTGTGCGGCGGCTGAGGGTTCTTGATGAGAGCGCTGAGGAAGATGACAAAAAATCAGCCGAGGGAGGGAGGAAAGCCAAAAGGGGACGGGCTGGCTGGCTGGCTGGCTGGCAGGCTGGCTGGCTGGCAGGCAGGCAGGCCCCTCTCCTCTGGATGTCCTGGGCCAAAAATGTTCCGCTGGGTTCCACTATCGACTCAGGCCTGAGGGGAAATCAATACATCCGCACATCGGACCCATATTCTCTGTATGGTACTACATGACCAAACCCTTACAACTTGTCTAAAGCCCAGTAATAAGTCTGCTAGACAAAGCGTCACCTCAGACCATATAATACAGAGGTGAAATAGTGTCACCTTTCAATGTACATGTCTGACAGGTCTATGGCCTCTGTTCACAGCTTGAACAGATGGAGCTGAGAGTTTAGCACGTCCAACACATCTTATCATAATAACCTTATCCTGCTAATGTTCGTTGTTTATTGGTTAAGTTGCTAAAGGCGTAAGGTCTCAGTGTGTGTACGTATGCCCCGAAACGAGACGCCACCGTCTTTCTTGGCCTGGTGACAGTGTAAGGAACTGTTATGACATGTCTGTTTCTATGACAACCCCTGGGGAAAAGAGAGAGAGGGGGGGGGCCTGTCAAGGACCAATTTACTCCTCATCCAGAGGGATCTACAGTATAGTACTCCCTGCAGAGGACACTACTCTGCTTTGAACCCACTCCAAACATCCCCACCATGTCTGAATCCAGAGCCACTGAAAAGGGTCAAAGTGCAAGCACCACAAGCAGCAGAGAGTTGGCTGTTATTTCACCATTACAGGCCATGGAAGAGGAACTGATGAATGTCACGCCAATGTTGTCAACCCTAACCCTCACAACTGACATTCAATACATTTTTTTGGAAAGGTGACTTTATAAAACTTCCCATGTCTTATACTTCATCATATTTGACGAGAAGATACCATGTCTAGTAAATCAAAACTTGGAACCATCAACATTCCATTATAACGATGAAAGACGGAGAAAAGTGATCGACGTTGTTGTAGGACTGGTCAGCGTCGCTCGTCGTCGTTGGGGACAAAAGTCTGAGCACATTTCGAACGTTCGAGAGGTCGCGATACGGCGATGTGACATAAGCACGGCGAGATTGCAAATTCTGCCACAAATCTGACAAGTTGACTTGTCTGTCAGGTTCCACACGTTGTCCTCAACCTGAAGTCCACTTTACACATGTCAGGAATGGTCTTCATTCCCTTCCGTCTAGCTACCACCGACCCAATTACAGAGCAATAACAGAACATCACAACAGTCCAAACCTGCAGTATAAAGGACATAGTGCTTTCTACAAGTTATCAAAGGTACACTCTAAATAAAGATTATACCTCACCATTTCTTTATATCCTGATATATTCACATACATAGTTCACAATAAAGGCCATGTACAATATGTATCTTCCTTGGAAATAGCAGTAGATAACAAAAACAAACCTCGTAAAACATTTAGGAAGAGACAGAACCTAATAAGACGCTATTAGAGAAACAGAGTCACCGCGAGTATACAGGGAGTTGTAGGGGTGACAGTAGTCTGTGGGAAAAGGAAGGGGAAACTAATGAGAGAGAACATATTGCAGGCGCTCCGTCTTGGCTCTTGTTGTTTACCTGTGCGGTGCCTGGAAACAGTTTGTTCACTGTTGTTGACGGCAGGCAGGCAGGCCCTGGAGGCCCAGGCATGGCAGACTCCCCTGGGGCAGGGGAAAACAACATTAGTACATAGATAACAGTGGAGGTGGAAGTCTGTTGGTGGTGGTGAAGAAGTGAGGACCCTCAGACCACCCTCGCACCCTCATTACCATTAATACAGTATTATAACACTACTTTAACGATATTAAATTAGATTTCAACACTATTACAACAATGGGCTTACTTAGAAGGCCTCTCTCAAAAACATTATTCAAGCAGTTTGCTGAATGAGGTATTTGAGGAAAATGATGCTCTCACTTCTGCTAAAGAGAGGAAAGATGTGGCCTCTGTCGCATTGATTAAGAGGGCTCTTGCTGAGTTAGAAAATTGGTCATTTTTCATTACTTAACTAAATGACGCTTCAGAGCAGTGCGGCTAAATAGACAAACATACTATATATTCCATACTGTGCATACTGTATGTTTGAGAAAGCGGCCACATGTTGGGATAGTATTAACATTGCTACTGTGAAGGTGGCCCCTAAACTGCCCGTAGTGTTATCTTGACAGGGGTCATAGGTATTGATAACTCAATTCAACAAATCAATTTAATGCCCTGAAACGTCATCTGGGACACCCGGCTCTCTCTCTCTCACTGTGCTCAGCACCATTGCTTAATAAGGGGGGGAATTCTGCTGAGACTGTGATGGCTTCATTATGCCGGCCTCAGTTACCTTCTGGAGAATGAATGGTTTAACGAAGTAAAGAGATGACACAGCCGCCACGTTTCAGCGCTAAATCACACATAATGAACATGCCACTAATGAGGGCCACTCAACACCTGAACAGCCCCCACCTTCCCTTTCCACTGACAAACACACACACACACACACACACACACACACACACACACACACACACACACACACACACACACACACACACACACACACACACACATACACATACACATGCACGCACACACACACACACACACACACACACACACACACACACACACACACACACACACACACACACACACACACACACACACACACACACACACACACACACATATACACACACACGCACATACGCGTGCACACACACACGCATATAGACACACGTACGTACACGCGCACACAAACACACACAGACACACACAGACACACACACACACACACACACACACACACACACACACACACACACACACACACACACACACACACACACACACACACACACACACACACACACACACACACACACACACACACACACACACGAGGACAAGTGGGCCGCACACACGTACGTGCACACGTGCACTCGCCTACAGATGCAGGTGCGCGCACACACTTTTCTACTTTGTTCCTACCCTATTTTTTCAAAACCACAGAAGCTTCATTTATTATTTTGTCATTCAGTAACACGTCGTGTAAATGATAAATAGTCAATAAAGTCCGAAGCAGAGACCTTATCCCAACACCTTCCTCAGACGTCTGTAGTTTATCTGGAGCAGAATCTCAACTCTATTGACAGGTAGTATATCTGAATGTGAAATACATCCATCAACATATGGGCTCAGCTTATGCCGCAGGTAAAGATTGCATCTCAGCTAACCTTATACAAGCCACCAGACACAAAACAACTTTCATATTCATTCCATCCTCATAGATAGCCACAGAAAGTTATCATTTCCCTCTGGGTTTTAGGTTTGACAAATGAGGAGCCTTTCTCTGATTTTAACCAGGTGTTTCCACCATAAGTTCAATTGCAGGCCATGTTTTCATTGTGGCGCCCAGCTAGTGTGCATAAAAGCCATCAATTACAGTGAATTTTAACACCTGTGACACAAATACATTTGTGACACAAATACACCTGAAGAATCACACTCAGCCTTATCACTTCAAACATACACTCGAGGACCCCTTCAAGGAAAAGCATTTTTAACTTTTGACAAACAAACAATGGTGCCCACTGAGCCTGCTGTGCTAAACATCACTTTGTGGCCCTGAATTAAATGGGAGAAAAGTGCTCTGCCTTCTTTCTCCTGTCTCTGTGTTCTGAGGGAGAAAAGCACACATTTCACACAGTTGCCTTTGTGAGTAATATATTGTATCATGGCCTTCCCACTGAGCGTATTTCCTATAGATAATGACACGAGCTAGCTAGGCTATGTGAAAAACCATGAGCGCAAACGTGTGAGCTAATTAAGATTATAGACGGAGAGCCGTCAGGGTACAGTACTGCTCGGCACGGCGCTGTTGCCTCCATTGTCAGGGAAAAAGGGACCCATTTAAACAACAGGGTCCAAATTACCTGGAGAGCAATTTATACCAATTACACCATATCATAAAATAACCCAATTTAATAGTCAAGGAATCAACATGGGGTATTTGCCATGTGTTTGAGACAACAGCTAAAGGATTAATTTCTAGTCAATGAGCTGTCATTTTGTCTGGCTGATAAGGGGCCTCTCTCTGTCAGGGCTCACACTGTCAGATATGCGTGAGGTTCTGTGTAATTTAGCTGAACCACTCCAAGATGCACATACAAGAATACAGCTAGTATAGCTATATTATATGAGTTATTATGAGTTAGGTATATAGTGCCTAAGGAAGAAAGCAAATAGAGAAACGTGGGATACGAATACATCTTTGTTTTGTATACCTTGTGGTCCCCCTCCCCTTATACATACATACTACTTCATAACCATCCTCTAAAGGTGAGTGGTAGGCTGTACTCTCTGTAGGTGTGAGGCATGGATATAGTCTGTGTCACGTAAACACACTTTCTCACAACATAATTAGATAATGCAATACTATTTAGATAGGGTATACATATTATACTACATGCCCAAACAAAACCTGAAGTACATAATACGTTATGAATTAGTCTTCAATATATTGTCACACAAACATTAGATTGCGAAATCTAGCATCGTGTCCATGAGAGTATGGGCATTTCAGTACGGCTGGAAAAAAAAAAGTAAAATCATTCTATCTGAGATTTCAAATAAAACTGGTCTATTGTGGATGCTATAATCCACTCTTAAGCTGGATAAGGGATCCCAATGTGTTTTAGTCGCCGCTCATTTTTTCCCTTTGTGTTGGGCCGGCCTCCTTAACGTTTTAGCAAGGCCTTGACTGGCTGAACTTTGATCTGATGTCTTCATTGAGGGGAGCTCCGGGTTGCCCATTTCAGATGCAAATCCTCTGCAGGGCCTATTGGCACTTTGTAAAGAAGGAAAAGCAGGAAGAAATAGGGAAAGGAGGGGTCCCGGAGGGGCTCTGAGGGAATCCTGAGGGGTGGGCAGCGCCCCCCCTCCCTCTAATCCACATAGCAATATGGATTAAGGTAGGGGATAACCTTTCTTAAAGCAGAAGAAAGAGTATAGCTGGGACAAGCTGGGGTGGGTGGCTGGGATTCCCTCATAATACAACAGTGTGCAGTAAAAGCATGCTCTGTGTCAGGGGACTGTGAATGGGCCTCAATGCAGCCGATTCCCAGGCCTGGTGGGGAAGCTTGCAAAAGCCTACCTAGAGCCAACTAAGCGTGAGTAATCTGCCCGCGCTCAATGGTCGGGGTGAAGCCCATTCAGCGCTCAGGAGTTTTAAGAGTTGATAAATTTATTATCAGTGGCGATTAGGCTGCGCGCCTGTCACCTTCTTAGAGGGACGGTCGAGGGGAGAAGAAAGGGGGAATGAAAGTGTCAGCAGTAGCGATGGCTCTCTCAGAGAGACCAGACTCCGATAGCCCAGGCCTCTAATTGCGATACTAATGTGCTAGAAATCTACGGTTTGAAATGAACCAAGGCAGAAAATTGATTTCATGCTGTGACAGTTTAAATATTGCCTCAAGTAGACAAATGACTTATTGAAAGGACAACGGCACCTTTTAATTTTATTTAGAAAGCCTTAACCGCCTGGTTACATAGGTGGGTAATTCATTTATGGAACCGGTCCTGCAATAATGGTACTTTATCATTCTGCTGATGTTGTCAGGCCCCTATGTCATCGAATAGACTCAGTTATTGACTTTTGACACAAGAGCCACATCCATTGTTCTTTGAACAAGCCGTAATGGCAACTAAGTGAACAGATTGTGCAGTGAAATAAATGCAACGAGTTAAATAAGCTTTGTGTCTGACCATCACACGCACTAGAACAACCACAAAGGGTGCAGTGGTTTGGGACAAATCACAAGTGCTCGCCACACACTCTCCAACACATGGATAAACAATTTTATTAGCTCCATTCAGACGTTTTTTTTTTTTTTTTTTTTTTTACATTCAGAAAACCGTATGGATACCCGAGAAACAGAAAAAGGCGTGTCATGCAACAATGCGTTATGGTGCTTGCTCATATGCCTGTCCAATTGTGGTCAGCGAAGTGAGATTAAGTAGCAAAACAGAGCCAGGACCTTCAAGCATACGTAATTGTTTTTATAAAGTGGGCCATTACTGGTGCCTGCCATGCTGTCAGTCCTCAGTGCGGTGGACCTTTCCCCCTCTGTGCTCCTCACTACAAGTCACTATACCCCCCCCCCCCCCCCCCCCCCCCCCCCCCATTACACACAATTATACCACACTACACCTTCACCAACTGCAAACATTTCACACAAAAATATGACTCCTAGAGGATTTGAGCACAAGAAAGGGATTGCTCAGGGCTCCAGTGTTGTCAATTGCCTGCACCGCTTTGTGTCTGGGTCATTATGTGTAATTCAGCACGTGGATGAATGTGTGTACAGAGCTTTCAATCATCTTTATGAGGGGCTCTGTGTTTGACTGGGAGCGGCTGCTGAGGCAACACTCCATTTATCTTAATGGGAAATAAACACGCTAACAACTTTAGCCGCGTCCTCATTCAGACATAATTTCAAATCAATCATCTGGTATCAGCCCGGCTGATCTACGATGGCAAGCGTTCAACTGCTGCCACAGTAAAACAAACAGAATTCTGAGGGAACCACTGCAGTCAAGGACACCATAGCACAGAGAACTGCTGATTTGCTGCTTTGCATGAGTTCAGGAAATAGCCAGGAATGTGAATTTTTTGGGGGGCTCTTGATTAAAACAACACACACAAGATATAAATAACACAAGAGTGTGAGAGAAATGTGAGACATTTTGACACTCAGTAAACATGAATTAGGGGGAAAAAACAGGACACCTGGGCAGCACATAGGCCTATTGTGTAAAGTCATCAACGATCTTACAGATATAGAGAAAAAGATGAGGAACCGGCGAGAGAGAGAGAGAGAGAGAGAGAGAGAGAGAGAGAGAGAGAGAGAGAGAGAGAGAGAGAGAGAGAGAAAGAGAGAGAGAGAGAGAGAGAGAGAGAGAGAGAGAAAGAGAGAGAGAGAGAGAGAGAGAGAGAAAGAGAGAGAGAGAGAGAGAGAGAGAGAGAGAGAGAGAGAGAGAGAGAGAAAGAGAGAGAGAAAGAGAAAGAGAGAAAGAGAGAGAGAGAGAAAGAGAGAGAGAGAGAAAGAGAGAGAGAGAGAGAGAGAGAGAGAGAGAGAGAGAGAGAGAGAGAGAGAGAGAGAGAGAGAGAGAGAGAGTTGTGAGATGCTTCAAAGTCCCTTGGAGCGTCACCTTTCTAATGCAATAACAATAACAAAAACAAGCTATTGTCTCGCAAATAACACCTTAAATTAGTGCAGCCACATTGCCTGACACCAGCTCCCCCTCATTAGTCCAGCTAGGAGCCAGGACCAATCAGCAGCCAAGGCCACCAGTGCCCTGTCGCCTGTCATTAAGGTAATTCCTGTTTAAATGCTCATCTAACTCCCAGGGCTGGTCATTGTTTCGGTTTGCGGCCTCTGAGTGTGTGTGTGTGTGTGTGTGTGTGTGTGTGTGTGTGTGTGTGTGTGTGTGTGTGTGTGTGTGTGTGTGTGTGTGTGTGTGTGTGCGTGTGTGTGTGTGTGTGTGTGTGTGTGTGTGTGTGTGTGTGTGTGTGTGTGTACGCATGTGTGTGGGTGTGTGTATAGGGGGGCTTACCTGTTGCTTCCCACCCCCCTGCCCTCACCCCCAATGCTGTCCTGCAGCCCTGAGATAAAGGCTCCCCTAGGAGATCACACTCTTCACAGTGGTCAGGTTTAATGTGACAAAAAGGGGGGGGGGGGGGGGGGGGGGGGGGGTCCCAGGTGAGACCAACAAGCTCTCACAGTCTCACTGCAGAATTAGACGTTTATCTGAATGTTTTTGAAGTTGCTCCAAACGTCCAATTCAGACGGTTAAGAAGGGTTAAGGTTTAGGATAGGGTTAAAAACAAAAATAATACCAGTCCACCACTGGTATCGAACACAGAACCACACAAAGGACGCATGCACTCACACAACTGCACACTCTTCAGAGTCTATCATATGAAACAAAATATAACATACTTATTTAAAAATGCGTATCAGGGAAAGAAACATACACATCTATACCACATCACCTCTCCCACACAAACAGTGCCAGACTTGCCCTACCCCATCTTTAACATAGGAACCAGGAGGTTAAGCTTTGACCCCACACCCACTATCAATCAAACCATCCACAATGACCCTCCATCTGTCTGCTGATGTGCACCAGCTTCCACCACCCTGTTCCTGCGTCCTGGCAAACACAGACACAATGTAACCCCCTCACTCCACTCCATACTCCGGGGTGTCATTAAAAGGAAGCCATAACACGGAGCACGATTAACGAGCTTTAGAACCCTCAGATCAGCCTGACTGATCCAGAGTGTTTACGTAAAGACCGTTTACGGGTCTAACTAGGTTATTTCTCTGGATAAGTGGTGGAGTATAACTATAGCTAAGTAAAGTTGGAATTAGACGAATAGCTATAGCAAGCAGGTATGTCTCAATGCTTCGCCACGGTCACAAGTGCAGTACCGATTAGGTATCTGAGAACAGATAGGTCAACATGTCTGGAGCAAGGGGTTGGATAACTAACATCAATGTTGTGATCCATGCTAATATTTACCCTATTCCATAATGGAAGACAAATGGTGGTAGTAACACACGAATAAAAGAGAGAAAATGTTTTCAATCATGTCCTGTAGGCTCTAACGTCCAAATGCCAAATATAATGTCCAAATATTTGCAATATGCCATACAGTCTTAAAACAGAATATCTAAGTATTCTATACTTTCTTTGGAGCCTTAACGAACAAACTAATTGTTACAAGATCTGTCAGTCATATACAGTACCAGTCAAAAGTTTGGACACACCTACTCATGGTTGATAGAATGCCAAGAGTGTGCAAAGCTGTCATCAAGGCAAAGGGTGTTTACTTAGAAGAATCTCAAATATAAAATATATTTGGATTTGTTTAACACTTTTTTGGTTACTATGTGATTCCATATGTGTTATTTCATAGTTTTAATGTCTACAATATTATTCTACAATGTAGAAAATAGTACAAATAAAGAAATACCCTTGAATGAGTAGGTGTGTCCAAACTTTGACTGGTAGTGTCACGCCCTGACCTTAGAGAGCCTTTTTTATTAGGTCAGGGTGTGACTTGGGTGGGCAAATCTATGTTTCTATTTCTTTGTTGGCCTAGTATGGTTCCCAATCAGAGGCAGCTGTGTATCGTACTTAGGCAGCCCTTTTTCCCACCTTAGATTGTGGGATCTTGATTTTGTATAGTTACTGTGTAGCCTGCAGAACGTTACGTTTGTTTATATATATTTTTTTTTGGTGTCCATCTAATAAAGTAAGATGTACGCTTACCACGCTGCACCTTGGTCTCCTCATTCCATCCACGAACGTGACAGGTAGTGCAGGTGAAGATCAACTCTCCCCTGCGTATTTTTTTGGACAGTGGAGCAAAAACATTTTTTAGGCTCTACACTCCGCCATTGTGGATTTGAGATCAAATATTTTATATGAGGTGACAGTACAGAGGGTATTTTCATACATATGCCGCCTTTTGAGAGTATTTTCATACATATCTGTTTTACCGTTTAGAAATGAATGCTTTTAATGTATCTAATCCCTCCATTTGAAGGTACTTGGAGTGAGAAAAGAAAGTTACAAATGCATTTAGATCATGCTGCAGAAACATGCTAACCTCTCACCATTAACAATAAGGTTAGCATTTTTGGGGGGGGTATGATATTTATGCCTCTGTAACTTTCTTACTCTTCATTATTCACAATTAATTCATGCTTATCCGTCATCATGGTAGCACCCACATTAACTTGGACGTGTTCAGAAACATATTTAATTCTTATTTACAATAAAAGTGACTCCAAAATGACACAATCCATTATTTAGCATTCATGTTTATTGGTGTCACGTTCCTGACCTGTTTTTCCTTTTTCTTGTATTTATTTAGTTGGTCAGGGCGTGAGTTGGGGTGGGTTGTCTATGTGTTATTTTCTATGTTGGGGTTTTGTGTTCGGCCTGGTATGATTCTCAATCAGAGGCAGCTGTCAATCGTTGTCCCTGATTGAGAATCATACTTAGGCAGCCGGGGTTTCACGTGTGTTTTGTGGGTGTTTGTATCTCGTGTCAGTGTTCGTGCCACACGGGACTGTTTTCGGTTTGGTCACGTTTGTTGTTTTTGTATGTGTAAGTGTTCAGTTTACGTTCATTAAATAATGACCACTTTCCACTCTGCGTGTTGGTCCGATCCATGCTCCTCCTCGTCTGAGGAGGAGAACGACTATGACGACCGTTACAGAAACACCCACCAAAAAAGGATCAAGCAGAGTGGGAACAGACAGCAGCAGAGACCGAGGACACAGGACTCGTGGACTTGGGAGGAGATCCTGGACGGCAAAAGACCCTGGGCTCAGCCAGGGGAATATCGCCGTCCCAAGGCGGAGTTGGAGGCAGCGAAGGCAGAGAGGCGCTGGTATGAGGAGGCAGCGCGGCTACGCGGTTGGGAGCCCGAGAGTCAGACCCAAACATTTCTTGGGGGGGGGGGGGGGGCACACGCGGAGTGTGGCAAAGCCGGGTAGGATACCTGAGCCAACTCCCCGTGCTTACCGTGGAGTGAGAGGGCGTCGTACTGGTCAGACACCGTGTTATGCGGTGAAGCGCACGGTGTCCCCAGTACGCGTGCTTAGTCCAGTGCGGGCTATTCCACCTCGCCGCACTGGTAGGGCTAGGTTGGGCATCGAGCCGGATGTCATGAAGCCGGCCCAACGCATCTGGCCTCCAGTGCGTCTCCTCGGGCCGGCATACATGGCACCAGCCTTACAAATGGTGTCCCCGGTTCGCCAGCATAGCCCAGTGCGGGCTATTCCACCTCGCCGCACTGGCAGGGCTACGGGGACCATTCAACCTGGTAAGGTTGGGCAGGCTCGGTGCTCAAGAGCGCGTGTCCTCCTTCACGGTCCGGTTTTTCCGGTGCCACCTCCACGTACCAGCCCTCCGGTGGCAGCTCCCCGCACCAGGCTGTCTCTCCGTCTTCTCTCTCCAGTTGCTCCCACCTGTCCAGCGCTGTCAGAGCCTTCCTCCTCTCCAGCGCAGCCAGTGTCTGAACTGTCTGCCTGCCCAGCGCTGTCTGAACTGTCTGCCTGCCCAGCGCTGTCTGAGCTGCCTGCCTGCCCAGCGCTGTCTGAACTGCCTGCCTGCCCAGCGCTGTCTGAACTGCCTGCCTGCCCAGCGCTGTCTGAACTGTCTGCCTGCCCAGCGCTGTCTGAACTGTCTGCCTGCCCAGCGCTGTCTGTCTGTCCCGAGCCTTCAAAGCCGCCCGTCTGTACTGAGGCTTCAAAGCCGCCCGTCTGTCCTGAGCCTTCAGAGCCGTCTACCAGACAGGAGCCGCTAGAGCCATCCGCCAGACAGGAGCCGCTAGAGCCTTCCGCCAGACAGGATCAGCCAGAGCCTTCCGCCAGACAGGATCAGCCAGAGCCGTCCAGCCAGGACCAGCCAGAGCCATCCAGCCAGGACCAGCCAGAGTCGTCCAGCCAGGACCAGCCAGAGCCGTCCAGCCAGGACCAGCCAGAGCCGTCCAGCCAGGATCCGCCAGAGCCATCCAGCCAGGATCCGCCAGAGCCGTCCAGCCAGGATCCGCCAGAGCCGTCCAGCCAGGATCCGCCAGAGCCAGCCAGCCAGGATCCGCCAGAGCCAGCCAGCCAGGATCCGCCTCTCAGTCCGGTGCTGCCCCTCAGTCCGGTGCTGCCCCTCAGTCTGGAGCTGCCCCTCAGTCCGGAGCTGCCCCTCAGTCCGGAGCTGCCCCTCAGTCCGGTGCTGCCCTTTGGTATAGTGGGATTGACATGGAGGGTGGCCATTGGGAGGAGGCCACGGAAGCGGGGTTTGACTATGGTGGGGTGGGGACCACGACCAGCGCCAGAGCCGCCACCGTGGACAGACGCCCACCCAGACCCTCCCCTAGACTTTATGCTGGTGCGCCCGGAGTTCGCACCTTAAGGGGGGGGTTATGTCACGTTCCTGACCTGTTTTTCCTTTTTCTTGTATTTATTTAGTTGGTCAGGGCGTGAGTTGGGGTGGGTTGTCTATGTGTTATTTTCTATGTTGGGGTTTTGTGTTCGGCCTGGTATGATTCTCAATCAGAGGCAGCTGTCAATCGTTGTCCCTGATTGAGAATCATACTTAGGCAGCCTGGGTTTCACGTGTGTTTTGTGGGTGTTTGTATCTTGTGTCAGTGTTCGTGCCACACGGGACTGTTTTCGGTTTGGTCACGTTTGTTGTTTTTGTATGTGTAAGTGTTCAGTTTACGTTCATTAAATAATGACCACTTTCCACTCTGCGTGTTGGTCCGATCCATGCTCCTCCTCGTCTGAGGAGGAGAACGACTATGAAGACCGTTACAATTGGGCACAACATAATCTGAAACAAAACCAAAACAAACTGTAAATGCATCCAACAAGTTTGTGGAGTCACACGCTTGATGTATCCATTTTATGCTAGGAATATGGGACCCAATACTAAACTTTGGACTAAATGAAATACACTATAAGTGAATTTGTGCAAATAGTTATGACAAATGGCAGGACTAGATACATAAAGTACATTCATTTCTAAATGGTAAAACAGGTGTGTATGAAAATACCCTCAAATAAATGGCGACATTCTGTACTGTCCCCTCATATAAAACATTTGATCTCAAATCCAAAATGCTGGAGTATCAAGCCAAATGGAACGTTATTTTCACTGTCCAAATAAATACAGAGGGGAGTGTATGTGCCACCAACAGGAATGCTCTCTGCCATCACTTTGAACATATTTGTCTTTCTCCCAAAACAGTGTAATTTCTGAAGATTGAAATCCCACCGTCTGCATTCCATCATCTCATCTCCGACAACAATAGAGACCCTGAATGCTTTTAGCCATGATGGATAAATTGGTGGGTAGTAAAATATGATATCTAAGGTAGGTGATGGTGATGGGGCTCGTCTCCATCAGTCTCATAGCAGAGAGTAATTACAGTCCGTTAGATTGTCTCTCTCACCACATGGGAGAAGCAATGCTGTTTGCCATAGGGCACATACAGGGCTCATCCAACAGGGGAAAACAGGGGGAGAGGGACAGTAATGGTCCAAAAATTAACATCTGTTACCGGCTCGCATTGTCACAGACATGACGGGTGATCACCGATGACCTTTACTGATTACTGACCAAAAAAAAGATAAAAGGTCATTAAGAGCCCTGATTGAACCATAAATTACAATGTATGTTCAAAAGACACATACAACTGCCTTAAATATTGCAGTTCATCTCTGCTGTTCATTTTCATGCATTTTGGGAATTAGGGACATACCTCGGAAGCCTATTATTTGATTGTCAATCACATTATCTAGCCTTGTCTCCCTCCAGGGGTCAACACCACATCATACAACGATGGAACATCTTATAGACAGTTATGAACTGGGTGGTTCGAGCACTGAAGGCTGATTGGCTGACAGCTATGCTATATCAGACTCTATACCAGGGGTATGACAAAACATGTATTTTTACTGCTCTAATTACGTTGGTAACCAGTTTATAATAGCACTAAGGCGCCTCGGGTTTGTGGTATATGGTCAATATACCACGGCTAAGGTCTGTATCCAGGCACTCCGTGTTGCGTCGTGCCTAGGAACAGCCCTTAGCCGTGGTATATTGGCCATATAACCCACCCCCTCGGGCATTATTGCTTAATTACACACTGAGATGACACTGTCTTCTAATGACTAATATGCACATTTAGTTTGATATACAGTATGGATGGTAAATGATACAGCACTTACCTCTGTGCCCATGTTTCTTTAATTGGTCTAAAAGTAGACAAAACGGTGGAACCGGTTTGTTTGTCACATGGTTTCATAACAAGGGTTCAGTTTGACCTGTACAACAAGTTTTGATGTCGACACTCTTAGAAACAAAAGTGCTCTCTAGAACCTAAAAGGGTTATTCTGCTGTCCCCATAGAACCCTTTTCAGTTCCATGTAGAACCCATGTAGAAAGAGTGTACAACAAGGGCACATTTGAAAAGGCGTTATGAAACAATCCATTCAGGGCCACTAAAAAAGCATCTCGTGCCCGCGGGCTTTGAGTTTGAGACCCCTGTCCTACAGTTTGTGTTGATGGCATACAGGTTTATGCGTGAGGGACTTGCTGCATGTAACCGGGAGCCCAGAGAGATAAAGGTGAGGACGAACGTGAACATGTTTCAGCACCATACTGCATGAGTCCCAGAGGTGCATCAGAGGTGAGAGAATGTGGTCTCAAACAGGGCTGTCACGACAATCTTGTGACAGAACAGGGGTGTCAGTTAGGTCATCTGGCCTTCATTTCCTGGGGAACTAAACACGGTGACATAGCATCTCATCACATCCTTTTCAGTGGAAGTGGGGTCACACACATATCAAATGGGCATGCCACTGACTATCAATCAGTGACAGTACATACAATGATATTCCACGCTGGATTGAGAGGTTTGAGTGATGGGTGGGACCGTCAAGCCCTCTCAGAATGTCTGTGTCACCCACACAACCGAGGAGAGCTATAGGCAGAAAGACAAGAGATTCCCCTGCTCTTCAATTTGTCTTCGGAGGGATTGTCTTTTATTGATGGGCTTCTAGGTCAGCGACCCTTTGTGCTGTTCAAAGGATCTAAAAGGCCCCCAGATGGGCCTTCTCAAGATGGAGCCTATTGTGGTGAGCTTTCTATGGCGTCTAACAAATGAAATCTGCAGGAGCCATTAGTCGGCCCGGGATTGTTTTAGGGGTGGCCACTCCTCTCATGGAGGAGGGGGGAGGGGGGGGGGGGTAAAGATGACATTTTCCACCACAGATCAGTCATCTCAACCGTTGTGGCCTGGCTCCTTTCTCAAGAAAAAGGCTTTGCTCGTTTTGCTCTCAGATGCTTTGCATTGGTGAATAAACTCTTGGTTGGGCTTTACAAAAGAGTCCCAGAGGCCAGAGACTTTAGTGATTGAGACCTGTTTAGGTCAGCGTCTTCAGTCTCGACACCCACAGGTTTGGATTCCACAGCATCAATGGGAAATGATTGGCCCAACATTCTCTTTAAACCACCTGTCAGTTCTGTACCCTGGCAACCAATGACAGATATCTCATCATCATACATTACGCTTTCGAATGACAAAACAACTTTCTAAGTTACTGCAACGTTAAAACAACGATTTATTTGACTAAGTTCCTGTCCACATTTACAATACTAAGTATCAATCGAACAACAGCTAAGAACAACAAGTCCTTTCTTAAACCTCTCAGATCCAGAGGGGAAAAGGGTTAGTGTGAAGTGCGAACACTTCAGGTGAACTGTGCAGTGTGCACTTCACTGAGGGGACTTGAGTCAGGTGTCTGCTTCCCTCCCCTGACAGCCTTCCATACACGAAGTAGTGTGAACACCACTGGAAGACTCACCTTAAACCCACATCATGATTAGACCAACCTGCCTACAGTCTGGGTACATCTCATCTCAGCCTCGACACACACAGAGCTGTGGCCAAGGGGGAGTAACACCTTGTACTACCCCCAGGAGGAGATAACACAGGAATTCACAAATCACAGGAATTCACAAATCACATGAGATAGGCAAATTAGCTACAATCTGCTTAGTTAATCAGTCAGTCCATTAATTCGTCGTTCAAAGTCAAGAATTTTCTAAACTATTTGGCCCAAGATAATATGTCTCACACAAATGAGTTATGGACCAAGATAATATGTCTCACACAAATTAGTTATGGTGAACAGTTCTGAATATGTCCAACATAATGTCAGTCCTCACAGCAGCCACATAGGGTTTGTACAAGATTGTCTAAACAAAACTAATAAACAACAAATGGTCTCAACACCACGTCAATACTCAACGTAATTTACGCCAGACGTTCCTCCTGTAACTAACCAAGTTCTTCCTGTCTCTTCCTGTCTCCAGACTCCCATCTGCGATCCCTCTGCTCTGCTTCATTATCATATTTAATATGCGAAATGGGTCCGGGGCTTCCTGTAATCCGCTTTGCCTCCTCTCAGCTGCTTAGCCCGGACCCTCTCCTCTCATGTTTGACTAATTTAGAACTGTAATGGGAGCATGTCTCCCTTGCTTTTAGCAGGCAGCCTGCCTGCATCACTCTCGCTGGCCCTGGCCCTCTCCCTCTCTAGCACGTCAGTCAGCTCCTTCCATCTGGCTTTTGTGGGTCTAACAGCCTGATTACCACTGATCACTATCTATCACCGCCTCGGGCATCAGGGGAACACGGGCGATCCTACAGAGAGGTTGAAGACGGCCATCTCTACTCTGATTTCCATAAGTTCCTGTGATTCTGCTAGGAGATAGTCAGGTGACATGTATTTCGTGATCGTAGGCAGTGACACTCATTTGTAATGGTGCTATTTAAACAGCGATAAAGATCAGCACATGGTCAACTTAAGGATTTAGCGTTCTAGTCTAGTTCTTTCAATCTCAGCCTGGGGAACATCAAACACATGGGCTGATTATTCTTGACACACAAAGACGTAAATATAATCAAGATAGGACCCTGTTAACACCGCAGTTAGAATGCTAACTAAGTCTAACTGTTCAGTAAAGGAGGAGCAAAGTCAACTATTTGACCCACTATATTATGTGTCACGTTTTGATTCAAATTGTTCCATTTGCACCCCTTGCCTGAGAGTGTTTACCTTGTCCTGTGTGTCCACCAGTTGTAGAATATCCTGGGCTGCAGGCCAACGCTCACTCCCTGCTGGTCATTTGGGGGGACGGCGGGTCGATATTGTGTCCGCTCAGCGAGGGGATGGACGGGCCCGTTTCCCACACCCTGGGGTCACCCTGTGGTGGAGCAAGAAGCACGGTCACACAACTTTCTGTGAGGGAGAAAGGAACCGGTACACAGAGGAGAAAGGTTCGGCTCATAGTGGGTTTACTTGTGGTAGTGGTACTTACTGATTTATTCAATAAAGCATTAATTTTGTACGTATGTATATAGAACACAACAGTGGCAAATACACCGGATGTCACATTCTTGACATTGAGAAACAAAAAAAGTCATCAATTGTTTAATCACCTCTACTTCGCTTTATTCAGGCCTTCTTTAAAGTGTTTATTGGTAAACCAAATTCAAGTGGGTTATAAGTGAAGCTGACTTGACATCGACCTGTGGTTGTGGGGAGAAACCTACATATGAGTAACTGGACTGTAAATGTAAGCCAACCTAACCCCCACACATGCAGCTGTGGGGGATGGAGTCTGAACCTGTGAGTATGGGACACCAGTGGCTGGGAATGGCCAGCTAATTCAGAACACAATCCCATTTGATTTCCAGCAGCTCCTCAGCTGCCCCCCTCTGTGACACGTATCCCTCAGCCTACAGCAGGCGACAGTGAGCCAGCCGGCCACATATGGATCCTCCCTTGATATCATCCAGTCAGCGTCTAATCTTATTATGCAAAATTCTAATCCTCACCTGTGTCTAATGCCCCAAGGGTCACAATATTGCCATATCAAGGTTTTGGGAGGTCATGTTTCGTGATCGCTGATCTATTCTTCTAAGGAGACGTGGGACTTAAGGACTGTCCCCAGAGGCCAAGCAGCAATACACTGAAAGAGAGAGAGAGAGAGAGAAGGGGGAACCTGCAGCATGGGTTTGGAAGACGAGATTGACATGAGGTCCCTTGCTAGGATTATAGACTTGATTTGTAGCAGTGGGATTTTTCCAGCAGACAAGTTATTGGACGGGGAATAAGGGGCCACCAGCGTGCTGAAATTGGATCAAGATTGGCATTCGCAGCGAGTCGGTCGCGCCGGCTAAAACAGCAGCTGCCTGTAGATTTTGACTCCTTTCAGGTGAAGCCACCTCCAGTCACTCGGAAAGAGAATGGATGGAAAGTGAGCAGGAGGGGGGAGGTTGCGCGGGAGGGGCAGGAGGACAGGGAGAGAGAGAGAGAGGGTGGGTGATCATTTTGATGTCTGTGAGATTTAGCAGCGACGTAATGGGATTAAGTGTAACACCTTTGCTGGAGGAAAAAAGCCACCTGGCGCTGTAACTGGATGAGAGTGAGGCCTAATCCGTTCCCATCTGTAGGATGCCATTCATAAAGCTCCCGGTGGTTTCCGCTCTGCTTGCTTTAGTTAATGCCATCAACAGGAGCAATGTGGAGAAAAGTCCAGAACTCAATGCCCTGCCAAAAAAACAAGCTGATGCGGCGTCATCCTCCTACATATACTGGGGGGAGAGGTTACAGTGTATTATGGGAATGGGTTGTAATATAGCCTACATATTGGGATGGAATGTTCTATGTCAGAGGCTACTTTCTATGTCAGTAGATCTCCCAGTATGAGGATTCTCAGGATTATCAGGATTCCCCTGACAAGGTGAGGTAAGTCATTTTGTGTGTGCCTCCTGGGCTACCTGATTTTAGGGTGGTACTAGTAACAGGGAGGTGAAAGGTTAGTTAGCGTATAATGAGCATTTCTGAACAGACTAGTGATCAGCTGGGGATGCCAGGGTGGGGGCTCCTGTGTCACTAACAAGCTGCAGTTATGTTCATGTGCAAGTCCTGACATGTTGCAGGCAAAACCCAAGGGCTAGTTGGCTTCTCTAACCAATATGGCTGTCGCTCACTCTGCCTCAGAGTACATAGGGGAGTTCAACCAAGTAATCCTACCCTCACCAGTACTCCCACAATGGTTGAGTAAATTGCTTTTATTAAAACCTCTGATCTTGTTGTTCAGTCCATATTATAATTTCATAATAATACAATATTAGTCTCTGCTCACAGCGGCTGTGGGTAGAGAATAATACAATATGAAAAAAATGCATCAGACTACCTACACCAGAAAGCAACCAACAGTGCAATAAGTCCTTTATAAATGTTATTTTGGAAATGTCTTATTCAACGAGACACCAGTAACCCTATTCTCATTAGTCTATCCCTTTCACTTTCTCTTTCAAAACACACACAGACACACAAACACGTCTGCAATTGCAGTATTAGTTCCAGCTGAGTAGACAGGCTGATGGGATGGGCAATAAACCTCTGGCTCTGAAACAGGCTCAGCAATAAGCAAAGAGTCCGTCTCAAACTACTATACTGTAGCTGTCACAATACTGACTGGCCTTACTGACAAACCACAATACTACCCCGGTAATAAAAAAGGAATATCTTAACACCCCAAACACCAACGTCGCCTTAGCGATTGTGATTAGCCATTAAAATGTAATTCTGAAAGAAATAGTGCATTATTATTGTTCCTCTAACCTGAAAAAAAAACAATGGTTCCAACGGTGGGTTTTATACATCTCTGTATTGGCTTTGTCCTGCATTCAGCAGTAGTAGTCAAACAGAGTAGACATTTCAATGTTCTATCCAGCCTTCTCTGTCTGTCCCCTCCTGGCAGCTAGGATAAAGCATGGGGCCAATGTCACATTGTGGAACGCCTCTGTTTACCGTTTGGTTTAAGAGGGGCTCTGTGTAAAGAGGGATGCCCACTGATCTCTATGGCAAACATGGGGGGCGAGCATGGTGGGTTGAGGTACTGACAGCCCGTCACTCTCACAGTCTCTGTGTTGACACGTTGCTCCAGACAAACTCCAAATAACAAGCAGAGCGTTTACTAGGGTTGTTCTCTCTGAGGCACTGTTGTTTGCAAAGGTATTGGTACCCTTGTCTGCATTATGCCATGATGAGGAGGTATTAGAAAGCACAACATAAGACTTTCGCTTCCAACTGAAAGGAGGGAGTAAACATATTGACAAACAATTTACTTGTCATTCAGATGATCTGCTAGATATGACTACTTCTCTAACACTGGTCTAACAACCATGGTACATAAGAAATGACAAAAGTTATTCATAAAGTATTTGTGCTAGAGGATAAGCGGTTTCTAATATCAATCTTACATACTGCATGTGATTTTCAAACAAAGTAACACCTGCAGTTTACTATGAAGCCCACCTGTTGTCCAGTCTCTGGGAGAGGCAATTCCATTTGTGGGCCAAGCCCAAACAGGGAAGCACTACTTCTACAGATCTGTGTGTTGGGATATGAATTAGATGGGGAGGGGGGGGGTCCTTCCTTTGTTTGTCTGAGATTAAGTCGGAGTTCCAGAGGAAAAATGAGAGAAGAAAATCCACAGAGGTTGATTAGGAGAGAGTGGCTTTCTCTCCCTCCCCTTTGAGTTTGAGCCTCTCTTTCAGGCGCTCTTTTCAAAGATACCTGTGAACTTGGAAGGAGATCTGTGAAACTCTCTCCTCCGCTCAGTTCACACTTGACAGGGGGTTCAGGTTACGGCTGCCATTCACACCGAAAGCCACAGAGCTACAGGACTCCTTCACCTCCAGTATCGTGACAACAACTGTCTGCGAGAGTTGGAGAAGACTCGTCCTTTCTTTTGTCCAGACTTTCTCTTAGAAGCTTCGAGGGAAAAACATCTTATACTATTATATTGGCCCACTTTTACGTTAGAGGGTTTGTTTACTAAAGTACACATTTAATAGAAGTACCATTAGGTTTTGATCCTTACAAGCAACATTTCTTAGACTCTTTGGAATCTATTACATTTCAAAATCACAACAAAACAAAGCTCAAAATGCCATCATATCGATTGTTTACTCCAACTACTATTGAAAGTAATTGAATCAATACTCAACATACTGAACATATTTTCCAAATAATCAAGTGAATCCCCAAACTGAGACCTGTGTTTACACCAGGTTAAAAGTGACGTCCACTCAAATCGCCCCTGGGATTCTAATGTCCATCACGGTACCATAATGTATTGTTGATCTTGTCTGCGCTATGTAGGGGGGACAGATAGAACTTCATTAGAGCTTTGACAAGCCCACTCTCTAAAAGTGATGAGATTATTCCTAATTGATGCCACAGTCGATTAGGGTTCGGTCTGTTGCTGGCCCACTGGCAGGTCTAGCCCTGGTTCAGACCACAGGACGTTGATGAAAAGCGTGGTTCGCCCAGCTCAAGCTGTTTCTGCTAAAAGAGGACAGATTTTAGGGAACAGCCTAATGACTCTGTTTGAAGTATAATGAACCCATGACCCCATCCCGTTGCTGTAACCTCTCCTATCTGCCAACTTGGGGGATGAGGGACAATAAGACAAAAAAGGTTGTCATTCACTAGAGGGGTCTTCTGCGGTGAAGTGTGGAGGCCCTTTGTAACTGCATTGTGAGTTGAGAAAAAAAAACTCATTTATTTACATGCAAAGTTAACAAGAGGGAAGAGGTTACCGAGCCATTTGTTTTTCACAATGGACGGGGGTGGGGCGCAAACAAACAGCAGATTCCTCTACTCAATAGAACTTCAGGGTCTACTAGAGATAAATGAAAATGGTGCATGTGCGACTCACATAGCCATTATCATAAGACAGTTCATTAAATTGGTTGCTAGTTGAATTTGACACCCATGATTTTATCACATGGTATTAAAAGAACAGGGGAGCGTGTATGTTACAGAGCAAAATCAACTTCCCACTCATTGTCCACTAGAAAAGCCCCGCAGGGGTGTCCATTTAAATACACGGTTAAAATGTGGACACGTGTTCAGTGGATGTAGACGAAGAGAAAAGGGTGAAACGTCCTTGACGTCAACCAGTTCTTCAGGATTCAAAGAGAAACAACGGGACAAATCAGTCAATTTGTCCTCTTGACTTCTTATGCTGAGTGAACAGGTGTCACGGCACACAATGGCCTTTTCATCCGCTGCCTCTCTTCCAATGGAGAATTCCCCTCCACAGCGACAGCCATAGGCATACACCTCGTTATCTTAGAAGAGAACACAGACACTGTCAAACAGGTAAGAGCAGAGGGCTACACGGGATGAGACAGGTGGAGTATGACTTGATGAATGCATCCACTATGACTCCAATGGCAGGGGAGGGGAGAGCACGATTAAATAAGCAACACAAAGGAAGATGACCATGCCTTGACTCACTCACCGTCATCGGAAGTCATGTCGTCCAGACTGACACGGGCATCGACTGGCCAACTTTGATTCAGTTCACCGGCTGCATTGAGACGCAGAAGAAACATGAAAATGTCACGGAGGAATATACGCATGGAAAAGCCATGAAGCCTTAAATGTCAACTGGAAATGCTGTAAGATCATTGGCTAGCCTAGTAGTTTGATGAGCAGCTTGTTTTAGCCAAACTGGCAAGTTACTCGATTATGGGCAGATTAGGTTCTCCTCCTTAACAGCACAGAGCTGGATGGAGAGATGCCAGGCAACCACGAGAGGGCGGTCAGGTTTGATGGGCCCCTTGCCGCCTTTGTCTGCCTCGGTCAAGCAACGCTTGCCTCTCTTCCCAGACTTGTTGATGAAGTGATCCGGTCCTACATGGACTTTCGAGACCGGGCTAGCTACACTAGCGCTGCATAGCGTGCTAGCCACGTTGGCTAACTCGCCAAGGCATGCAGCTATTGCTAGCTACAGTTGAAGTCGGATGTTTACATACACCTTAGCTAAATACATTTAAACTCAGTTTTCACAATTCCTGACATTAAATCCTAGTAAAAATTCCCTGTCTTAGGTCAGTTAGGATCACCACTTTATTTTAAGAATGTGAAATGTCAGAATAATAGTAGAGAGAATGATTTATTTCATCTTTTATTTCTTTCATCACATTCCCAGTGGGTCAGATGTTTACATACACTCAATTAGTATTTGGTAGCATTGCCTTTAAATTGTTAAACTTGGGTCAAACGTTTTGGGTAGCCTTCCACAAGCTTCCCACAATAAGTTGGGTGAATTTTGGCCCATTTCTCCTGACAGAGCTGGTGTAACTGAGTCAGGTTTGTAGGCCTACTTGCTCACACACGCTTTTTCAGTTCTACCCACAATTTTTTTATGGGATTGAGGTCAGGACTTTGTGATGGCCACTCCAAGACCTTGACTTTGTTGTCCTTAAGCCATTTTGACACAACTTTGGAAGTATGCTTTGGGTCATTGTCCATTTGGAAGACCCATTTTCGACAAAGCTTGAACTTTGGCTTGCAAGCCTCCCCCTTTTTCATTTACATTACATTTACATTTAAGTCATTTAGCAGACGCTCTTATCCAGAGCGACTTACAAATTGGTGCATTCACCTTAAGATATCCAGTGGAACAGCCACTTTACAATAGTGCATCTAAATCTTTTAAGGGGGGGGGGTCAGAAGGATTACTTTATCCTATCCTAGGTATTCCTTAAAGAGGTGGGGTTTCAGGTGTCTCCGGAAGGTGGTGATTGACTCCGCTGTCCTGGCGTCGTGAGGGAGTTTGTTCCACCATTGGGGTGCCAGAGCAGCGAACAGTTTTGACTGGGCTGAGCGGGAACTGTACTTCCTCAGAGGTAGGGAGGCGAGCAGGCCAGAGGTGGATGAACGCAGTGCCCTTGTTTGGGTGTAGGGCCTGATCAGAGCCTGAAGGTACGGAGGTGCCGTTCCCCTCACAGCTCCGTAGGCAAGCACCATGGTCTTGTAGCGGATGCGAGCTTCAACTGGAAGCCAGTGGAGAGAGCGGAGGAGCGGGGTGACGTGAGAGAACTTGGGAAGGTTGAACACCAGACGGGCTGCGGCGTTCTGGATGAGTTGTAGGGGTTTAAGGGGTTTGTAGGGGTTGTAGGGGTTTGTAGTTGTAGGTTTTTTTTTCCTCCAAACATAGCGGTATGACGGCTGTGTGGTCCCATGGTGTTTATACTTGCGTACTATTGCTTGTGCAGATGAACGTGGTACCTTCAGGCATTTGGAAATTGCTCCCAAGGATGAACCAGACTTGTGGAGGTCTACAATTTTTTTTCTGAGGTCTTGGCTGATTTCTTTGGATTTTCCCATGATGTCAAGCAAAGAGGCACTGAGTTTGAAGGTAGGCTTTGAAATATATCCACAGGTACACCTCCAATTGACTCAAATGATGTCAATTAGCCTATCAGAGCTTCTAAAGCCATGACATAATTTTCTGGAATTCTCCAAGCTGTTTAAAGGCACAGTCAACTTAGTGTATGTAAACTCCTGACCCACTGGAATTGTGATACAGTGAATTATAAGTGAAATAATCTGTCTGTAAACAATTGTTGCATTAATTACTCGAGTCATGCACAAAGTAGATGTCCTAACCGACTTGCCAAAACTATAGTTTGTTAACAAGAAATTTGTGGAGTGGTTGAAATACTAGTTTTAATGACTCCAACCTAAGTGTATGTAAACTTCCGACTTCAACTGTATCTCTGCCTCCTCACGGTGGAATTGCTGCAGTAGCTTTCTTGTTTAGTATACGTAGCGTTAAGTCGCTTGGTTATTCTAAACGGTCCGTGCTGCGGTCAAAGAAGCTAGCTAGCCTAGCTTATGCTAAAATGCCTCCTGGCTAACATCAGCTAGCATGCGTAACTTCCGGCGAGTGAAACTTAACAGATTTCCCTCGGTGTTATGGCATCCCCATTCCTATAAGGAAACCGTGTTTGCGTGAACCTACAATGAAGAAGCAGCCCCGAGTACTTGGCTGGGGTAGCCCCCAGAGCGAGGGGCCTTGGCACGGGTCTGAGTGACCAGTGCGCCCCTCCGCCAAAACGTTACTGTGACAACAGTGCCCCCAGATTTAGCTAAACGGGGTACTACGTAAGCCATTTCCAGAGCTGCAGATGCTGCCTCCTCTGTTTACCCGTGTTCAAATCAAATGTATGTATCACATGCACCGAATACCACAGGTGTAGACCTTACCGTGAAATGCATACTTACAAGCTCTTAACCAACAATGCAGTTCAAGAAATAGAGTTAATATTTACTAAATAAAATAAAGTAAAAAATAAAATAAAATAAAAAGTACAAATAAAGAGGCTATATACAGGGTCAATGTGCGGGGGTACAGGTTAGTCGATGTAATTTGTACATGTAGGTAGGGGTAAAGTGACTATGCATAGATAATAAACAGTGAGTAGCAGCAGTGTAAAAAAAAAAGGCGGGCGGGAGCTTGCACAGAGAGTAACCACAAGTCGCAAAGAAAACAGGAGCTGCCTCCACTATTCCAGCACCATTTCAACTTCAACACTTCAACATCATTAAATCACCTCTGCTTAGTCTAATACAGTGATAACTAAAAGATACCCAAAATAATTTAGTCCAATCAACGTAAGCTGAATATGATGGCTCTGATTTCTGTGTGTGTGTGTGTGCGCGTTCATGCAAGTAGAGAAACATGTTGACTCACCCTAATTGTAGAGAAATGTCAATGCCATACTCTCTTTCACGTAGACGAAACAGTCTATCACTCTGTCATAGAATACACGCTTTAATTTTTTGTTGTCCTAGGCTACCTGGCTAAAATACTTGCTCGCAAGCCTAACTTTCATTCATGGGCAACGTTAGCTAGTTAACATGAGCTTTCTACATCTAGCTACATATTGAACCTCCATCCTCTCAGGCCAGGGGCACAACAATGTTTGAATTAATGGTTGGATCAGAATCGGCGTTATGATCATTGGCCAATACGGAGAATAAAGTAAAACCACAAATCCAAATCCTATCTCCATCCATGGCTAATTTAGGAAAGGCACTATTTTAGCTAGCTGGCTAGCTAGCCACCAGAGGACAACAACACAACGAGATGCAACAATTAAAGTTTTTCTGTCAAGGACGTATGCTCTCAATGGGATCCAAGCTGGCTTCCTTTAACACTTTTTTTTGGTGCGCCAGGACCATTCACAGTTGTGATCCGTTTCAGGAAACTAGGTGTATGTCAATACTTCACACAAGAGCCATTTTAACTTTTTATCAAAATGCGTTTTTTGGCAGAAATGCTTTTGGAACATGTGAACTTTCATGTGCATTAACAACAAACGTGTATTCGATCTGTAAATACGAGTACAATTGTTAAATTATGAGCCTAGTTGGTTTAGCCACAGAAAAAGTCAGCAACCTTCCCGCTAGCCATGATTGGCTAAGATAATCAGTGGGCTGGACATACCAAGAGATGAGTACGGATTAGTCTGCCATGTAGCACTCTTCTGTCTATTTGAGCTGGTTAGTATGTTTAGGTAATCCTGTCTAACGTGGCTTTAAAAAATATATATTGCTTAGTAGAACTGTATGTGTTGCTCTCCACTTTCTGAAGTTTTGAAATCAGTGGAATTAGATTATGATAGCTAAGGCGATGGAGAAAACACCTGTCGCCGGATTATATCTTCAAACTAAGGGCAACCATGGCATCCGTTTCAGGGAGAAGCATCCAACCATGACGTACTGTATATGGGGAAGATAGTCTAGCTAGTTACATTTTCAGATATTATACGTTTCTAATTTTGACAAAGTTGTTTTCATTTCAAGTTAAAGTGTACTGTTAGCTAGCTAGCTAACGTTAGCTGGCTGGCTCGCAGATAACGTTATGTGTATGATCTTATTATTAGTATCTCAGAGCCATTTGCTTGGCTAGTTATAGCCTAATGTTAGCTAGCTAACATTGAACCTGGTTTGTTAGCTACCTACAGATTCATGCAGGGTAGTAATGTCAAGAGTTGGGATTGTGGTCCATTGTTTACCTAGCTAGCTAGCTACATGTCTTAACAAAAGATTCCACGATGCAAGTAACCATTTCGGGTGCATTTGTAAATTCAGTCTGGCCATCTACACCAATTTCAGAGCACTCTCGTCTGAGTGTGCCAGAGCACAGAATAACTGATGAATTTATGAACGCTCAACACTCATTGAATATGTCCGGTGTCAGTAAACGTCTGCAAAAAAGCATAATTAAAGTGTTGCCAGCAGCACAATTACAGTCACTAATGCTCTGGATAACATGAAAACAGTTTAACCAGCTCTGCTCGGGCGAGTAAAATGGTCAGAGTGGGGTGTTCTCTCATTTGTGTCTGTTAGCCAGTTAGCTTTGGTGCTTGACTGCTGTTGTGAGGTCAGAACGCTCGGATCAACCCTACTCATCGGCCAGAGCGTCCAGCTTGCGCTTTGAACGCTCCGAAAGCGAAACGCTCTGAATTTACGAACGGACGGCACAGTTGCAGTCACCAACGCTTTGGTTAATATAAAAACAACCTAACCAGCTCTGCTAGAGCGAGTAATGTTCAGTGAGCTGTTCTCTCATTTGTGTCTGGAAGTAGTTAGCAAGTCAGATAGTTAGCTTAAGTTCTTGACTGCTGTTGTTAGTACAGAACCCTCAGATCAACCCTTAAAGAGATGGGTCGGGCTAAAGCTTAAGAGGATGTGAACGATGCTGAATGGGTGTGGACAAGGAAGAGCTCTCCAGTTGGTACCAAAACATTCAAAGGCCATTTTCTCAAAAGTGAGGTTACAAGTTTATCATTTTTCAAAGCAGAATTCCTTTCCCCATTGTTCCTCAAATGCAGTGTATGGTATACCATTTTGTAGCTCTGGGTCTCTGCTTTTATCCAATGTTAAAAACTTAATTTCAAATTTTGCTACATAAGACTGAATCAAGGAGTTCGGACACAGCTGACCTCGCTCAGTTTAGCTCAATGCTGATTGGCAAATTTTTTATACTTTTTTTGTCAAGGGAGGCCAGATGCTACGGGTGGCAACAATGTCATACTTGTTTGGACCAGACAGCATCGGATAGATGGCCTACACGTAGAGAGACTGAGGGGCGCTGTTTCGCTCGCTCAGATGCTTTCTCCTGTGAGATACATTCAGCTCCTTGTGAATTGAAGGAAAATTATGAAACACAGAGAAACAAAAGATAAATTATTATATATATATATATTGTTTTTTACATTTTGAGGGGAAGCCTCCATGAAAATGCTATTTTCCCTGGTTCTATTTGTTGTGTGTGTTGTCCAGCACTGGGTGCCAGCCGGTTACCAGATTGCTTCTTACCGCCTCAACCAAGTGAGGCTCGTTGTGACAACAGTGCCCCCAGGTCGCAATGCCAATTGGGGTACTTCACTGATTGCCGGAGCCCGGGTACACAGAGTGGGCCAGGCTTTAGGCAACTCTTATCACAGCGTTCATGGGTGTCAAAAGTGTTGTGTCTCCTGCAAGTGAGTTTGATGAAAAGTGTCTTTTCTCCACATTCAGACACACGGTTATCAAGAGAAGTGAACATGGAAAAATAACCAATCTCTCCCAGTCCACAAGGTGACGCCCGCCCCTTCAGATGGCACTTCATGGGAGTCTCACTGTCTGCTCCGACAAGCACAGTGTCGCCCTGGATCATGCGAACAGTGATGTCAGGGTACAGGCTACAATTTGTTCTGTGTCCCCCAAGCTTCGGCAGCGTCATCACATCAACTGGTCCCGAGCCCTCAGCGCCCGTTTTGAGGGAGGAAATATCCTCCTGTCTTCAGAAGCAAGACATCAGAGTAGTTCCTATTGTGAAGATCTGGAACGGCAGACGAGATGCCGTCTATTACAGCCGGATTTCTGGTGGCGGCTGAGTCGAGGGGGTAAGCAATGTTACTCACATCGATGCTACTGTCTCGTATTCAGTCTCTAGGCTTCATAAGAAACCAGAAAAAGAGCTGTCTGACCATCTCAGAGCATTCCGTTTCTGGGTCTCGAGTTATCCCCATGAGGGTGTCCGGTTCTCGGCTCTGTTTAGCCAAATTTCATCTGGGTCACAGCGCGTTTTCACCAGGCAGCCTTGGTTCGTGGAGATCGTTTGCCTTTAAGGCGGGGACCTGTGGCAATTTGGTTACTATGGGCTTGGCCCCTGAGAGGGACGTTCTGATTGCTAGAGGTTTACCTCTGAATGTTATTGCTAAATTCAGTGCGCAAGTGTGCCTTCCACGGGAGGTCTTTATGCGTATAAGTGGCAAGCGTTGGAGCTCTGGTGCCAAGATAAAGGACGGGTTCCTTTTCAATGCTCTGTGAGGGACATCATCATGTTCATACAGGACCATTTCAAGCATTCTCCATGTTTGTACATAATTCTCACTAATTTTGTACATAATGTTGCTGCTACCGTCTCTTATGACAGAAAAGAGCTTCTGGACATCAGAACAGCAATTACTCACCTCAAACTTTTTCTTTAATGAGTCCGACACGAAGGACATACTGCTTTGTCAAGACAAGGCCCAAATCCCCGTCATCAGCGTGAAGAAAAGACGGAGGAAAAGCGGCAAGAGGGAGGGGTGCCTTGTAAGAATTTGCCGACAAGTAGGTAAATCACTACTTCCCTCTGTATTATTGGCCAATATGCAATCATTGGAAAACAAACAGGACGATCTACGATCAAGACTATCCTACCAACGTGATAAGATGTAGACCACACTATCTACCAAGAGAGTTCACACCAAACATTTTTGTAGCTGTCTATTTACCACCACAAACCGATGCTGGCACTAAGACAGCACTCAACCAGCTGTATAAGGCCATAAGCAAACAAGAAAATGGTCATCCAGAAGCAGCGCTCCTAGTGGCCAGGGACTTTAATGCAGGCAAACTTAAATCCGTTGTACCTCATTTACACCAGCATGTCACATGTGCAACCAGAGGAGAAAAAAACTCTAGACCACTTTTACTCCACACACAGAGAAGCATACAAAGCTCTCCCTCGCCCTCCATTTGGAAAATCTGACCATATGTACATTTCCCAACTAGAAGCCATGGATTACAGGCAACCTCCGCATCAAGCTAAAGGCTAGAGCTGCCGCTTTCAAGGAGCGGGACACTAATCCGGACGCTTATAATAAATCCTGCTATGCCGTCAGACGAACCATCACACAGGCAAAACATCAATACAGGGCTAAGATTGAATATTACTACACCGGCTCTGACGCTCGTCGGATGTGGCAGGGCTCAAAAACTATTACGGACTACAAAGGGAAACCCAGTCGCGAGCTGCCCAGGGACGCAAGCCTACCAGACAAGCTAAATGCATTTTATGCTTGCTTCGAGGCAAGCAACACTGAAGCATGCATGAGAGCACCAGCTGTTCCGGATGACTGTGTGATCACGCTCTCCGTAGCCGATGTGAGCAAGACCTTTAAACAGGTCAACATTCACAAAGCTGCGGGGCCAGATGGATTACCAGGACGTGTACTCAAAGCATGCAACTGGCAAGTGTCTTCACTGACATTTTCAACTTTCCCCTGCCAGAGTCTGTAATACCTACGTTTCAAACAGACCACCATAGTCCCTGTGCCCATGAAAACAAAGGTAACCTGCCTAAATGATTCCCGCACCATAGGACTAACGTTGGTAGCCATGAAGTGCTTTGAAAGGCTGGTCATGGCTCACATCAACACCATCATGCCAGAAACCCTAGACCCACTACAATTCGCCCCAACAGATCCACAGATGACGTAATCTCAATCGCACTCCACACTGCCTTTTCACACCTGGACAAAAGGAACACCTATGTGAGAATGCTATTCATTGACTACAGCTCAAAGTTCAACACCACAGTGCCCACAAAGCTCATCAACAACACATCTGATCCTCAACACTGGGGCCTCTCAGGGGTGCGTGCTTAGTCCCCTCCTGTACTCCCGACTGCATGGCCAAGCACGACTCCAACACCATCATTAAGTTTGCTGACGACACAGTGGTAGGCCTGATTACTGACAACGATGAGACAGTTTATAAGGAGGAGGTCAGAGACCAACGACCTCTCTCTCAAGGTGAGCAAGACAAAGGAGCTGATCGTGGACTATAGGAAAAGGAGGGCCGAACAGGCCCCCATTAACATCGATGGGACTGAAGTGGAGCGGGTCGAAAGTTTCTAGTTCCTTGGTGTCCACATCACCAACAAACAATCATGGTTCAAACACACCAAGACCGTTGTGAAGAGGGCACGACAACACCTTTCCCCAGAGACTGAAAAGATGGGTCCCCAGATCCTCAAAAAGTTCTACAGCTGCACCATTGAGAGCATTCTGACCGGTTGCATCACCGCCTGGTATGGCAACTGCTCGGCATCTGACCATAAGGCACAACAGAGGGTAGTGCGTATGGCCCAGTACATCACTGTGGCCAAGCTTCCTGACATCCAGGACATACATACTAGGCGGTGTCAGAGGAAGGCCCAAAACATTGTCAGAGATTCCAGTCACCCAAGTCATAGACCTTTCTCTCTGCTACCGCACGGCAAGCGGTACCGGAGCGCCAAGTCTAGGACCAAAAGGTTCCTTAATAGCTTCTACCCCCAAGCCATACGACTGCTGAACAACTAATCAAATGGCCACCCAAACTACTTACATTAAAAATAATGGGGGTGGTCAAACAAATACCTTCGACTAACCTGTACCCCCCCCCCCCCCCCCACATTGACTAGTTACTGTTATGTACATTTATTGTGTTACTTTGACAGTATTTTTTTTTTTTAAGTTTATTTAGTAAATATTTGATTAACTCTATTTCTTGAACTGCATTGTTAGTTAAGGGCTTGTAAGTAAGCATTTCACGGTAAGGTCTACACCTGTGATAAATAACATTTGATATAACAGCTAGGGTACCTAGTGGTGTATGCGCCCACTCCACTAGGGGTCTAGCAGCGTTTTGGGGGTTGTTTAGACTGTTGGCTATAAGGAGATATTTGCGCTGCAGCAAGTTGGGCATCACCACACACTTTCAGGTTTTATCACTGGGATGTCACTGCTCCCAGTGTAGCCCACAGCATGCTTACGGCTGGGTCAGGGGAAAGTCACTAGGCAGCTCGCCGTGAGCCCAATACCCAGACTGCAGCTTCTGGCGGGGTCAGGTCTGGGTGGACTGCCACGGATCGTTTCATTTAGTATCCGTTGGGGTCCCACTGGGGCGTGATTATATTTCCCCATAGTATGTTGTACCAAAGTTGACTGACTGAAAGGGAATGTAACATTATGACTATAACTACTGTTCCGTGAAGGAGGGAAACGAGGTACAACACCTGTTTGGCCTCGCACTGCCTGTTCCTGGGCTCTGGAAGGAGCGGTATTAAATTGAAGGAATGAATCCGAGCCTCATGCTTATCACCTGTGGATGGCGGGACTTCCAGCGAGGCACGGATTTCATTGGCCTTGTCAGGCGAGATTGTATATCCTTCAACCGCAGTTGCGATAGTGCGACTCCCCATAGTTATCATGACACTAGGCGAGACCCAAATGCAGACACAGGAGAGAGATGGTTGGAGTTTAAGATGTTTAATAAATCCAAAGGGATTAGGCAAGAGAATGGTCGTGGACAGGCAAAAGGAACATAACCAGATCAGAGTCCAGGAGGTACAGAGTGGCAGGCGGGCTCGAGGTCAGGGCAGGCAGAATGGACAGGCAGGCGGGTAATGAGTCCAGAACAGGCAAGGGTCAAAACTGGGAGGACTAGAAAAAGGAGAAAAGACAAAGCAGGAAAACGGGAAAAAACACTGGTAGGCTTGGACATACAAGACGAACTGGCACAGAGAGACAAGAAACACAGGGATAAATACACTTGGGAAAACAAGTGACACCTGGAGGTGGTGGAGACAATAACGAGGACAGGTGAAACAGATCAGGGTGTGACAGTAGTATGTTGTACCTCGTTTCCCCTCCTTCAGGGAACAGAAGTTATAGTCATAACGTTACATTTAGATATGTACACTTAGATATATGTTGGCTACTCATCTGTATGTAGGCCATTCTTCCATCTGCCAGTGACATTCATTGGTCAAGAGAGTGGTACAGGAGAGAGACAAGAGTGTCACAGAAACAGCACACAAATGAAAGGTATATGGAGGCGAGTTAAGAGGATGTGAGATCTTTGACTCTGATCACATACAATGGTAGTTTCTTGGGGGAGACAATTGATTTTTTGAATGAATATCTGTAATAAGGTATCTGAAAGCATTAGGCTTCACTGGTCTTATTTGGTTAAGAGCTTCTATTTTCAGTCTTTCACTCATAGATTTGGACAGTTTCGTCACAGCCTACAGTCACTATGACATAGAGGGGACACTGCTGCATACTGTATATGAAATCTGTTAAGGCAACACTGTCAATAATTCAGGAGTAGGACAGACAGTAGCAGAACCACTTAAGTGAAATTAAAAGTGTAAATCATTTGGTGGGTGCTTATATACAGATGAAGTCAGAAGTTTACATACACTTAGGTTGGAGTCATTAAAACTTGTTTTTCAACCACTCCACAAATTTCTTGTTAACAAACTATAGTTTTGGCAAGTCGGTTAGGAACTCTACTTTGTGCATGACACAAGTAATTTTTGCAACAATTGTTTACAGACAGATTATTTCACTGTATCACAATTCCAGTGGGTCAGAAGTTTACATACACTAAGTTGACTGTGCCTTTAAACAGCTTGGAAAATTCCAGAAAATTATGTAATGACTTTAGAAGCTTCTGATAGACTAATTGACATAATTTGAGTCAATTGGAGGTGTACCTGTGGATGTATTTCAAGGCCTACCTTCAAACTCAGTGCCTCTTTGCTTGACATCATGGGAAAATCCAAAGAAATCAGCCAAGACCTCAGAAAAAAAATTGTAGACCTCCACAATTCTGGTTCATCCTTGGGAGCAATTTCCAAATGCCTGAAGGTACCACGTTCATCTGTACAAACAATAGTACGCAAGTTTAAACACCATGGGACCACGCAGCTGTCATACCGCTCAGGAAGGAAACGCGTTCTGTCTCCTAGAGATGAATGTACTTTGGTGTGAAAAGTGCAAATCAATCCCAGAACAGCAGCAAAGGACCTTGTGAAGATGCTGGAGGAAACAGGTACAAAAGTATCTATATCCACAGTATAACGAGTCCTATATCGACATAACCTGAAAGGCCGCTCAGCAAGGAAGAAGCCACTGCTCAAAAACCGCCATAAAAAAAACCAGACAATGGTTTGCAACTGCACATGGGGACAAAGATATTACTTTTTGGAGAAATGTCCTCTGGTCTGATGAAACAAAAATAGAACTGTTTGGCCATAACGACCATTGTTATGTTTGGAGGAAAAAGGGGGAGGCTTGCAAGCCAAAGAACACCATCCCAACCGTGACGCACGGGAGTGGCAGCATCATGTTGTGGGGGTGCTTTGCTTTAGGAGGGACTGATGCACTTCACAAAATAGATGGCATCATGCGAAAGGAAAATGATGTGGATATATTGAAGCAACATCTCAAGACATCAGTCAGGAAGTTAAAGCTTGGTCGCAAATGGGTCTTCCAAATGGACAATGACAAAAAAGCATACTTCCAAAGTTGTGTCAAAATGGCTTAAGGACAACAAAGTCAAGGTCTTGGAGTGGCCATCACAAAGTCCTGACCTCAATCCCATAAAAAAATTGTGGGTAGAACTGAAAAAGCGTGTGTGAGCAAGTAGGCCTACAAACCTGACTCAGTTACACCAGCTCTGTCAGGGAGGAATGGGCCAAAATTCACCCAACTTACTGTGGGAAACTTGTGGAAGGCTACCCAAAATGTTTGACCCAAGTTAAACAATTTAAAGGTAATGCTACCAAATACTAATTGAGTGTATGTAAACTTCTGACCCACTGGGAATGTGATGAAATAAATAAAAGCTGAAATAAATAATTATCTCTACTATTATTCTGTCATTTCACATTCTTAAAATAAAGTGGTGATCCTAACTGACCTAAAACAGGGAATTTTTACTTGGATTAAATGTCAAGAATTGTGAAAAACTGAGTTTAAATGTATTTGACTAAGGTGTATATAAATTCCGACTTCAACTATAAGTGTGTATTATTACACATGTCAATTGGAATATAGGTTTTGCACATCCCGACTCTCCCTGACACACTCTCGGAGAGTGGGGTCACGGCTAGGGTCTGGCATTATCAACGGCGACCCTGGAACAATTAAGGTTAAGTGCCTTGCTCAAGGTCACATCACCAGATTTTTCACCTTGTCGGCTCGGGGATTCTGGCACAGCGCTCTAACCGCTAGGCTATCTCCTGCCCTGTTTGCAGAGTAGTGACTAGTGAGACATTCTCAGGTGACACTCAGAACTTCCCTGACATGCTCTTAGGTAACATTAGGCCTTATTGCTGAAACATAATGATGCAAATATGTCTGTCTCAGTATGGACTGAAATGAGGGGAACATACAGTAAAATTAGTAAAAATGCTTTAAGATATGAACTTAAAGGTATCCACTGACTAGAGGATATAGTGGAAATTGTCTATGTATTGTACATCGAACTGAGTCAGACATTTGGCAGTAACATAGGCCTATTGTCAGTATAAGAACAAAGAAGAAAGACAACAAAAGTAATAGATATTAACTCTTCCTTCCATCTCTAGCAGTACAGTACCCCTTCACCAGTCTTTGTGAGGAAACGGTAATTAGCACATTTTGATGCCACTCTTTAAAGTTGGTCTTTAATTAGTCTGGAGACTAGCCTAGGTGGCCAAGCTCACAGCTATGTAGGGATATCATTTGATAGGTTTGGTGTAAAAATGTTCACCTGCTCTTCCCATGGGGGTTTTAAGAAGTTGTACAGTAAGACCGAGGAAAGGTGTCAGTCAATTCTCAGTTAAAGGTGTCTGTTAATTCATACTCTGATATACTGTACCATTTCACGGATGAGGCTCAAATTACAGATACACCCATTAAAATGTGGATTTTGTTCACGTCTGTCGTAGGTATTGCAATCTTGTGAGACCATAGCTTCTCAATGTGCTAGTGGTCAGGTGCAAATTATAGGCTTTACATTCGCTTGGGAACCAAAGTCACAGTGCTTCACAGTTAAGCTAACATTATTGGGCTAATAGATTTTCAAGTCCGAACTGAGCCTTCTAAATGTTTTGCAAATAAATCAAAAGCAGATCAACTACTCTGAATACTGTAGTTTTGTCAGAACACTGTAGTCTTGCTAGAGTTGAGGGAGTCAGTGGGACCATGGCCCAATGATAGGGTGACTGAGCCAGTTGATGCACCCTGCCCAGAAGGCCCAGACGACAGCCAGTCACTATTGCGAGAGCTCAAGAAGGCTCTGCCAGGTCACATGAACAATATTATTAAAGCGCTATTAGTTGTTTGGCTCAAGATGCTTGGCCATGGAGGTTTATGGTCTGTGTTGGGGGGGGGGGGTGGATTTGAAGAGAGAAACAAGCTTCTCACAGGCCTCTCCAATGGGCTGCTGCTGCAACGTGCCCTGAAACAGCCCGGGAAGACGGCCACGGTGTCTTTGGCGATGAGGCGGTGGAGGTGGAGGTGGTGCACATTAAGGATGAGATGATTTAGTGTTAGTCAGGGCCGGCTGCACAGCGCTCCCAGACAACCCAACAGTGTGTCAGAGACCCGGAGCAGAACGCATCACACACACACACACAGACGTCTCCCTCCGCCACACACACACACAGACGTCTCCCTCCGCCACACAACACAATTACCTTCCCCAGTAATTACCATACATGTCTGCCTAAACACAGGGGAAATGCAACCCTGGTCTCAGCACGGAGCTGATTTGCCCACGCCAGTTGTTTATGATATAGACTATTTAACAGCAAACAAGGGACTTTTAACCAACGGGTTTTAACCATGACATTTTATTTTTCACACTAGTATCTAATAATCCGTGACTTTCATGGGGTATATACAATACCAGTCAAAAGTTTGAACAAACCTAATCATTCAAGGGTTTTTCTTTATTTTTACTATTTTCTACATTGTATAATAATAGTGAAGACATCAAAACTATGAAATAACACATATGGAATCATGTTGTAACCAAAAAAGTGTTAAACAAATCAAAATATATTTTATATTTGAGATTATTCAAAGTAGCCACCCTTTGCCTTGATGACAGCTTTGCACACTCTTGGCATTGTCTCAACCAGCTTCATGAAGTAGTCACCTGAAATGCATTTCAATGAACAGACATGCCCTTTTAAAAGTTAATTTGTGTAATTTCTTTCTTTCTTAATGTGTTTGAGCCAATCAGTTGTTGTGACAAGGTAGGGGTGGTATACAGATGATAGCCCAATTTGGTAAAAGACCAAGTCCATAATATGGGAAGAACAGCTCAAATAAGCAAAGAGAGACGACAGTCCAACATTACTTTAAGACATGAAGGTCAGTCAATACGGAACATTTCAAGAACATTTGAAAATTGCACTCCAAAAAGCATCAAGCACTATGATGGAACTGGCTCTCATGAGGACCGCCACAGGAAAGAGAGACTCAGAGTTACCTCTGCTGCAGAGTTCATTAGAGTTACCAGCCTCAGAAATTGCAGCCCAAATAAATGCTTCACAGACACATCAACAGCAACTGTTCAGAGGAGACTGTGTGAATCAGGCCTTCATGGTCGAATTGCTGCAAAGAAACCACGACTGAAGGACATCAATAAGAAGAAGAGACTTGCTTGGGCCAAGAAACACGAGCACTGGACATTAGACCAGTGGAAATGTGTCCTTTGGTCTGATGAGTCCAAATTTGAGATTTCTGGTTCTAACCACCGTGTCTTTGTGAGACGCAGAGTAGGTGAACGGATGATCTTCGCATGTGTAGTTCCCACCGTGTAGCAGGAAGGAGGTGGTGTGATGCTGTGGGAGAGCTTTGCTGGTGACACTGTCTGTGATTTATTTAGAATTCAAGGCACACTTAACCAGCATGGCTACCACAGCATTCTGCAGCAATATGCCATCTCATCTGGTTTGCGCTTATTGGGACTATCATTTGTTTTTCAACAGGGCACTGACCCAACACACCTCCAGGCTGTGTAAGGGCCATTTGACCAAGAAGGAGAGGGATGGAGTGCTGCATCAGATGACCTGGCCTCCACAATCACCCAACCTCAACCCAATTGAGATGGTTTGGGATGAGTTGGCTCTTATTGCTTATTTGAGTTGTTCTTCCCATAATATGGACTTGGTCTTTTAACAAATATCTTCTGTATACCACCCCTACCTTGTCACAACACAACTGATTGGCTCAAACACATTAAGAAGGAAATAAATTCCACAAATGAACTTTTAAAAGGGCATGTCTGTTCTTTGAAATGCATTTCAGGTGACTACTTCATGAAGCTGGTTGAGACAATGTCAAGAGTGTGCAAAGCTGTCATCAAGGCAAAGGGTGGCTACTTTGAATAATCTCAAATCACTTTTTTGGTTACAACATGATTCCATATGTGTTATTTCATAGTTTTGATGTCTTCACTATTATTCTACAATAGTAGAAATAAAGAAAAACCCTGGAATGAGTAGGAGTGTCCAAACTTTTGACTGGTACTGTATATCACCAGATCTAATACACATGGGGATAGTAATGAATGAATATCCATCCCCCTTCATTTCTAATGAGTATGAAGATAAAACAATCCAATCATGCTGAAGTTTAAAAGGGGATAGCAACAGTTCCTCAAGAAGACACTCCTTTAGAGTTCCATCCGTCTCTCTAATTAACAAGATGAGGACTGAGTTCCTCTGTGAAATCTGGATGAAACAGGCTTTTGAGCTGGCTTCAGTAGAACCCAAGTATTTGTTTTAATTAACATCCCCACTTGATCACAGTGGGAGGATGAGCCAGTCCATCTAAATGGCTGGGCAACATTAAACACCATGGTGATGTTTACTAGTGGAGATCTGACTGAACACTGCAGAGGTCTATAGTAGCCAGACAGATGGGAGCAGTGTACTGCTAGCCTGCTACCCCACCCGCCCTATTGGGTGCTTACAACAATCAGCCTGCCAACACCCTCACAGACCAGCGATCAAAGAAGGCTCAGATTTCATGTTCAAAAGAGGAACTCTGACTCTCTGTTTTATTAAAAAGGTAAGTTGGATACATAGTACTCATGCTGTAATTAAAAACAAATGTTTTTATTTTACTAGGCAAGTCAGTTCAGAACAAATTCTTATTTACAATGACAGCCTAGGAACAGTGGGTTACCTGCCTTCAGGGGCAGACGACAGATTTTTACCTTGTCAGTTTGGGGATTCGATCTATCAACCTTTCGGTTACTGGTTCAATGCTGTAACCACTAAGCTACCTGCCAACCCAAATGTGAAAAGAAGACAACACAACCTTTACTTCCTTCATACTCAATGGCATATTAACATATCCATTGATAGGTTATAAATGGACAACAAACTGTCACTGGAGATCTAAAATGTTTGATACAGATGCAGTAAAGGGGGTCAATGGAACACAGGACGCTGTGACCCTGTCACTGGCGCACATTCAACAAATCTGACCTAACAAAGGTAATTTCCATCTAAAAGGACCCATGAGCACCAACATGTGAAGTTCATAAGAGCATGTCAAATTTGGTGTCAAATTAAATACGAGTCCATTTTTTTATTTATTAAGGCTTATATACATGTTTCCACCATTTTCCACCCAAAATGTTTGGAATAAGAAAAGGCTTTGATTTCTGGTCAAACAGATGGAAAAGGGAGCTTAGAAAACATCGACCAGAAAAAGTCTTAAAGGGTATCAAAAATGCATAAAAACACAATAAAGTTGAAGTAAAGACCCCTGACAAATAATATCAACTCATATTTCGTTTTTGAGAACATTTTCTGCCTCCTGTAAGTTTAAGAAACATTGCCTTGTGCCATTACCAAAAACCCACATACTGTATCTTTAAGATATTTTCTAATTTCTGTCTGTCAACAGGAGGGAGGATAATGAAAAATCACAGAAGTAACAAGTAAAGGTCCGTGCTTAATTTGTTCCCGATTCTGACAGAATATGATCCTCCTGCACCTCTCAGTTTCGGACTGTATCGTTCCGGAACCTATTTGCTCGGATCTGGTACCTCTCCTGGCATGATTTTCATTCTTTGCAATGAAAAATAATCCAATAGTTCGAGTTGCCTCTTCTGTAATTCTCCTGCCCTCTAAAAAACTAAATGTGAAAACGTGCCTAATATTCTTAGAATTGATTCATGTTTGGCCGGCCCGGGTATATCGGTTTGCGTAACATTGTAGCCTAGAGACAGACCAACACGTGGCAGTTGCTGTGGTGAGAGAGAAAAGCGTGCCTGAATCTCTTTCATAACTACAGTGAGATTTATTGAAATGAAATAATTCAGAGTACTACACCAGGAGTAGGCCTATAATTTAGCCAAAACAGGCCAAAACACCTGGGACACACAGGTTGGAAAGCAAATGGCTCCTTCTGAAAAGAGGACACTAATCTGTCTGTAGGCTACCAAAATATTGTATCTTCCAAATAGACCTATTGAGCGAACAGCATTGTTCTACAAAGTTAAACAAGAGAGAGATAGGCTTGTGAGTCAATCCTGGAAAGCTATTTTAGGACTATAGTTTCCTGCTCATATTGTAAAATATGTCTCCACACACCTAGGCTTTTGTTGGATTCAAGAAGAGGTCGTTTTTATTGATCTCAGATTCTCAGTTTGTCAATGTCAAAGTAGCCTGTCATTTCGATCATTTGTGTGGTATTAAAAAAGATTCAGTCATGTAAAATTGCATGAAATGCGTTTATTAAAGGCTACATTTTTCCCAGACCCTTGTCTACAAAAAATGCTCCCCATGTGTGCAACGCCTCTGCTCTACTCTATGCCACTACGCAAAAGTGATGATAATGCATGAAATACTTTATTATAAAGGCACATTCTTTGTATGCGTTTCAGTACCTCAGAGCTCCCCAGGTCACCCCCCTCTTTTGTCCCGGCGCATCCAGATAAAAAAAATGAAGCACTGGTAAAGGTAGACTTATCAACAGTATTTGTATTGATATCAATTTGTTTATGAATTAAGTGATTCAAACTAAAAAATCCAAAATATTGATAACTGAATTTCTGCAATTGAATTGGCTACAGTGGGAAATCATAGTAGTCCCAAACCAGAGTTTGGTTCCAAGTATGGAGAGCACAGTACATTACACCACAGTACAGCACAGTAAAGAAAAGTAGAGTACAGTTCAGTACAACACAGTAGAGATCAGTACATTTTGCATTGACATTTTAGTAATTTAGCAGGCGCTCTTATCCAGATCGACTTACAGTAGTAAGTGTGTGCATGTATGTACACAGTAGAGCACTGAACTATACTCTACTATGTTCTAATGTACTCTACTGAACTCTACTGTACTAAACTCTGCTGAACTCTTCAGTACTGAACTCTACAGTTTTGTGCTGTACTGTACTCTACTGTACTCTACTGAGCTCTACTTTGATGTGAAACATAGAAGTCTATGATCGGTTCAGATATGGTCTGGCCCGGACCAACAAAATGTGGTCTTGTTTGGGGTCAGAGCTAATTAAAATAATAGCCAGTGAGTAGAATAATACCCAAATATGCAAAGGAGGATATAGCATATTTATACATTTGTGTACCTATTTAGGATACATGCATCACCATGAAGAGAATGACATTCATATGCATAATTATGCATTCCTGTGTAATACAGATCAGGGACCCATAAGAAAATGATGTTACCAGGTGTAAATTGACTTCATTCACTGTAGTTCAATAACCAAAAGATAAGTCAATGTGTCATGTCATAGCTGACACCGCAGTATTTTGCAAAACAAGGAACGAAAAAAAACGGGGAAATTTTATGTCAATATGCTGTTACCAAACTTTGCATTGACACAGTTCTTCCAGTAAATGTGTTTGTGTCAAATGTTTAGTGTAAATTGTTCAAAGTAGTCCTTGTGCATAGGGTTGTATGGTTTGTTAAACTTTGAAATCAATTGCCCCTAAGTGGATATTCGTCAAATCCGTAAGGATTTATGTATTGTAACAGGCCCACGATGTGATTACTAAAGTCCGATTTGGATATATTTGGCTGTTTTCGCTGCATAACATTTAGAAATTGTCCCTCTTCAAGTTTAGAAGAAGTGACCGCTAAATGCTAACTCCCTTTAGTATGAGCTGGTAGCATAGCTAGCATACAGAACTCGGTGGTGGTAGTCTAAGTAGTTTTCCACTGTAATTGCAGTTGATTGGTGACAATAACATGAAATTGTATTGGGGTTGACATCCATACGAGCATTTTCTACTCCAATTTTTACCTCAACACAGTGTGAAATACACATATAAACAATAGCCTAAATGTAGGATAATTTTCCTGCGGGGCAAAAAAATCCAGAACCCCCCCCCCCCCCCCCCCCACACGTTTCCATGGCATTCCATTGTTTTGGTTAAGTTCCATTGACCTCTTTACTGCATCTATTCAGGGGATGAGTGGAAAAATAATTATGTAAAAAGGGGGGTTTCCAGTGGGAATCTTTGGGGGTTGGTTATCGTATGACAGCATACAATGGCAGACAAAGTCAATACCATCTAAGAGGGCCAGACAGGGTTTTCTTCCTTCTACAGATGCTCTCTACATGTCAATACTATGGCTGGAGTGTGTTGGCTTCCAGAGCGGCATTGTGAGTGTCCCCCCCCCCCCCCCCCCCCCCTAAAGGCGATGGGAGCTCTCCCTGCTAATGGTGCACACACACAGAGGGCCTGGATGTACATTTATTGAAGGTCCTAATGGAGAGCTAGCTAGGGAGACCTTTTTCCTGGGGGGGAGTGAGCAGCCTATCACTTCATGTAACGCTAGGCCATGTGTGACATGCCTGACCTACATTTCCTCGCTCTCCACACTTCCTCCTCCTCCTTCCAGAAGGAGGTGTTTTGTGAGGGACAGAGACGGCAGCAAACACAAGCATTGTCTGGAGACGGACACAATCTTTTGCCTGTTTTATTCATGTAGCCTATTGGGTGGGTGGATGGCGGGTCTTTGCGAAACCCCCCCTCGGCCCTTTCTCATGCATTCGGATAAGTGAGAACGATCACAAGAACATACTTCGTAAAACAGGCCAGTTGTTTTTATGGTCAAAACTACACTCTGACAAGCTCAGCTCGATATTTACAATAATTTGTAAGCCAGGTTTTAAGGAAATCTTGGAAATGGAAATGGGCTTGAAGTTATGCAAACTGGATTGCTTCATGCCTCATTTAGTGTAACCTTTTCAGACACCACATAGTCCCACTAGTTATATGTGGCCTTAGTGACTAATGTCATACTTCACTGTGAATCACTGAATATTAAGCAAGAGATGGTCCAAAGTGGAATTGCTATGGGATTAATTGAGCATGAACAAACCGGGAAGAATAAATAAAGCCATACAATTCCAACGTGTAATGAAATTAAATCATGCTTCATGTTCAAATTAATTATAGGAGAGCTATCAAAAGTAAGTGAGAAGAATGAGATAGTGGCTGTAAGAAGAGTATTAGAGAGTGGTGAGAGTACAGTATGCTAGTGTTAATGTAAGGTACATTATGTGAGAGTGACCGTTTCATAACGGAGTCCTCCTGGATTGCAGGGTGCTCTCTGAAATACTCTGTGAACTATGGTAGGAGGAGGACCTACCACATAACTGCAGATCATACACTCTCTTTGTTGGGCTCCCGAGTCTAAGGCACTGCATCTCAGTGCTAGAGGTGTCACTACAGACACCCTGGTTCGAATCCAGGCTGTATCACAAACGGCTGTGATTGGGAGTCCCATAGGGCGACGCACAATTGGCCAAGCGTCGCCCGGGTTTGGCCGGTGTAGGCCGTCATTGTAAATAAGAATTTGTTCTTAACTGACTTGCCTAGTTAAATAAAGGTTGAAAGAAAATTACAATTTGTCTCCTTGTTGCTCAGGACCTTCCAAGCCTGGTTGACCTCAATGAACCTGTGTAAGTGCTCCTCTGCCTCAGTCACTGACACATCTGGGCCCTGCTTGTCTGGGTGATACTGTCAGCCAGGACAGAGGACAGGAAAAATACAGGTTAGACAGTCACAACGACAAGACTGACAACAGCCATCACAACAGAAACAATGACCAATATAACAGCAGTCATCAGTCTCAGGAACCTGTACTTTGTTTGAGATGGTAGAGGGGTGGGTGGGATGGGAGAGGTGTGGGGGTAAGAGGGGTGATGGTGGCTTATACACACTAGACAGAAGCTAGTTTAATTAGACCACAGTAGTCTGTGACAATTTGCCAGTGAAAAAAAAGCCCATGTCACAACCTGCACTGACAGCATTTTCTGGGTAATTTGCTGATGGACCAATGCTCTTCTTCTGGACAATTTACCAGACGAGGCTGAGTACAGCAAACAAGAATAGATTGAGGCAACACAGAAAGGGACAGAGGACAGATCTGTTATCCTAGACAGCTTTGGGGCGGAGAACAGGGCATAGGCCATCCCACAACACCTCCAGCCAAAAGCAGTAGCGATACCACCCTTGCTCTCTTTTGCGTTTTATTGTTGTTTCGTTAGGGGGGAGGAGGGGGTATAGCGATATCCGCATTATGTCATCCGTTGATTAACATCAATATGGAAGGATCCCATCCTCATGTAATTCTCAGATTGGCCCTGAGGTATGTCCCTGCTCTCTACTGGATACTGACGTCCCTGTTTGCGTGCATTTCCTTGCACACAAAACCGCTCTAATTTCCTCCTGCAGGTCTATGAAGTCCAGGCTTTGGCCACCGATTAGTGATGGTCCTGATCTGGCCATGGGAGGTGGTGGTGATGGGGCTTTTGGAAAACTACTTAGATCTTTCCTGACAAACATTCGCCTGGATGGTGATTATAATCTGGCACTGGCAAGCAGACCATTGCGTGTGTGTGTGTTTGTGTTTTTGTATGGTCGCTGTAGTTCAGAAGCTGAACCTCTTCCAAAGTTGGGTAATGATGCATGGGGTGATACTGAACTACAATAACCAACGGTCCCGGGCAGGCCAATTACTGTCCACCGCAATTATATTTGTAATTTTAAGTAACACAAAAAAAGAATGGCTGAATTAATTAAAATGTAAAGGCGGTTGTGCTCCAAATATTTTTCTTTCTTGTGTTTTTGTTTTCACTTCGTAATTGGACAATCTGAATAGGACCAGAGGGTTGAGAAAACAGCAACTTTACAACACGATAAAAAATAACTTCCTGATTGAGAGAATCATTAAGAATCATTAACAGCTCTTTGCACTGAAATCTGAAGCAGCATTTTGTTTTGTGACTGAGGGGACAGCATTCACCAGGGCCAACTGCTTTATTGTCTAGCTAGTCTATTTCATATAATTATTGACCAATGGCAGTGTTACAGTTTAAAAGGGCAAAGACTCAACAGAAGGCTGAGGGGAAGGTCATTTGCTAAAACATTCAATGGTCAGGCTCCTACGCTCCAGACATGGTTCTGGATTTTTGATGGATGGGGTGAGGAACTGACTCAGTCAACATTTTGATTGAAAAAGACATTGCTCTCTTTCTAAAGAACATTACAAAATCTTCACACCATTGAAACAGCTTTTTGGCCCTCTCTAGTCTGGAGGAAATCAAAAGCAAACCTGGAGAAGCTGCTTGTTTCCACGGTGGTGACAGAGTCCCACAGGGTTTGTATGTGCAACTCCCCTTTGTGATCTGATTGTGACAGTGCTCTGCGCTGGATGCTTACAGGTGTGAAGTGTCTGGCCGTGGATCTTGGCCTTGAAAATAGCCTACCTCTCCATCTCCAGCCCTACTAGCCCATGCTGATAGTTATCACACATCTTCCTGAGTGCTTTTGTCAAACACAGGAACAGGAGGCCTCCTGTGCAACACCCAGGTTAAAGTGAAACTAATAGACCTACTGCTACCATTGAACAGAGACTGTTTTAACCCGCTATAGGGCTATTCCACACCCGGATAGCCTGAAATAATTTTTGGTATCTCAGATTGTTCTGGCAATTCCTCATTGGGAGGAAGGGTGTTTGACGTGCTTTTTACATTTGTTTCACAAACTATTTTTTAGAAAGTGTCAATTTTAGGTATGTTAAGACCTACAGTATACATGCCACCTATAAGACCCTTTGATCCGTGACCCGTACATTATACAGACAACATCTTGGTATCAATATACTCCTTGTAGTGTGCTCTAAAATATGCAGTATGTCAAGATTCTGAATGAAAAATGTTCACTTTAATTTATTCAACGTACATAATATGAATACTAATATCTCTAAAGTACCCTTTTTGATTTTGTTCATTTTAAGACATTGTTTGGAATAATATACTCAACAAGTACATCACATGTCAAGAGTTTTCTGCTAGTTTTGAAGATATAAACCATTTTATGCATAGAAATTGATGTTATAGGTCATTAACCAATCACATTCCTCCTTTGGTATTGCACATTCAGCAAATTACCAGCAGAGGGAGTTCCCTTTTAATCTATTTTCCCATTCACGTGTTGGTGGTGCTCATAAAATATATCATAACTTAAAAATTGCACCCACTCTGGAAATATCATGTACTTATAGGGCCCAATGTTAAATCTTAGAGCTAGAGGTAACACTATAAGGTCCGGGGATGTATCAGAAATACAGTGCCTTCGGAAAGTATTCAGACCCCTTCATTTTTCGACATTTTGTTACATTACAGCCTTGTTCTAAAATAGATTAAAACATTTTTTTCCCACATCAATCTACACACAATACCCATAATGACAAAGGAAAAATGTTTTTTTAGACATTTTTGCAAATGTATTAATAACTGATATATCACATTAACTAAAGTATTCAGACCCTTTCCTCAGTACTTTGTTGAAGCACCTTTGGCAGTAATTACAGCCTCAAGTCTTCTGGGCTATGACGCTGCATGCTTGGTGCACCTGTATTTGGGGAGTTTCCCACATTCTTCTCTGCAGAACCTCTCAAGCTCTGTCAGGTTGGATGGGGAGCGTCGCTGCACAGCTATTTTCAGGTTTCTCCATAGATGTTCGATCGGGTTCAAGTCCGGGCTCTGGCTGGGCCACTCAAGGACATTCAGAGACTTGTCCCGAAGCCACTCATGCGTTGTCTTGGCTGTGGGCTTAGGGTCGTTGTCCTGTTGAAAGGTGAACCTTCACCCCAGTCTGAGGTCCTGAGCGCTCTGGAGCAGGTTTTCATCAAGGATCTCTCTGTACTTTGCTCTGGTCATCTTGCCCTCAATCCTGACTAGTCTCCCAGTCCCTGCCACTGAAAAACATACCCACAGCATGATGCTGCCACCACCATGCTTAACCGTAGGGATGGTGCCAGATTTCCTCCAGACGTGACGCTTGGCATTCACGCCAAAGAGTTCACTCTTGGTTTCATCAGACCAGAGAAACTTGTTTCTCATCTTAGATGCCTTTTGGCAAACTCCAAGCGGGCTGTCATGTACCTTTTACTGAAAAGTGGCTTTTGTCTGGCCACTCAACCATAACGGTCTGATTTGGTGGAGTGCTGCAGAGATGGTTCACAGAGGAACTCTGGAGCTCTGTCAGAGTGCCCATCGGGTTCTTGGTCACCTCCCTGACCAACGCCCTTCTCCCCTGATTGCTCAGTTTGGCCAGGCTGCCAACTCTAGGAAGAGTCTTGGTGGTTCCAAACTTCTTCCATTTAAGAATGATGGAGACCATTGTGTTCTTGGGGACCTTCAATTTTGCAGACATTTTTTGGTACCCTTCCCCATATTTGTGCCTCAACACAATCCTGTCTCTGAGCTCTACGGACAATTCCTTCGACCTCATGGCTTGGTTTTTGCTCTGACATGGACTGTCAATTGTGGGACCTTTCGTAGACAGTTGGGTCCATTTCCAAATCATGTCCAATCAATTGAATTTACCACAGGTGGACTCCAATCAAGTTGTAGAAACATCTCCAGGATGATCAACGGAAACATGATGCACCTGAGCTCAATTTCGAGTCTTATAGCAACGGTTTTGAATACTTATGTAAATAAGGTATTTCTGTTTTCATGTTTTATAAATTTGGTAACATTTCTAAAAATCTGTTTTCAGTTTATAATTATGGGGTATTGTGTGTAGATTACTGTGGATTTTTATTTATTTAATCAATTTTAGAATAAAGCTGTAACGTAACAAAATTTGAAAAAAGTCAAGGGGTCTGAATACTTTCCGAAGGCACTGTATGCCTAGCTTCTTGAAACGGGTCGCATATAGCCTACTTGGAGGGTCTTTTAAGCACATCCTAAATAATAACAGGAGCTGGCAAAAATAATGTACAATAACCTACATAGATAAACAGGGGATGTATACTTACTGTTTTGCTGCCCCCAAATTTGATCTTAAAATAAAACCTTGGTGATTAAGATGTATTTCAAAGCGGTCTCACGAGCCAAACCCTTTATCGATAGTCTTGACTACTTGTTCTTGTATTAGGCAGGACAAAAAAAGCTGCCTTCAGAGGAGGAGAGGCTATGCTTGGTTTTTAAATCAAATTAAACGAAATGGGAAAAAACATTTGTTTTTTATGTTTCTAAATACAAGGTCTAAGGGCACAAAAACACATCTATCTTGATCCATGTGCAAATGAGCACTGTACGTCACTGCTGGATATACTGTGCTTCTGCTGTCAAAATCCATGTCGTACCGCTAAGACCAGCTTTAGGTTGTTCTTAAATATCCAAACCAACGCTACCTGATATTATTGGCACTTTGGTGCACATTTTGAAGGACACCTCAGATATTGCCACCCCTCCCACCTCAGCACAAGTGAACTCATTTAAGACAGGTAAATTGCCATTCCTGGCACTAGGGTTTGAAAATAGAAGAGCGGTGGCTTTAACAGGATGAAATTGCAAACGAGCATGCGTTTGACAATTGTGCTGGCTTAATGACAGCCGAAAATAGAACGAAGAGTATATCGTTCAAAACAATATGTTTTAAAATGAACAAAATCAAAAAGGGTACTATAGAGATATAAATCTTTTTAATGTTGAAGAAATGAATGTGGAAATGTTTCTCTCAGAATCTAGACATACTCCATAGTTTAGAGCACACTATAAGGACTATAATGAACCCACTGCACATATCACTTCCTGTTTGAGGTGGAACGGTGTAGCTAGCATTGTTGTTTTGGAAAGTTTGTTGTTTTTGAAAGTCTATTGAAAAAGTTTGGCTACTAGCTAGCTACCTACTGTTTGAGTTTGGATCCCGCAACGCGGATGACATCAGTTGCTGGGACCGCTACTATCTGTCCAGTGATCCTGCCGGCCAAGGCCGGGTCTGAGGAGCTGCTTGGCGTAGCAGCTAGCCAAGTCATGGGTTGCGTTCAAGCCCTCAACCCTGCTAGCTTGATAGGCAACTAGCTAGCAGGGTTGAGGGCTTGAACGCAACCCACAACGTAGTTAGCCATTGTGGCTGGGACCGCAGATTATCCCGAGCTTGTGGCTGTCTAGCTCCCTGCTGTTTGTTGTTGTTTCCAACCGTCCATGTGACCTGCCTTGTCTGGAACTGCGAGGAGTAACGGCGTAACCTACATTGCTACCGTTGAGGACAGTGGTGTCTCTTTATCACAGGTGAAGGATCTTTTAAACAAACAAAAATATTTCTACAAGCAGTCATTACAACAACAACAAAAATAACTTCAAGTGATAAAATAATGGATGACCTGACCAGAGAGGTCCAGGACCTGAAGAACAGTTTGCAGTTCTCCCAAAGTCAGTTCAATGAGTTTAAACAGGAGAACAGCAAGATAACAGCAATCTGTAAGTCATTGAGGTAAATAAAATAAAGGTAAATAAAATAAATTGAGAGAGGATATCAGTTCTGTATGTGAATCCATGGTAACAATGACAGAGAAATCTGATTATCTCGAGGGACAATTAAGGCTGAACAACATGGTTGTGGACGGAATTGCAGAATATCCACGAGACCTGGATGGAGTCTGAGGACAAAGTTAGGGAAATTATCTTGGAGAATCTGAAGATGGACCACCGGAAGATTAAGGTGGAGCGTGCCCACAGGACTGGAAAACCCACCACCGGCCCAGATGACAGGCCCAGGCCGATAGTGGTCAAGTTCCTGAGGTTCAAGGACAAGATAGCTGTTCTGGAAAGAGCCAAGAACTTGAGAGGAATGTACATCTTCCACAACAAGGACTATCAAAGCTGTGAGCCAGAAGAGAAAATAACCTATCCCACCCATGAAAGCTGCCAGAGCTCGTGGGGACATTGCTTACATCCGCTATGACAGGCTCATTGCCCACCCTTCCTCCCAAAAGACTGGAAGGGATGAGAGCCAAGCCTACTTAGCTTCAGCCCCACAGCACACACACATACTTACAAACATCAACTGATTAATGGACTGCTGAATGTATATTTTTTTCTCTTGCTTTGTTTGCTCTTTCACATATTATGTCTATCTCTCATAAGCGACCCAGGAAAGGGCTGAAAATAGTCCATATTAATATATGTAGCCTTAGAAATAAGGTTAATGAAATCAATATATTGCTAACATCTGATAACATTCATATACTAGCCATTTCTGAGACTTGGATAATTCATTTGATGATACAGCAGTAGCAATACAAGGATTTAAAAGTCAGTATCTAAATAATATGTGTGAAATGCTTGATAGTGTATGTGATGTAAACAGAGAGGTTTACTTTCTTGCGGACCTGAATATTGACTCGTTTTCATCAAGCTGTCCGCTCAAGAGGGAGCTTCTCAGTGAAACCAGTGCCTGTAATTTGGTTCCGGTTATTAATCAACCAAACCAGGCTGTTTTACAAACACTACAGGAACAAGAACATCCACATGTATAGATCAAATGTTTTACTAATACTGTAGAACTTTGTTCTAAAGCTGTATCCGTAACCATTGGATGCAGTGATCACAATATAGTGGCTATATAGAAGAAAGCCAAAGTTCCAAAAGCTGAGCCTAAAATAGTGCACGAGAAATCATACAAAAAAATTCACTGTGACTCTTATGTGGATGATGTTAAAAATATTTGTTGGTATGATGTGATTAATCAGGAGCATCCAGATGCTGCACTTGAATAATTTCTGAAATTGCGTCTTCCAATTATAGATCAACATGCACCTGTTAAGAAACTGACTGTTAGAACTGTTAAGGCTTTTTGGATTGATGAGAAATTGAAAAACCGTATGGTTGAAAACGATGGGGCAAAATGAGTGGCTAATAAGTCTGGCTGCACATCTGACTTACTGCAAATTGAGAAAATGTATGACTGTACAACAAAAATAAGATATAAAGAATGATGTTCGCCAGGAGAACCCAGTGCGGCCTGTTCCAGCTCCCCGCACGTGCCGGGCTAAAGTGGGCATGCAACCAAGAGGAGCGGTGCAAGTGCTAAGCACCAGACCTCCACTGCTCCCCTACAGCCCGGTTCGACCTGTGCCTGCGCTCTGGAGGTGCCGGGCTAGAGTGGGCATTCAGCCTGGAAGAGTGGTGTCAAGGCTACGCACCAGATCTCCAGTGCTCCCCCACAGTCCGGTTCATCCTGTGCCTCCTCCACGGACCAGGCCTGTTTGGCCGGGTGTGGTTCTCAATCAGAGGCAGCTGTCTATCGTTGTCTCTGATTGAGAACCATACTTAGGCTGCCCTTTTTCCCACCTGTGTTTGTGGGAAGTTGTCTATGTTGTTGGCACTATTGCCTTTAGCTTCACGGTTGTTTTCTCGTTTGTTGTTTTGTTGGCGTCATTTTTTTAAATAAAAGAAAAATATATATATTTTTTTCTCTGTAAACAAATGTGACCCATTTCAGGAAACTAGGCGTATGTCGCAAGTCACGACTTCACAGGAGAGCCATTTGAATAAAATAAAAAATGTTTTTATCAAAATGCGTTTTTTGGGCAGAAATGCCTTCTGGAACATGTGAACAAACTTGTATGCAATCTGTAAATAGAAATTAAATTGTTAAATTGCGAGCCTTGTTGGTAAACCACAGAAAAAGGCAGCAACCATCCCACTAGCCATGATTGGCTGAGATAATGAGAGGGCTGGATGCCGAGAGAGGAGTTCGGATTGGTCTGCCAAATAGAAGGCTTCTGTCTATATGAGCTCAGTCTGTGTTGGTAATCCTGTCGAACGTAGCTTTTTTTAAATGTAACTGCTTAAGTGTTGCTCTCCACTTTCTGGAGGCATGAGATTTGAAATTAGAGTATGATAGTTAAAGAGATAGCGAAAAGATTACGTCTTCAAACTAAGGGCACTTGTGGCATGGATCCGTGACAGAGAGACACGTCCATCTTGCATGATGATGGAAGATAGTCAAGCTAGCAACATTTTCAGATATTACGTTTCTAATTTTGACAGAAAAATGTTTCATTTCAAGCTGAAGTGTACTGTTAGCTAGCTAGCTAACGTTAGCTGGCTGGCTTCCTTGCTAACGCTATGTGTATGACGTTGGGTGGGGCTAAAGCTTAAGAGGGTGTAAACGATGCTGAATGGGTGTAAACAAAGAAGAGCTCTCTCACCGAAACACTAAAATGCAATTTTCTCAAAAAGTGAGTGTACAAGTTTAACTTTCAAATCAGAATTACTTAACCATTGTTCCTCGAATGAAGTGTATGATATACCATTTTGTAGCTGAGTCTCTACTTTAATCCAATGTAAAAAACAGAAATTCAAATTTTGCTACATAAGACCGAATCCAGGTGGCGAGTCATAAATTAACAACAGAATTTCAGCATGCTTATAGAGAAGGGCACTCAACATGTACTGCACTGACACAAATGACTGATGACTGGTTGTAATAAAATTATACACTGCTCAAAAAAATAAAGGGAACACTTAAACAGCACAATGTAACTCCAAGTCAATCACACTTCTGTGAAATCAAACTGTCCAGTTAGGAAGCAACACTGATTGACAATAAATTTCACATGCTGTTGTGCAAATGGAATAGACAAAAGGTGGAAATTATAGGCAATTAGCAAGACACCCCCAATAAAGGAGTGGTTCTGCAGGTGGTGACCACAGACCACTTCTCAGTTCCTATGCTTCCTGGCTGATGTTTTGGTCACTTTTGAATGCTGGCGGTGCTTTCACTCTAGTGGTAGCATGAGACGGAGTCTATAACCCACACAAGTGGCTCAGGTAGTGCAGCTCATCTAGGATGGCACATCAATGCGAGCTGTGGCAAGAAGGTTTGCTGTGTCTGTCAGCATAGTGTCCAGAGCATGGAGGCGCTACCAGGAGACAGGCCAGTACATCAGGAGACGTGGAGGAGGCCGTAGGAGGGCAACAACCCAGCAGCAGGACCGCTACCTCCGCCTTTGTGCAGGGAAGAGCACTGCCAGAGCCCTGCAAAATGACCGCTTTTTTGACATCACACTCCACAAAGCAATTCCTGCAGGCTCTAGTTTTATCTTATCTTGATTATTGTCCAGTCATATGGTCAACTGCTGCAAAGAAAGACCTAGTTAAGCTGCAGCTGGCCCAGAACAGAGCCGCAAATCTTGCTCTTAATTGTAATCAGGGGGGTAATATTAATTATATGCATGCCAGTCTCTCTTGGCTAAGAGTTGAGGAAAGACTGGAAAGAAACATTTATGTTTTGGAAATTCCAAATTGTTTGCATAATCAACTTAATAACAGCTCTGACACACACACTTACCCCACCAGAGATGCCACCAGGGGTCTTTTCACAGTCCCCTGGTCCAGAACAAATTCAAAGAAACGTACATTATACAGAGTCATGAGTGTATGGATCTCCCTTCAATCTTATATTGCGCCAATGAAGAGCAAACCTGGTTTCAAAAAACAAATAAAGCAACACCTCACGTCACAACGCCGCCCCCCATGTGACCTACTTGTTGTGTGTATGTACTGACATGTAAGTGTAACTGATAGATGCACACACACAAACATACACACTACATGTTCATGTTTTTAAATGTACATAAATTGTGAAGTATTTTGTCTGTAATGTATTTTTCGTTATGTGTCGGACTCCAGACCACCTGTCGCCATTTCATCATGAATATATATATTTTTTGTGATACACATGTAAAAAGTATGTCAAACATCCTTTCCAGAGAAATCTGAGATATCTGCTATTCCTGGCGTGGAATTGCCCTTTAGCCTGGTGATTTCGACTATTTGCCAATGCTATTTTCTGATTGTCAGATTTCAACAAATATTTTAATCTACTGCATAAAAAAAACAATATTTTACAGCAGCGAACCTATTTCCTCTTATTCTCCCTCACTTCTGAGTCCTTATGCAGCTCAGGTATTTGTCATAAATACATAACCCAATGAAAAAAAAACAGCTCTAATAAAATGGCCCACCCTCTTTCCCCTTGGAGTTACGTGCTTTAATTGCTGTCTCTGCACGCACTGTAAAATATTAATTTACTGGGGCCAATGGAGCTTAGAGGCAGAAACACAATATAAACGTCTGGCAATTCGGAGCACTAGGCGCTTCTGACCATACATCTCCCTCTCTCTCACTGCCTCTGCTCTGCTGTATCAAGCTTGCCTGTTTCTACCACGAGGCTGATGCGTCTACTGTGCAGGCATTCAGGGGATGGGAGAGGAGAGCAGAGGAATAGGGGGCAGAGCAAAGGCCACCATCATCACACTACTGCCCCCTAATGTCTGAGGGAGGCTGGACTGTACTAAGGGGGGATATGGAAAGCTTTGTGTTCAAACTGCCTCCAGCCAAGTCGAGGTTGTTTGATTAAAAGTTACGCTGGGTTGAAATAATCTTTTTGATTTTATTTATTGTTGACATCAATGGTAGTTTCTTGAGGTTTGTTGTGTGTTTTTACAAATTAATAAGAACAGAGCCGATGGTTTATGTGAAATCCTATAGCACCTTGAATCCAGAAAGTCTGACAAAATAATACACAGTAATTAGTTAATGGTGGCATCTGTGCCCTAGGCCTATCCTACTGACCTAACAAACATTCCTTATTACTAGACCTAACCTACTCTTGCTCAAAATCCTGTGAAGCTACTTTCAGACAAACATTATTCTATAAATCAACACCATAAGAGTCTTCCGAGTTATAACCTAGTGATTAGAATACAATTATTGATTTGGCAGTTAATAGGTGATTGCAGTAATTAAAATGAGTTTTGGATTATACAAATCCAGCTTATGCTGTACTCTTCTGTCAAGTACTAAAGGTCCAATGCAGTTCAATATCAAATCATTTCTGGGTAACAATTAAGTACCTTACTGTGATTGTTTCCCATTAAAATGTTCAAAAAGATACAAAAATCAATCAAGTTTATTTTATATAGCCCTTCGTACATCAGCTAATATCTCGAAGTGCTGTACAGAAACCCAGCCTAAAACCCCAAACAGCTAGTAATGCAGGTGTAGAAGCACGGTGGCTAGGAAAAACTCCCTAGAAAGGCCAAAACCTAGGAAGAAACCTAGAGAGGAACCAGGCTATGAGGGGTGGCCAGTCCTAGCCAAATAGCTTCTTATCTAAATGCAATTTCTCAAGCAAGAATTTTGCTTGGACTAATTGGAGGAGCCTAATGGGATGGATGTGTACTGTAACCTGAACACCAAGGATAGGGGGGGTTGAAATCATTTTCACTATTCGAACAGTATCATACATTTATGTCGGATATCCCAATATTCGAAATACATGAGGTTATTTTTTTAACTTACGTTTTTAACCTGAGCAGTGCTGCGTGAGAGAGGCTGGAGCTTTATTGCTACAGCTGCAGAGAGGTGTGTGATCAGATGGGAGAGAGCAGACAGAGGGAGAGAGAGAAGCAGCCAAGGCAACCCAGCTACAGCCAAGACTAGCTAATCAACCCGTATAACAGTACCTGTCTTGACTGGAGTAGCCTGGAGAAGCTATCTAGCTATATCTAGCTGCGCTTTCCCCTCATCTACCTGTTTGTTGCTCGTTGAAGCCTACTCCTTCTCATTTTGCTAACTTTTAATTCTGTCATTTCATTACGTCTTGCATTGCAATAGTGATCTTCCACTCCACTTGCTACACATTGAGCCTCTGTGCCACTTTGATTGGCCAACATAAACAACAAGCTACACACCTGAAGGCTACCGCTACAAGTCTTTTTATGGGGCGCACATCATAAAAACTATATTTTGTTTGTTGTTTTATTAAATGAATAATTTGAAATGTCATGGTATATCCTTGTATGTAACAATGTCAGATGGATATTTTAATTGAAATTCAAAAAACAGTCTACACTCTGTCTGTTGTTTTTATGAAATCGTTTTCATTCAATCATTTTTAATCATGTCAACAACAACATCTTTAACCATTGGAAGTTCTGATAGCTAAGGATTCCGAGATGCGGTTAGCTTTTTCGGCTGGGACCGCAAGTTTAAGTCCCGGATTACTGAAAAAAAAAAACACAATAGTTAGTGGTTAGCTATCATGTCAACAGAGCAAGATAACGCTAGCGGTGCTAGAGTCAAAACACCAGTGGTATTTGTGTCTCCTGTACGTCTGGGCTCAAATGCGCTAGATGATATCAAATCAAATTGTATTTGTCACATACACATGGTTGTTAGCAGATGTTGACGCGAGTGTAGCAAAATGTTTGTGCTTCTAGTTCCGACAGTGTAGTAATGTCTAAAAAGTAATCTAACAAATTCACAACAACTACCTTATACAGACAAATGTAAAGGGATGGAAAAATAATATGTACATTTAAATATATGGATGAGCGATGGCCGTGCGGCATAGGCAAGATGCAATAGATGGTATGAAATACAGCATATACATATGAGATGAGTAATGTAGAATATGTAAACATTTAATAAAGTGGCATTATTTAAAGTGACTAGTGATCCATTTATTAAATCAATTTATTAAAGTGGCCAGTGATTTGGGTCTGTATGTTGGCAGCAGCCTCTGTGTTAGTGATGGCTGTTTAACAGTCTGATGGCCTTGGTATAGAAGCTGTTTTTCAGTCTCTCGGTCCCAGCTTTGATGCACCTGTACTGAACTCGCCTTCTGGATGATAGCGGGGTGAACAGGCAGTGGCTCGGGTGGTTGTTGTCTTTGATTATCTTTTTTGCCTTCCTGTGACATTGAATGTTGTAGGTGTCCTGGAAGGCAGGTAGTTTGTCCCCAGTGATGCGTTGTACCCTCTGGAGAGCCTTGTGGGTGAGGGCAGTGCAGTTGTCATACCAGGCGGTGATACAGCCCGACAGGATGCTCTCGATTGTGCATCTGTAAAAGTTTGTGAGGGTTTTAGGTGACAAGCCAAATTTATTGCGCCTTCTGTTGCGCCTTCTCACCATGTTGACTGTGTGGGTGGACCATTTCAGTTTGTTCGTGATGTGACACGCCCTGACCTTGGTATTCTTTGTTTTCTTTATTATTTTGGTTAGGTCAGGGTGTGACAAGGGGTGGTTTGTTTAGTTTTTGTCTTGTCTAGGGGTTTTTGTATGTCTATGGGTTTTTGACTAGTCTAGGTAGTTATATGTCTATGGTTGCCTAGATTGGTTCTCAATTAGTTTATCGTTGTCTCTGATTGGGAACCATATTTAGGCAGCCATATTCCTTGAGTATTTCATGGGTGATTGTCTATGTATTAGTTGCTTGTGTCTGCACTTATTGTATATAGCTTGACGTTTGTTTTATTGTTTTGTAAGTTTATTCAGTGTTCTTCGTTTATAAAAGTAAAGATGTATTCATATCACGCTGCGCATTGGTCCTCTCTTTCTCCCAACAACGAACGTGACATGATGTGTATGCCAAGGAACTTAAAACTTCTTATGGCTGCAATCCCGGTAACGGGATGATATGACAACAGCCAGTGAAAGTGCAGGGCGCCAAATTCAAAACAACAGAAATCTCATAATTAAAATTCCGCAGACATACATGTTTCTTATACCATTTTAAAGGTAATCTTGTTAATCCCACCAAAGTGTCCGATTTCAAATATGCTTTTCAGCGAAAGCACCAGAAACGATTATGTTAGGTCACCACAAAACCACAATAACCACAGCCATTTTTCCAGCGAAAGATAGCAGTCACAAAAAGCAGAAATATAGCTAAAATTAATCACTAACCTTTGATGATCTTCATCAGATGACACTCATAGGACTTCATTTTACACAATACATGCATGTTTTGTTTGATAAAGTTCATATTTATATAAAAATATCTGAGTTTACATTGGCGCGTTACATTCACTAGTTCCAAAAACATCCAGTGATAGTGCATAGCCACATCGTTTCAACAGAAATACTCATCATAAATGTAGATGATAATACAAGTTATACACATGGAATTATAGATATACCTCTCCTTAATGCAACCGCTGTGTCAGATTTCAAAAAAACTTTACGGAAAAAGCAAACCATGCAATAATCTGAGACGGAGCTCAGAACAAGAGTCAAATTAGCCGCCATGTTGGAGTCAACAGAAATCAGAAATTACATGATACATGTTTCCTTACCTTTGATGATCTTCATCAGAATGCACTCCCAGGAATCCCAGGTCCACAATAAATGCTTGATTTGTTCGATAATGTCCGTTATTTATGTCCAATTAGCTACTTTGGTTAGCGCGCTTGGTAAACAATTCCAAAGTCACAAAGCGCGTTCACTAAAACATGACGAAATGTCCAAATGTTCCGTAACAGTCAGTAGAAACATGTCAAACGATGTATTGAATCAATCTTTCGAATGTTGTTAACATACATCTTGAATAACGTTCCAACCGGAGAATTACATTGACTTCAGATGAGAGATGGAACGGAGCTGCCTCTCACGTGAACGTGACAAGGAAACAAGGTCTTGGGCCCTCCTCCATCTACCCGAGGATTCCATACGCCATCCGCTGCTGCTGGTGGGTCAGGCTGGCATGAGTCGAAGCACACCTTCTCCCCCCTGCCCGAGGCAGGCCTGTTCGGTTCCTCCTCTTCCTTTCCCATCAGATTCCATCACGACCGCTATTGTCGTGGGCAGCTCGATGATGAGAGATTTTGGCCTACCTTCGGTCTGTGGACAGACCAAGGTCCACTGTCAACCAGGCGCCCGTGTCCAAGACATCAACTTCCTCCTGCCCACAGTTCTAGCCAACTACTCTAATATTGGCACCATTGTCACTCACGTTGGATTTTTTATTTTCACCTTTATTTAACCAGGTAGGCAAGTTGAGAACAAGTTCTATTTAATTGAACAACATTCACTTTCTGAGGAACTGAGGGGGAACTGAAGAAGGACTACAACATTCTCTTGAACACCCTTGTTTGCACAGGGAAGAGAACAGTATCTCTGGACCCCTGCCGTGATATAGAAGGGGTTCGAGACATTACAGCCGCCTTGCTGCCCTAAACGAGTTCCTGAAGAAACTCTGCAAAGACAGGAATGTCTCCTTTTGTGACAATTTTGACTTGGAGTGGGAGCAATCAACACTCTTTAAAAGAGATGGGATTCACCCTAACCGCAGGGGTACCAGGATTATCTCCATCAACATAGTGAACTGCTTAAGAGACTGACAGTCTGGGTTTGGTAGTGTTCCAGTCCTCCCTGTCATAATAAGCAACAGAGGACATGGAAATCGTATTATATCCCAGAGAAATAGAAGTGCAGTAAATGTAAGTAACCTAATCTATGTTACTTTAACTGTTAGCTCTGAGGATATTGTCTGCAATAATCACACACACATAGAATTGAATTCCACGGTTTGCACTGGAACAGTCTGCCTTAGGAAGAAGCCCATTGTGGGCAGCACACTCAGTACCATTGACTCAAATGTAAATGTCACTGAGAATAGTACTAAAAACAAAGAAGAAACGCAGAAAATGACCAAAGAAATAGCCCATATCATATGTAGCCTGAGAAACAAGGTTCATGAAATTGACAACTTATTACGGTCAGAAAACATGAAATATTCTGGCCAACTCTGAAACACACTTAGATCATTCCTTTGATGATGCAGTAGTAGCTATACATGGTTATAGAATATATAGGACAGATAAAAATGCAAATGGAGGAGGTGTTGCCATGTATGTCCAGAGTCATATTCCTCTTAGGCTGAGAGAGGATCTCATGTCAGATGATGTGGAAGTAATATGGTTACAGGTTCATCTGCCTCACCTAAAGCCTATTCTCATAGGAAGTTGCTATAGATCAAGTGCTAAAAGACACTATTTGGACCATATGTGTGAAATGTTGGAAAATTTATGTGACATCAACAGAGATTTTCTAGGTGACCTAAATATTGACTGGTAGTCACCAACCTGCCCACTCAAAAAGATGCTCCAAGCTGTAACCAGCGCCTGCAATCTGGATCAAGTCAACCTACCAGGGCAATTACAAACAGAACAGGAACTAAATCATCCATGTGTATTGATCACATCTGTCGTAAGAACGGGACCAAGGCACAGCGAATGTTGAGTTTAATTCAAAGAGAAACTTAAACAAAATATTTAAATAAACGAACAACTAAACGTGACTACGTGGTGCACATGCAAAAACACAAAACAATATCCCACAAACACAGGTGGGAAAAAATAGCTACTTAAATATGATCCCCAATTAGAGACAACGATTACCAGCTGCCTCTAATTGGGAATCATACAAAACACCAACATAGAAAATATAAACTAGAACACAACATAGAAATTATAAACTAGAATACCCCTAGTCACGCCCTGACCTACTACATCATAGAGAAACAAGGGCTCTCGATGGTCAGGGCGTGACAACATCTTTACTAATATTGCAGATATCTGCTCTAAAGCGGTATCCACACCCATCGGATGTAGTGATCATAATATACAGTAAATCCCATATCTAGAAAAAACAAAGTTCCAAATACGATCATGCAAGAGGTTTTGCAATGATTCTTATGTCGAAGATGTAGGGCTGTCCCCACTAAAATAAATCTTGGTCGAACCGAGAGTCGTCCTGTTCTTTTGACCAATTGATTGGTTGAAATGTTTAACCTTATTTTTCCATATATAGACACACCCTATGTATGCACTGAGCTTGTCTGAATCTTTAAGCACACAGTTTGATTAAATAAATAAGACACACAAATGAAGAAAGAGCCCGATGGCCATGGTGGTACCACTGTGTTAAAAAGAATGACAGGGAGTGACACGTTGTCTTGCTCTCCTCTCTTCTGCTGCGAAAAGGCACCACAGCACAGCAAGTGTTTATTACGCTGTCCATGCTGAAGCTGCAAAATCATGTCAGCTATTTAGTTTCTTACTTGTTTCTGACTGAAAAGTTCTGTTACCAAAATCATTTGTTTAGGAAAAACATTCCCTATTCCCTCAACCCTTGCTCTCTTTACATGTAAGCATCGCATGCATGTGACCAATAAGGCCTGACCTATAGCCTATCATAATCACATCAATAAAAAGGTTATAACAAACTCCAAACACAGTAACACGTGACAGCAAAATGGATGCGTAGGACGTGAAAAATAAACTTGAAAACGGGCAAATGTTTACCGGTTGCTCAGGAGGGAAAGGGGAAGTCAGATATGTGGAAGACATTTGACTTAGTTGCGGAAACTACTGAAGACCAAGAAAAATGAGGGTATAGGAGCGTGAATACTATGTGTGCCAAACAGTTTCTGTTAGATTACTTTTTCTTTTTTAAATATGACCATTTGGAACAAAGTAAACTACACTAAATAAGGAAGTGTACCAGAGAGTCTGTTCTAACGAAAAATAATAAATATATAAAGCCTTTATTACAGCAGTATAAAAACAGTTGCATGCATTCGTGAACTGTGGTTTATTTATTGTTTAGGTTAATTATTCAAAATTAAAAATCAAACTAAAATGCTTGATTGCATTTCAAAGTATGAATGTCTCGTATGTTGTATGATGGCATGAACGAATCAATGATGGATTGATACAGTAGCCTATATATTGAAATATAGGCCTAAATAAATTACGGTATTAAGACTAAACAGGACGCGCTCTTAGGCCTACGGCTCGATTTTTGTTATACAAGGCTACTATACAAAGACCACTAATGATAACGACATTATTTATTATAATGATCATAATAATAATTGTAATAATAACAATAAGAAGACGGTTAAGAAAAAGGTGGGTATAGGAGCAAGATATGTGTGTCACGCCCTGGCCTTAGTTATCTTTGTTCTCTTTATTATTTTGGTTAGGTCAGGGTGTGACGAGGGTGGTTTGTATGTTTTTGTCTCGTCTAGGGTGTTTGTACTGTCTAGGGGTTTGTTGTAGATTTGTGGGGTTGTGTTCATTATAGGTGTTTATGTAAGTCTATGGTTGCCTAGATTGGTTCTCAATTAGAGGCAGGTGTTTATCGTTGTCTCTGATTGGGAACCATATTTAGGCAGCCATGTTCTTTGGGTATTTTGTGGGTGATTGTCTATGTCTATGTTGCATGTTAGCACATTGTTTCTATAGCTTCACGTTCGTCGTTTTGTTTAGTTTGTATAGTGTTCTTCATTTTTCGTCTTCAATAAAAGAAGATGTATTGTTATCACGCTGCACCTTGGTCCTCCTCTCTTCCACCATATGACGATCGTGACAGAATCACCCACCACAAAAGGACCAAGCAGCGTGGGAATGGGCAGCAGCGGCAGCAGCAGCGAAGTCAGGATTTATGGACATGGGAGTAAAATCTGGACTACACTACTTGGGAGGAGATAGACAGGTGGGCGGTCGACCCAGGGAGAGTGCCGGGGCCCGCCTGGGATTCTCTGGAGCAGTGTGAGGAGGGATACTGGCGTATGGAGGCAGCACGGCGGTACGGTAGAAAGCCCGAGAGGCAGCCCCAAAAATGTCTTGGGGGGGGACTAAAGGGGAGTGTGGCGAAGTCAGGTAGGAGACCTGCGCCAACTTCCCGGGCTTACCGTGGAGTGCGAGAGTACGGGCAGACACCGTGTTATGCGGAAGAGCGCACGGTGTCTCCTGTACGTGTGCATAGCCCGGTGCGGTACATCCCAGCTCCTCGTTTCGGCCGGGCTAGAGTGGGCATCGAGCCAGGTGCCATGAAGCCGGCTCAACGCATCTGGTCTCCAGTGCGTCTCCTCGGGCCGGTGTACATGGCACCAGCCTTACGCATGGTGTCCCCGGTTCGCCAGCACAGCACAGTGCGGGCTATTCCACCTCGCCGCACTGGCCTGGCTATGGGGAGCATTCAACCAGGTAAGGTTGGGCAGGCTCGGTGCTCAAGAGCTCCAGTAGGCCTTCACGGTCCGGTCTATCCGGTGCCACCTCCTCGCCCCAGCCCAGTACCACCAGTGCCAACACCACGCACCAAGCTTCCTGTGCGTCTCCAGAGCCCTGTTCCTCCTCCACGCACTCGCCCTGTGGTGCGTGTCTCCAGCCCGGTACCACCAGTTCGGGCACCACACACCAAGCCTCCTGTGCGTCTCCAGAGCCCTGTACGCCCTGTTGCTGCTCCCCGCACTAGCCTTGAGGTGCGTGTCCTTAGCCCGGTACCACCAGTTCCGGCACCACGTACCAGGCCTACTGTGCGCCTCAGCAGGCCAGAGTCTGCCGTCTGCCCAGCGCCACCTGCGCTGCCCGTCTGCCCAGCGCCGCCTGCGCTGCCCGTCTGCCCAGCGCCGCCTGCGCTGCCCGTCTGCCCAGCGCCGCCTGCGCTGCCCGTCTGCCCAGCGCCGCCTGAGCTGTCCGTCTGCCCAGCGCCGCCTGAGCTGTCCGTCTGCCCAGCGCCGCCTGCGCCGCCCGTCTGCCCAGCGCCGTCAGAGCCGCCCGTCTGTCCTGAGCCGTCAAAGCCGCCCGTCTGTCCTGAGCCGTCAGAGCCGCCCGTCTGTCCTGAGCCGTCAGAGCCGCCCGTCTGTCCTGAGCCGCCAGAGCCGTCCGTCAGTCAGGAGCCGCCAGAGCCGCCCGTCAGTCAGGAGCCGCCCGCCAGTCAGGAGCCGCCGGAGCCGCCCGCCAGTCAGGCGCTGCCGGAGCCGCCCGCCAGTCAGGAGCTGCCGGATCCGCCCGCCAGTCAGGAGCTGCCGGAGCCGCCCGCCAGTCAGGAGCTGCCGGAGCCGCCCGCCAGTCCGGAGCCGCCCGCCAGTCCGGAGCCGCCCGCCAGTCCGGAGCCGCCCGCCAGTCCGGAGCCGCCCCTCACTCCGGAGCTGCCCCTCAGTCCAGTGGGGCCTTTAATTAGGATCTTAGACCCTAGGTCGGAGGCGAGGGTCGACCCTCTGAAGAGGCCCTTGAAGAGGGCAATGACTATGGTAGAGTTGGGTCTACGTCCCGCACCCGAGCCGCCGCCATGAATGAGGCCCACCCGGACCCTCCCCTTTAGATTAGGTTTTTGCGGCCGGAGTCCGCACCTTTCGGGGGGGGTACTGTCACGCCCTGGCCTTAGTTATCTTTGTTCTCTTTATTATTTTGGTTAGGTCAGGGTGTGACGAGGGTGGTTTGTATGTTTTTGTCTCGTCTAGGGTGTTTGTACTGTCTAGGGGTTTGTTGTAGATTTATGGGGTTGTGTTCATTATAGGTGTTTATGTAAGTCTATGGTTGCCTAGATTGGTTCTCAATTAGAGGCAGGTGTTTATCGTTGTCTCTGATTGGGAACCATATTTAGGCAGCCATGTTCTTTGGGTATTTTGTGGATGATTGTCTATGTCTATGTTGCATGTTAGCACATTGTTTCTACAGCTTCACGTTCGTCGTTTTGTTTAGTTTGTATAGTGTTCTTCATTTTTCGTCTTCAATAAAAGAAGATGTATTGTTATCACGCTGCGCCTTGGTCCTCCTCTCTTCCACCATACGACGATCGTGACAATGTGTGCATATTATGTGTGACAAACAGCTGTTGTTAGATCACAATATGATCTTTCTTCCTGTTTGGAACAGTGTAAACAAAACTAAATAAATTATAAGTAATACCAGTCTGTTCAACCCCCAAAAAATGTTAAGCCTTTATCTTCTTATGGCTGCAAGCCCTAAGTCGGGATCAATATGACAACAGCCACTTCAAGTGCAGGGCGCGAAATTCAAAATATATGTTTTAGAAATATTTAACTTTCACACATTAACAAGTCCAATACAGCAAATGAAAGGTACACATCTTGTGAATCCAGCCAACATGTCCGATTTTTTAAATGTTTTACAGCGAAAACAGCACGTATATTTATGTTAGCTCACCACCAAATACAAAAAAGGACAGACATTTTTCACAGCACAGGTAGCATGCACAAAGCCAACCTAACTAACCAAGAACCAACCAAACTAACCAAGAAACAACTTCATCAGATGACAGTCTTATAACATGTTATTCAATAAATCTATGTTTTGTTCGAAAAATGTGCATATTTGAGCTATAAATCAGTTTTACATTGCAGCTACCATCACAGCTACCGTCAGAAATGGCATCGAAACAGCCAGAGTAATTACAGACACGAACGTCAAATACCTAAATACTCATCATAAAACATTTCTGAAAAATACATGGTGTACAGCAAATGAAAGACAGGCATCTTGTGATTCCAGCCAATATTTCCGATTTCTTAAGTGTTTTACAGCGAAAACACAATATAGCATTATATTAGCTTACCACAATAGCCAGAAACACAAGCCATTCCCCAGCAGCAAAAGTTAGCGATCGTAACAAACCAGCAAAAGATATATAATTTTTGACTAACCTTGATAAGCTTCATCAGATGACAGTCCTATAACATCAGGTTATACATACACTTATGTTTTGTTCGAAAATGTGCATATTTAGAGCTGAAATCAGTGGTTATACATTGTGCTAAAGTAGCATATTTTTCCCACAACGTCCGGATATTTTTCTGACACTTTTTCTGACACACATATTCTGACCAAATGACTATTCATAAACATAACTAAAAAATACATGTTGTATAGGAAATGATAGGTACACTAGTTCTTAATGCAATCGCCGTGTTAGAATTCTAAAAATAACTTCATTACGACATAAGGCTTACGTTATGGCGAGCGAGTGCCCAAAACCTGGGCGCAAAACTAATAGTACACAGTTCGACAGATATATGAAATAGCATCATAAAATGGGTCCTACTTTTGATGAGCTTCCATCAGAATGTTGTACAAGAGGTCCTTTGTCAAGAACAATCGTTGTTTGGATTTAGAACGTCCTTTTTCCCTCTTGAATTAGCAAGCGCACTAGCCAAGTGGCGCGAAGCTCTCCTTCCTGAACAAAGGCACACAACGCAACACGCCTAACGTCCCGAATAAATTTCAATAATCTAATAAAACTATATTGAAAAAACATACTTTACGATGATATTGTCACATGTATCAAATAAAATCAAAGCCGGAGATAGTAGTCGCCTATAACGACAGCTTTTCAGAAGGCAATCCCCGGTTCCTTCTCGCGCCTTCCTGAAAACAGGAAATGGGTGACACGTCATTCCAAGAGGATTTATTCCACCTCAGACCAAGATAAACACTCCATTTCTTCTCTCACTGCCTCTTGACATCTAGGGGAAGGTGTATGACGTGCATGTATACTAATACGTATCATGCCCATTTATAGGCAGGACCTAGAACAGAGCATAGTTTTCAGACTTTCCACTTCCTGGTCAGGAAGTTTGTGCCAAATGAGTTCTGTTTTACTCACAGATATAATTCAAACGGTTTTAGAAACTAGAGAGTGTTTTCTATCCAATAGTAATAATAATATGCATATTGTACGAGCAAGAATTGAGTACGAGGCCGTTTGAAATGGGCACCTTTTATCAGAGCTACTCAATACTGCCCCTGCAGCCAGAAGAAGTTATTACAGCAAATATTAAAAACAGACCAATCTGTGAAATTGCTTTATCCGACATTTTGCCGTTGCAGGGGGCTTGGTGCTCACGGAATCAGTAGGCTATTAAACAAACACTTAAACGGGCAACAGTAGGAAGCTCTGTCTTATTTCTGTAGATATATATGGATTTACAGTTGAAGTCGGAAGTTTACATACACTTAGGTTGGAGTCATTAAAACTTGTTTTTCAACCACTCCACAAATTTCTTGTTAACAAACTATAGTTTTGGCAAGTCGGTTTGTAGGACATCTAGTTTGTGCATGACACAAGTCATTTTTGCAACAATTGTTTACAGACAGATTATTTCACATACAATTCACTGCATCACAATTCCAGTGGGTCAGAAGTTTACATACACTAAGCCGACTGTGCCTTTAAACAGCTTGGAATATTCCAGAAAATGATGTCATGGCTTTAGAAGCTCTGATAGGCTAATTGACATCATTTGAGTCAATTGGAGGTGTACTTGTGGATGTATTTCAAGGCCTACCTTCAAACTCAGTGCCTATTTGCTTGACATCATGGTAAAATCAAAAGAAATAAGCCAAGACCTCAGAAAATGTTTTTGTAGACCTCCACATGTCTGGTTAATCCTTGGGAGCAATTCCCAAACGTCTGAAGGTACAACGTTCATCTGTACAAACAATAGTACGCAAGTATAAACACCATGGGACCACGCAGCCGTCATACCGCTCAGGAAGGAGACGCGTTCTATCTCCTAGAGATGAACGTACTTTGGTGCGAAAAGTGCAAATCAATCACAGAACAACAGCAAAGGGCCTTGTGAAGATGCTGGAGGAAACAGGTACAAAAGTATCTATATCCACAGTAAAACTGTTTATCGACATAACTTGAAGAAGCCACTGCTCCAAAACCGCCGTAAAAAATCCGGTTTGCAACTGCACATGGGGACAAAGATCGTACTTTTTGGAGAAATGTCCTCTGGTCTGATGAAACATAAATAGAACTGTTTGGCCATAATGACCATCGATATGTTTGGAGGAAAAAGGGGGAGGCTTGCAAGCCGAAGAACACCATCCCAACCGTGAAGCACGGGGTGGCAGCATCATGTTGTGGGGGTGCTTTGCTGCAGGAGGGACTGGTGCACTTCACAAAATAGATGGCATCATGAGGTAGGAAAACTATGTGGATATATTGAAGCAACATCTCAAGACATCAGTCAGGAAGTTAAAGCTTGGTCGCAAATGGGTCTTCCAAATGGACAATGACCCAATGCATACTTCCAAAGTTGTAGCAAAATGGCTTAAGGACAACAAAGTCAAGGTATTGGAGTGGCCATCACAAAGCCCTGACCTCAATTCTATAGAACATTTGTGGGCAGAACTGAAAAAGCGTGTGCAAGCAAGGAAGCCTACAAACCTGACTCAGTTACACCAGCTTCTGTCAGGAAGAATGGGCCAAAATTCACTCAACTTATTGTGGGAAGCTTGTGGAAGGCTACCCAAAACATTTGATCCAAGCTAAACAATTTAAAGGCAATGTTACCAAATACTAATTGAATGTATGTAAACTTCTGACCCACTGGGAATGTGATGAAAGAAATAAAAGCTGAAATAAATAATTCTCTCTACTATTATTCTGACATTTCACTCTTAAAATAAAGTGGTGATCCTAACGGACCTAAAACAGAGAATTGTTACTGGGATTAAATGTCAGGAATTGTGAAAATCTGAGTTTAAATGTATTTGGCTGAGGTGTATGTCAACTTCTGACTTCAACTGTACGTAAATTGCAGTTGGTCCAGAACAAAGCAGCACGTATTGCACTTAGATGTACATGGAGGGAAAGTGGCAATAACATGCATGTCAGTCTCTCCTGCCTCAAAGTTGAGAAGTGACTGACTGCATCACTACTGGTCTTGGTGCGAAGTATTGATGTGTTGAAGGTACAGAACAGTCTGTTTAAGCAGTTGGCACACAGTTCAGACACTTAAGTAGTACTTTCAAGTATTTTTACTTTAACTACTTTACACCACTGATTAGAACTAGATATTGTGTGTATGTACTGATATGTAGGCTGTGTGAGACATTTTAAATGTACATATTTAAGTCTAATAATGTTCTGCACTACAGTACCAGTCAAAAGTTTGGATACACCTACTCATTCCAGGGTTGATTATTTTTACTATTTTCTAACATTGTAGAATAATATTGAAGACATCAAAACTATTAAATAACACATATGGAATCATGTAGCAACCAAAAAAGTGTTAAACAAATCAAAATATGTTATATTTGAGATTCTTCAAAGTAGCCACCCTTTGCCTTGATGACAGCTTTGCACACTCATGCATTCTCTCAGCCAGCTTCATGAGGTAGTCACCTGGAATGGATTTCAATTAACAGGTGTGCTTCGTTAAAAGTTGATTTGTGGGGCCTCCCGGGTGGCGCAGTGGTCTAGAGCACTGCATCGCAGTGCTAGCTGCGCCACCAGAGTCTCTGGGTTCGCGCCCAGGCTCTGTCGCAGCCGGCCGCGACCGGGAGGTCCGTGGGGCGACGCACAATTGGCTTAGCGTCGTCCGGGTTAGGGAGGGTTTGGCCGGTAGGGATATCCTTGTCTCATCGCGCTCCAGCGACTCCTGTGGCGGGCCAGGCGCAGTGCGCGCTAACCGAGGGGGGCGGGTGCACGGTGTTTCCTCCGACACATTGGTGCGGCTGGCTTCCGGGTTGGAGGCGCGCTGTGTTAAGAAGCAGTGCGGCTTGGTTGGGTTGTGCTTCGGAGGACGCATGGCTTTCGACCTTCGTCTCTCCCGAGCCCGTACGGGAGTTGTAGCGATGAGACAAGATAGTAATTACTAGCAATTGGATACCACGAAAATTGGGGAGAAAAGGGGATAAAAATTTATTAAAAAAAAAAAAAATTTAATTTTAAAATTTAAAAAAAAGTTGATTTGTGGAATTTCTTTCCTTCTTAATGCGTTTGAGCCAATCAGTTGTGTTGTGACAAGGTAGGGGTGGTATACAGAAGATAGCCCTATTTGGTAAAATACAAGGTCCAAATTACGGCAAGAACAGCTCAAATAAGCGAAGAGAAACGACAGTCCATCATTACTTTAAGATATGGTCAGTCAATCTGGAACATTTCAAGAACTTTGAAAGTGCAGTCACAAAAACCATCAAGCACTATGATGGAACTGGCTCTCAGGAGGACCACTACAGGAAAGGAACACCCAGAGTTACCTCTGCTGCAGCGGATAGTTCATTCGAGTTAACTGCACTTCAGATTGCAGCCCAAATAAATGCTTCAGAGTTCAAGTAACAGACACATCTCAACATCAACTGTTCAGAGGAGACTGTGTGAATCAGGCCTTCATGGTTGAACTGCTGCAAAGAAACCACTACTAAAGGACACCAATAAGAAGAGACTTGCTTGGACCAAGAAACACGAGCAATGGACATTAGACCGGTGGAAATCTGTCCTTTGGTCTGGAGTCCAAATTTCAGTTTTTTGGTTCCAACCGCCGTGTCTTTGTGAGACACAGAGTAGGTGAACGGATGATCTCTGCATATGTGGTTTCCACCATGAAGCATGTACATGTAGATAGAGTTATTAAGTGACCATGCATAGATAATAACAGAGTTGCAGCAGTGTAAAAGGGGGGGGGGGGGCAATGCAAATAGTCTGGGTAGCCATTTGATTAGTTATTCAGGGGTCTTATGGTTTGGGAGTAGCTGTTCAGAAGCCGCTTGGACCTAGACTTGGTGCTACGGTACCGCTTGCCATGCGGTAGCAGAGAGAACAGTCTATAACTAGGGTGGCTGGAGTCTTTGACAATTTCTAGGAACTTCCTCTGACACCGCCTGGTATAGAGGTCCTGGATGGCAGGAAGCTTGGCCCCAGTGATGTACTGGGCCATACACACTACCCTTTGTAGTGCCTTGCGGTCAGAGGCCGAGCAGTTGCCATACCAGGCAGTGATGCAAGCAGTCAGGATGCTCTCGATGGTGCAGCTGTAAAACCTTTTGAGAATCTGAGGACCCATGCCAAATCTTTTCAGTTTCCTGTGGGGAAATAGGTTTATCGTGCCCTCTTCACGACTGTCTTGGTGTGCTTGGACCATGTTAGTTTGTTGGTGATGTGGACACCAAGGAACTTGAAGCTCTCAACCTGCTCTACTACAGCCCAGTCGATGAGAAAGGGGGTGTTCTCGGTCCTCCTTTTCCTGTAGTCCACAATAATCTCCTTTGTCTTTATCACGTTGAGGGAGAGGTTGTTGTCCTGGCAGCACACGTCCAGGTCTCTGACCTCCTCTCTATAGGCTGTCTCGTCGTTGTCGGTGATCAGGCCTACCACTGTTGTGTCATCGGCAAACTTAATGATGGTGTTGGAGTCGTGCCTTGCCATGCAGTCATGAGTGAACAGGGAGTACAGGAGGGGACTGAGCACGCACCCCTGAGGGGCCCCCGTATTGAGGATCAGCGTGGCGGATGTGTTGTTACCTACCCTTACCACCTGGGGGTGGTCCGTCAGGAAGTCCAGGATCCAATTGCAGAGCGAGGTGTTTAGTCCCAGGGTCCTTAGTGATGAGCTTAGAGAGCACTATGGTGTTGAACGCTGAGCTGTAGTCAATGAATAACATTCTCACATACAGTAGGTGTTCCTTTTGTCCAGGTGGGAAAGGGCAGTGTGGAGTGCAATAGTGATTGCATCATCTATGGATCTGTTAGGGCGGTATGCAAATTGGAATGGGTCTAGGGTTTCTGGGATAATGGTGTTGATGTGAGCCACGACCAGCCTTTCAAAGCACTTCATTCACTACATGGCTACAGGCGTGAGTGCTACAGGTCGGTAGTCATTTAGGCACGTTACCTTGGTGGTCTGCATGAAACATGTTGGTATTACAGACTCAGACAGGGAGAGTTTGAAAATGTCAGTGAAGACACTTGCCAATTGGTCAGCGCATGCTCAGAGTATACGTCCTGGTAATCTGCCCTGCGGCCTTGTGAATGTTGACCTGTTTAAAGGTCTTACTGACACCGGCTGTTGAGAGCGTGATCACACAGTCGTCCGGAACAACCGACGCTCTCATGTATATTTCAGTGTTACTTGCCTCAAAGCGAGCAGAATTTAGCCCGTCTGGTCGGTTCGTGTCACTGGGCAGCTCTCGGTAATAGTTTGCAAGCCCTGCCACATCCAACAAGCGTCGGAGCCGGTGTAGTACGAGCTTAGTCCTGTATTGATGCTTTGCATGTTTTATGATTCGTCAGAGGGCATAGAGGGATTTCTTATAAACCTCTGGGTTAAAGTCCCACTCCTTGAAAGCGGCAGCTCTACCCTTTAGCTCAGTGCGGATGTTGCCTGTAATCAATGGCTTCTGGCTGGGGTATGTACGTACCGTTACAGTGGGGACGACATCATCAATGCACTTATTGATGAAGCCAGTGACAGATGTGGTGTACTCAATGCCATCGGAAGTATCCAGAAACAAATTCCAGTCTGTGCTAGCAAAACAGTCCTGTAGCATAGCATCTGCTTCATCTGACCACTTTTTTATTGACCGTGTCCCTGGTGCTTCCTGTTTGAATTTTTGCGTGTAAGCAGGAATCAGGAGGATAAAATTATGGTCAGATTTGCCAAAAGGAGGGCGAGGGAGAGTTTGTACGCGTTTCTGTGTGTGGAGTAAAGGTGGTCTGGAATTTTTTTCCCTCTGGTTGCACATTTAACATGCTGGTGGAAATTTGGTAAAACGGATTTAAGTTTCCCTGCGTTAAAGTCCCCGGCCACTAGGAGCACCGCCTCTGGATGAGCGTTTTCCTGTTTGCTTATGGCGGTATACAGCTCATTGAGTGCGGTCTTAGTGCCAGCATCGCCTGTGGAGGTATGTAGACATCTACGGAAAATACAGATAAAAACTCTTTAGGTAGATCGTGTGGTCTACAGCTTATCATGAGATACTGTGCACCAGCTGTTGTTTACAAATACACATATTTGTAAATATTGTATACATATTTGTCTTACCAGAGGCTGCTGTTCTATCCTTACTAGAGGCTGCTGTTCTATACAGTGTAAAACCACCAGCTGTATGTTGTTCATGTTGTTGTTCAGCCATGACGTAGTGAAACATAAGATATTACAGTTTAATGTCCAATGGTAGTTTAATCTTGCTCGTAGGTCATCAATTTTATTTTCCAATGATTGCATGTTTGCCAATAGAACGGATGGCAAGTGGGGGTTTACTCGCTCGCCTACGAATTCTCAGAAGGCAGCCCAACCTCAGCCCCCTTTTTCTCTGTCTTCTCTTCATGAAAATTACGGGATTTGGGTCTGTTCTCGGGAAAGCAGTACATCCTTCACGTCGGACTCGTTAAAGGAAAAAGCTTTTGCCAGTTCGTGGTGACTAGTCACTGTTCTGATGTACAGAAGTTAATTTCGGTCATAAGAGACGGTAGCAGAAACATTATGTACGAAATAAGTAAAAAAATAAGTTACAAATGTCGCAAAAAACTAACTAAATAACAACAGTTGGTAAGGAGCACGTAAAACATCAGCCATCCTCTCCGGTGCCATTCTATTTCAAGCTAGTTCACTACTAGCAACGCTGGTGTATTTACACTACACTTGCCCCCTATTGTATTGGTTTGCACAAAAACAGTGTGGGAAGCCAGAAGTTAAATAACATTTCATTTCAACGTACTGTGCCGGTGGGCTGGACGGTTGATCATTAAAACGGGGGGAAATTGAGACAAAATATCCAAAGGAACGTATTATTAAACACACTTTCCAAACTTGGGTCTGTTGTCGACCCACTTCCTCTCTGCTTACCTCATGTCAAAATAAAAGTACCCCACAAATTATTCCTTTTTTATCCACATATGGCGAACGTGCAGGACTTTTATTTTGACATGGTAAGCAGATTCCCCCATTTTAATGACCAACCCTCCTGCCCACTGGCACAGTAAGTTGAAATTGAATTTAGTTTTTGTGCAACAATAGAAAGCAACATGAATGACAGCTGCTAGCTAGCCACAATTAGGCTAACAACGTCCACGTGTTTGTCGCAGGCTGACCAAGTCATACATTAGTTTTCTTAAACATGACACCAGAATATGAATTTGTTAAACTGCATTAGATATCGTAGTTGAAAAAATGGTTTACGCAAAAGCACTACAAATGTAGTAAACTGGCAAGCTGAAACCAGCACATCACACAAATATCTGGCACGTTTAAGTTCCAGCTGTGTCACGTGATGCCCCGGTGTAAGCATGTGGATCAGTTTTCACAGCACCGCGGAAACATGTCTTATAGCTTTTTAGGCGTAAAATATGATATATTATAAATATAGAAACGGAATATAATATTTGTACAACTACTAATTTATCATCAGTTTTAGCCATTCAATGTAAGAGAACGGGATATTTCCTTTTTCTACCCGAATAGTAAATATTGTAACACAGACGTAAGAACGCGAATGAGAGTATCTCCATGGAAACTAGTAACAACGCAGGGCACAAACCAAGCAAATCTGGGGTAAAAAAAATCCGTCATCGGGTTATCATCTTTCCATTGTGTTGTAAACGTTTCGAAAAACAGGAATTACTTTGCATGCAATTTAAGTGCATGTCTCTGCAAATGGCATTTGTTTTGAGATCGAGGCATATGCAAAGAAGTGTGTATGCTCATGTTTCATTCAACAGAGAAATATTCCCTTGTCTCTCGCTCTCTCTCACTCCTTTTCAAAAGATCTTTCCTAGTATGCGGTGCCTTTTCTGTCCCCAGGAAATATCAGTTCTAATTTATTGTAACATGTGGATTCCAAAAGGCTTTAAATATAAGCCTTTACCTTAAAAACACCAAAATGTGGATCCTGAACTGGAATTTTATTAGTGGGTGTAGGCGTTTTGCCATGGCCCCAGGTGTTATTTATCAACATCCACAAGAAACATAAAACATAAAATGTTGCTTCATTATTTTATAGTCCTAGTTAAAGTCTCTTTCACCAATAACGTTTTTTTCACAATTATTGTATTTATTATTATTTTATTTAAGACTTTCTTTCCACCCTGTTAGTTTGTTGTAATTCTCCATTTAAGAAAACATCCCCACATTCAGGAAGTGTCATAATTTATTTGGTGGGAAAACTATGGTGCAAAGCGAAATAAATATAAACACTCAGTTGTATCTGTTTGTCCATGTTTCATGTTTTTAGTCCCACTCATAAATCTGCATTTATTTTTTTTAACTTATTTTCTCTATAATATAATATTTTTGATGGAGAAGTTAAAATCATGTTCAAATGTTCACAATTATGCTAGCTCAATCTTGCTCACTCATAGCGCTATGGCTAATTTAGGCTCAAAATGTCCACCCTGTTAGGTTCCACCATGTTAGGATTATGCACCTAATGAACTGGAAAATTCACCCAAAAAATGTTTAAGTGCCTGAGCTTGATCAATAGGTTTTTCTGAAAGTCAAACATGTCCCTTTTCTGATAGAATACGACAACAAATAAAAATCTATTTTTTTCGCCCAAAAAGTTGAGATCCAACTGGTATCACATTGTAGGAATGACCTTTTTTTTGAGGCCACATATTTTTTTTGATTTCCAGGCTTTCAATAGAATAGGAAATTCCTTCCTGCCCACCCCCTTCAAGCTCTCAAAATGTGCATGAGCTGTTTTTGTCAACACAAATATGGAGTGTGTAAATCCTCAAATCAAGTATTGAATTGAGCCTTTACAGCTAATAGAAAATGTAATAGATAACAGCTGAATTAATTGGAATGTACATTTATTTAATCTAAATAACCAACTAGGTTTTATCAAATAAGACTTGACATGCAAGAGGGTTGGCCTGCATCATCACAGCCCAGATGTATTTTCTATATCAGATGAAGAAAATACACATTGAACTGTATATTTGATGAAATATCAATTATTTGTTATAAGACACCAATCACTTATTCTGAAATTTAGGCTAATGCAAACCATGACAATCATATTGCATTTTACAGAACTGCAGTGAACAATTCAATACTAACCTGTGCATGACTGTTAAGGAAGCTGTAATTTGTTAATTGAGTTGGGAATACAGTAACAGGAAATATTTTAAGGTGATATAGAGGGCAAAAAAATCCTACACACACCTTCAGCTCATCTCTTGTAGCTCATTAACAAAATGCTTTAATTAGCGCTGTGATAGATAGATAACTCAAGTAGCAGACAAGTGGCATATTGTTTGCCTTTAATTATTTCCTCGTTTTGGTCGAATTACAGAGCAATTAGAAATGTGACAAAATATTCTCCTCACATTGCATGCCATCCATAGGGATGTGGGGCAAAAAAAGTGTCATCCTGAGAAGGGGCACTGTTAACATCCTCCATATAAGCATTGTAAGCACCTTTCTATAGCTATTTTATATATGTTTTTAGCATAGACATTTGAGATACTGTAACACTTGTATTATTGCTAGTTTAGGATCACAATGTATTGGACTATTCATCCACCTTTATAAATACTTTTTTTAGTGGTGAAGCTTCTAGGCCGAACTCTCAAGATCTGTTTGTTTTAATAGCATAGAGAGAGTTGTCATGATAGCATGCAAACAGACACATCACATGTATGATTGCATACTACTTGCCCCTGACTTTTGAAGAAACCTGGCACATCCAAATGTAAACTGAAATTACTAGAGTTGGAGTAGCCTACTTTTCAAAATGTAGAGAAACTCAGATATGGCATAACCTTTCAATGGCATAACAGTTTTTGTACTTTTGTATTTGTATTTAGTTATCCAGATTATCTGCTGCCAAGGCAGCCAAGGCAGCACACAGCCAAGACAATGCAGGAGTTGCTTCGGCACAAGTCTCTGAATGTCCTTGAGTGGCCCAGCCAGAGCCAGGACTTGAACCCGATCGAACATCTCTGGAGAGACCTGAAAATAGCTGTGCAGCGGCGCTCCCATCCAACCTGACAGACCTTGAGAGGATCTGCAGAGAAGAATGGGAGAAACTCCCCAAATACAGGTGTGCCAAGCTTGTAGTGTCACACCCAAGAAGACTTGAGGCTGTAATCACTGCCAAAGGTGCTTCAACAAAGTACTGAGTAAAGGGTCTGAATACTTATGTAAATGGGATATTTCCATTTTTTATTTTGAATACATTTGCAAAGATTTCAGTAAACCTGTTTTTGCTTTGTCATTATTGGGTATTGTGTGTAGGTTGTTGGGGGGGGGGGGGGGGGGGGGGGGGAAACAATTTAATCAATTTTAGAACAAGGCTGTAACGTAACAAAATGTGGAAAAAGTCAAGGGGTCTGAATACTTTCCGAATGCACTGTATATTGTGATTACTGCTTCAAAGCAAATTTCTGCAGCATTAGTAAAGATGTGATTAATACATGTTCAAGATTCTGTTCTGTTTGTAACTACCCTGGTAGGTTGACTGATAACCTGAAACAGGTTGCAGGCACTAGTTACAGTTTGAAGCTTTTTCTTGAGTGGGCAGCTTGATGAAAGCCAGTCAATATTTAAATCACACAGAAAATATGTCTCTCTTTTGATATCAAATACATTATCAAGCATTTCACACTTTATCCAGATGCTGACTGTTAACACTTGGTGGTCTGTAGCAGCTTCCCACCAGAATGGGCTTTAGGTGAGCAGATTAACCTGTAGCCATATTACTTCAACAGTGATCCTGTCACGATCGTCTTCTGGTGAAAGAGTGGACCAAGGCGCAGCGTGATATGAATACATCCTCTTTAATAAATGAAGATGAAAACGAACACTAATACACACTAAACAAAAAACGACCGTGAAGCTACAAAACGAAAGTGCAGACACAAGCTACTAACGTTTAGACATAGACAATTACCCACAACAGCCTAATGCCCATGGCTGCCTTAAATATGGCTCCCAATCAGAGACAACAATAAACAGCTGTCTCTGATTGAGAACCAAACCAGGCAACCATAGACTTTCCTAAACACCTACACTGAACACAACCCCATACACTCTACAAAACCCCCTATACAATACAACCACCCAAGACGAGACAAATACACACAAACATCCCCCATGTCACACCCTGACCTAACTAAAATAATACAGAAAACAAAGATAACTAAGGCCAGGGCGTGACAGATCCTCTCTAAGCTTTACAGGATTGTGGTTCTGAATATAAACAGCAACACCATTGGCATTTCTGTCTTTTCTGTAGATGTTATAAGCATTTATTGCTACCACTGTATCATCAAAGGTAGTATCTAATAGTTTCAGAGATTGTCTGAATATGAATGTCATCTGTTACTAGCAAATTATTGATTTCATGAACCTTGTTTCCTAAGCTACATATGTTAACGTGGGCTATTTTTGGCACTTTTCTGGGATGCTTGATTATTTTCATTGCTTTACTGGGAAGCTTAGCAGAAGTAGACATGCTCTTGTTATTTATGTTAGTGCAGGGTGAGCTGCACACAGTGGACTTCCTACTAGGGCACACCACCTCAGTGCTAACAGTATAACTCTTGCTCATATGCACATGATTACTGCATACAATAGCTGTAGGATCAGCAGAGACCTTCAGGGCAGTTAGAGGGACATAAATTAGGTTACTTACATTGTGTCTTCCAACCCCCCTGGAATAATGTACATTTGCTGAAGCATTATGACAACTCAGCGACACAGTGGTAGGATTTAACTGAGCAGGGCTTGGGTCATTGATAAGTCATTGTCTCAACGCAGCCTTATAATGCTGTGAAAGGATCCAGGAACCCAAATGATTTGGGTGGATCCCATCCTCCTTTTAAAACAAGCTTTGTTTCCAGAAGGTATCAAAATTGTCAATAAATGTTCATTGTGGCATGTTTACATCTGACTAATGATCGAAGTGATTCTGATCAGGAATTGTGCATGCTAATAGGGAAGCGTAAAGGTAAACTAATAAACCTCATTACTGTCCTTTGTATTCTTGTCAATTTTCAGAGACAAAACATCTGCAAGCTAAATCTTTCAGGTCTCACTGTATTTTGTTTTTAATAGCTCATTAAGCCATCAACAGTAATGCTAGTTAAACTAATGCAAACTTAATGCAATAAAACTAAGTTTGTGTTTTGGAGATTCTTATAAATCTATGCTAGATATGCTAGATTTCTATTATCATACGTCTGAAATGTTTCCTTGAAAGAAACAAATACATTCCTGTAAGGACCTTATGAAAAGGTTAAACCGAAGGGGATTTCAGACACGAACCAAACTACAGGTGGGAGAGAAATCCAGTCCAAGTCCAACAGCATTAAAAATGGATGCGTTCTTGAGTCATGGACACCACAGGTGATGGATATCATCCAATTTCCAGAGGCCAACTTTCAGAGAGATTTATCAGTGGGCTAATATGTTTTATGATTCAGACATCTATTCACTTATGGAATTACTGACCCATGAGTCATTGAGTCATTCAGTTGGCAACGAAAATAAATATTTATATACATATATTTCTTCTGTTTTAATTGAAAGGATGTTTCACTTTCCGTGCCTGTATTAGTTGCTGTACTGAATTGGTCATATGTTGATTATGCTGCTGGCAGGATATCTACTTGCATCTGAAACAAACAAAGTACTTCATCAAAATACCTTTCATTATTTTCTTTGTAATTTGATAAGATCAAGTTAACTTTTAACTAAAATTTTAAATTAAAATCACAGGTGAGTGAATAGATGTCTGAATCATAAAACATATTAGCCCACTGATAAATCTCTCTGAAAGTTGGCCTCTGGGAATTGGATGATATCCATCACCTGTGGTGTCCATGACTCAAGAACGCATCCATTTTTAATGCTGTTGGACTTGGACTGGATTTCTCTCCCACCTGTAGTTTGGTTCGTGTCTGAAATCCCCTTCGGTTTAACCTTTTCATAAGGTCCTTACAGGAATGTATTTGTTTCTTTCAAGGAAACATTTCAGACGTATGATAATAGAAATCTAGCATAGATTTATGTGAATCTCCAAAACACAAACTTAGTTTTATCGTATTAAAGTTTGCATTAGTTTAACTAGCATTACTTTTGATGGCTTAATGAGCTATTAAAAACCAAATACAGTGAGACCTGAAAGATTTAGCTTGCAGATGTTTTGTCTCTGAAAATTAAAGTAGTGTAGAAAGGTGTCAGTTTTACAGTACATCACACATCTTACCCATCTCAATTTGCAGAAATTGTTGAAGCTGTGAGCGCGGCACAGCCGTGGGCTAGGTGTCTGCAAAGGTGTGCAGGGCGAACCAGAGAACTGTCAGGTGGTGCTCAATTTGACCCTCTTCCCAGAGTGAGGGAGGCAAAGCCGCTCCCTACAAATGTTTTCATTTTCAGGAGCAGATGCGTAGGTTGATGGATCCTGTGAATGCCAAGACACTAATTAAATAAGGAGCAAGCCAGTCTTTGTCTGGAAAAGTACCATGAGTGGAGTTTCGCTTCAATAGTGTGAAAACATTTGAATGTAGGCTACTGATCAAATTAGAAATAGCTGTGTGATTTTGACACTGATGTGCGTGTGCCATTGCCATCGCATCACATGCTGGAATAGGCGTAGTGAAAAGGGTAGTCATTGTTTCTTAAGGGCATGACACAGCAGGAGGCAAAGTTTAAAACAAAAATGAAAAATAGGTTTATTAAATAATAAGTTGACACAATTAATGTCAGCAAAATATTTAGAAAAGATTGACAAAAACAAACGAAACACTGAACATAAAGTAAAAGAAGAGGCCTAAGCAGGTATTTATGCCAAAAGAGTCTACCAGGCTCTAACCAGCCTTCCTATCAGCAAATCCAACACTGGCAAAACCTTGGGGGTTATTCCACACAGGTACTGTATATATAGGACCTCCCCAAAGGACTCACCTCTAATTGGAGCATAGCAATGTGGCCCTCAATTTGGCCCAACATGCTAACTAGACAACATAGCTAGCTAGATAACAAAAAATGGTGGTGTAAAATTAACGGTAAGGCTTAGAAAAATGACAAGCAGCAATTAAAGGGGTGTTGAATTATGAGCAGGCTGAAAGTAAGTATGGAAGTTTTATACATCATTCCTCATCTACATGTAACAATTCAAAACACTTTATGTGCAAATGTTAAGTTGATAGATCAAAGAGAAGTGGAGTTATTAGGATTTATTTGAGGGGTTTATTTTCTCTCTAATCTTTCGATGTATTGCTTGGTTTTTCTCAAACTTACCAAAGACAGACATGATTAACATACCTGCTGAGGTTGGAGTCATTGAGATGTATCTATGGTTTATGAGAAGAAGAGACTAGCATTAGACCCGATGACGTGTTTCTGCACATGACCTTAGCTAGCCAACGTCGCCATTACATCGCCAATAAGCGTTATTGGGAGTTCTATTGGAGAAGCAGTTTCTGCCTATCTTCATACTGTGCTGTCTTTGGTTGTACTTTGAACGGGGTGGCGGGGCTGAGCCTTAACCTTTGAGTGCTTATTACAGTGCCACCTATGGGCCAATCTGTGTATCACTTCGTTTTTTTCAAACGTAGTTATAATTGACTTGATTAACAAAATTCATTGGGTGTACGGTTCAAGAAAAAAAAGATTTGTGAAGATTTTATAAAAAAATGCAATATGGTGGAAAATCCAATATCGCGGACCTCATGGGTCCTTGAGGCAAATTTGTTCCTTAAGATTAGAAACACATTCGGAAACTATTCAGAACCCTTCACTTCTTCCACATTTTGTTACGTTACAGCCTTATTCTAAAATGTATTAAATACATGGATTACACACAATACCCCATAATGACAAAGCAGAAACAGGTTTTTAGAAAAAAAACGGAATTATCACATTTACATAAGTATTCAGAACCTTCACTCAGTACTTTGTTGAAGCACCTTTGGCAGCAATTACATCCTAGTCATCATGGGTATGACGCTACAAGCTTAGCACACCTGTATTTGGGGAGTTTCTCCCATTCTTCTCTGCAGATCCTCTCAAGCTCTGTCAGGTTGGATGGGGAGCGTCGCTGCACAGCTATTTTCAGGTTTCTCCATAGATGTTCGATCGGGTTTAAGTCCGGGCTCTGGCTGGGCCACTCAAGGACATTCAGAGACTTGTCCCGAAGCCACTCCTGGTTTGTCTTGGTTGTGTGCTTAGGGTCGTTGTTCTGTTGAAAGGTGAACCTTCGCTCCAGTCTGAGGTCCTGAGCGCTCTGGAGCAGGTTTTCATCAAGGATTTCTCTGTACTTTGCTCCGTTCATCTTTCCCTCGATCCAGAAAGGTGCCTGGTTTCCTCCAGACGTGACACTTGACATTCAGGCCAAAGAGTTCATTCTTGGTTTCGTCAGACCAGAAAATTTTGTTTCTCATGGACTGAGAGTCCTTTAGGTGCCTTTTGGCAAACTCCAAGTGGGCTGTCATGTGCCTTTTACTGAGGGGTGGCTTCTGTCTGGCCACAACCATAAAGGCCTGATTAGTGGAGTGCTGCAGAGATGGTTGTCCTTCTGGATGGTTCACTCATATCCACAGAGGAACTCTGGAGCTCTGTCAGAGTGACCATCAGGTTCTTGGTCACCTCCCTGACCAAGGCCCTTCTCCCCCGATTGCTCAGTTTGGCCGGGCGGCCAGCTCTAGGAAGAGTCTTGGTGGTTCCAAACTTCTTCCATTTAAGAATGATGGAGGCCACTGTGTTCTTGGGGACCTTCAATGCTTCAGAATTGTTTTGGTACCCTTCGCTAGATCTGTGCCTCGACAAAGAGCTATAACAATTCCTTCAACCTTATGGCTTGGGTTTTGCTCTGACATGCACTGTCAACTGTGGGACCTTATATAGACAGGTGTGTGCTTTTCCGAACCATGTCCAATCAATTTAATTAATTGAATCCATTTTAGAATAAGGCTGTAATTTAACAAAATTTGGAAAAAGTGAAGGGGTCTGAATATTTGCCGAATACACTATATATACCATGTTTTGTGGTTGTATGTCAAACCGGGCAGCGGGGCTGAGCCTTAGACCTTGAATGCTTATTACAGCGCCACCTATGGGCCAATGTGTGCCAATTTTTGGGGCAATTATGGGCCAATTTTTTGTGTCTGACTAACGGTGTTGATATACACTACAAAAGTATGTGGACACCTGTTCGTCAAACATCTCATTCCAAAATCATCGGCGTTCATATGGAGTTGGTCCACTCTTTGCTGCTATAACAGCCTCCACTCTTCTGGGATGGCTTTCCATTATATGTTGGAACATTGCTGCGGGGATTTGCTTCCATTCAGCCACAAGAGCATTAGTGAGGTCATCCCAAAGGTGTTCGATGGGGTTTAGGTCAGGACTCTGTGCAGGCCAGTCAAGTTCTTCCACACCGATCTCGACAAACACTTTATTTATGGACCTCACTTTGTGCACAGGGGTATTGCCATGCTGAAACAGCAAAGGGCCTTCCCCAAACTGTTGCCACAAAACTGGACAACATGTAAAGTGTTGATCAGTGCCCAACCTAACTAGAATGTCATTGTATGGTGTAGCATTACATTTTCCCTTCACTGGAACTAAGGGGCCTAGCCCGAACCATGAAAAACAGCCACAGACCATTATTTCTCCTCCACCAAACTTTACAGTTGGCACTATGCATTCGGGCAGGTAGTGTTCTCCTGGCATCCGCCAAACCCATATTTGTCCGTCGGATTGCCAGATGGTGAAGTATAACTCATCACTCCTGAGAATGCGTTTCTAGGCGGAGAGCTTTACACCACTCCAGCCGACGCTTGGCATTGTGCATGGTGATCTTAGGCTTGTGTGCGGCTGCTCGGCCATGGAAACCCATTTCACGGACAGTTCTTGTGCTGATGTTGCTTCGAGAGGCAGTTTGGAACTCGGTAGTGAGTGTTACAAACAAGGACAGACCATTTTTATGGGCTACATTCTATGAGCTTGTCTGACCTACCACTTCACGGCTGAGCCATTGTTTCCCCGAGATATTTCCACTTCATAATACCAGCACTTACGTTTGACCGGTGCAGCTCTAGCAGGGCATACATTTGACAAACGGACTTGTTGGAAAGCTGGCATCCTATGACGGTGCGATGTTGCAAGTCACTGAGCTCTTCAGTAAGACCATTCTACTGCCATTGTTTGTCTATGGAGATTGCATGGCTGTGTGCTCAATTGTCAGCAACAGGTGTGGCTGAATTTATTTAATTTTTACCAGGTAAGTTGACTGAGAACACATTCTCATTTACAGCAACGACCTGGGAAATAGTTACAGGGGAGAGGAGGGGGATGAATGAGCCAATTGTAAACTGGGGATTAATTAGGTGACCGTGAATGGTTTGAGGGCCAGATTGGGAATTTAGCCAGGACACCGGGGTTAACACCCCTACTCGTACGATAAGTGCAATGGGATCTTTAATGACCTCAGAGAGTCAGGACACCCGTTTAACGTCCCATCCGAAAGACAGCGCCCTACACAGGTGCAGTGTCCCCAATCACTGCTCTGGGGCATTGGGATATTTTTTAGACCAGAGGAAAGGGTGCCGCCTACTGGCACTCCAAAACCACTTCCAGTAGCATCTGGTCTCCCATCCAGGGACTGACCAGGACCAACCCTGCTTAGCTTCAGAAGCAAGCCAGCAGTGGTATGCAGGGTGCTACAAGCCTGCTGGCCTGCAGAAATAGCTGAATACACTAATTTGAAGGGGTGTCCACATACTTCTGTAGTTATAAAATATTAGGACAAACGCGCATTAAACCATTTAGAGAGGGGGAAATGCAGATGGTTTGGCAAGCGCCCACCAAATTATTATACTGTCATATCAGGCCTATTTTTTTATATTCACGTCCACAGTGGAAACATAAGGCTAGTTTGTGGAATTATGGTTCACTGTTACACGAACATGACCTACAGTATGGTTGATATAGCCAAGGCCTACACTGTAGAAATGTTGCGACAATTGTATAACATTGATTGTGGTATAATTATTTACTCTTTTGCAGAAGGTTGGCCTACAGGTTGCCTGCCTAAACCTGTCTCTGTCAAAACACATCTGCTAACAGAATATGATGTGAATGTCTTTGACAATAATGATGATGGTATGATGATCTCCCTTCCAGTGATGGCTGAGGTGAGAAGGGCGGCCAGTGGTAGCGGCAGCGCCCTTGGCAACCAGTGGTAAGACTCAGGTTGGAGTGGAAGAAACAGCAGGCTCCTCTCCTGGGCACACATTAGAGGAAGAGCTGGTGAAGGAGTACAGCCAGCGCTTCAGCACCACTACCAGCCCTCCGACATCCTCCTCTCCCCTCAATCTGCCCGGGTCACCTGCTCCGATGTCATTCCTACAAAGCAGCGAGTTGCGAGTGCAGTCTTTTGTAATGTAAATTGAATTCAGTAGATGTGCTGTTACATGGGTGCTGTTGTTACATGGTAACTCTATTTAGAATAGAGGAACCTCTCCTAATTCCCCTGAGAATTACCTAAGAACCCTGTGCGCTGCATCTCAAATTGTAATAGAGTTTGTCCTAATGCTATAGTTTAAATATCGTTTTTGGTACTCTGAACTGGGTTGACCAAGAGCAGTGCTATGATGTTAGCTAGCCTTTAATCAGCAAAGTTGGCAAATCTCTCCAAATGCATTATAATGCCCCAGCTTTTATTGTGTAAGCACAACATAACCAGGTCAACATGTCCAGAGAGACCCAGGCTGTTTGTACAGTAATTACGATGAGATTGCCACTCCGGGTTGTTTGTGAACGTTTATCAGCCTGTGTGTCTCTGCCCAGCACGGCAGAGCCTGTACCTAAGGTGAGGATTGATGGTGCCTCTTGAATAGGCCATTGAAGCACCTATTATTCACGATGAGTACCAACCACTTGTAATTCAAGTAGAGTGGGCAGCTTTGTACCACAGTTTTCCCATTGTTTCTCACCAACATACGTGCCCCCTAACTCAGGCTGTGTGGAGGGCCTCTACTGACACTGGGAGGAGTGGAAAGATAGAAAGAAAGAAAGAAAAAAAGTCTGTCCTGCCCCAGCATCCAAGAGGGGGAGGAATGTGGAGGTCTTGGCTGGCTGCCAGGCTATGCGGCTGATGTCTCCGTCAGGATGGGAGGCCCTTTTCTTTTCTCCTTTACAGTGAAATGTAACACAAGATGGCATACCCCCTACTTGTCAGCGAGTGAAAGAGGACCAAGGAGAGAATGCACTTGTTGCAAAGGTCTCTGTAGCACCTGCGATGATACCGAGGTAGACCAGCGGAGCACGGAGAGAAAGGGACACACGTGAGTAATGACGGATTAAAGAGATATGTCGCAGCGTGAAACACTGTGTCCACACAGCATTACCAGCCAATACAAATTTCTCACAATAGTCCCATCGGCAGACTGAAGGGAGAGGCAAAGGAGGGGAGTTTGACCGACAGCCGTTTGCCTGGGAGCCAGGGGGAATAGCTGCGCCCCTGCCAACTATCATTATCCATGGAGTGAATTTACCACCAGAGTGCTGCCTCATAGGCCCAAACTGCATACCTGTCCTGGAGTAAATTGTCACAGTGGAGGAGCAAACTTTCTCTTTTTGTTTTGTTTTTCAATAGAATCTCTGACCTCACGAGGGAATGGTTCCGGAGAGCAGGCAAACTGACTAGAGGGGGTTAGGTATACAACCCCTGTCTTGATGGTGCATGTGAGGGAATGCTTTTATAGAAAGGAAGGACTGGTGTGATCTACTATTGCAAAATCCCGTCAACTTTAATTCATGTATGAAGTGTTCCTTTTCACCACACTTAATCACAAAAACGTGTTTAAATGTAAAGGATTTTCTCATAGCTTTTGTAAAGTACAGTATGAGATAAGGTACAATCTATCATTGTCTTGTGTTCTTCTGACTACAGGGAATCCTCCTCCCCATACGCTGGCAACAGGAGCTCTTGGAGGAGGAGAAAGCACCATGCTCCGACAACCTTTGACCTTAAAGAGAGTGGCATACACACGGTAAAGAAGCAGTCATGTTCAGGACCCCCACCCCAGGGAAGAAGAACCCATAGTACCCCTGTCTCTGGACTCAGATACCCAGAACTATAGTGTCTTTCCACCTCATCTATACCATCCCCAAGTCCCATCTACTGTAGTGTAGTGTATTACTGCACGTATGACCATCACCTACTGTGTAGGAGGAGATGAATTCCAGCAATTCGATTCGATTTTACAATACTAAAGAACAAATCATCTAAATATTAACTTGATGTACTAAAATAAATGTTAGGATCATTTTACATTTTGACATGACGTGTACAGTAGGCATGGTGTGTGTGTATCAAAGTTGTTTTATTTCTCTCTATTATTTCCTGACTTTATTAAGAATCATATCTGCCGGGAAGCCTCCGAACTTCCTGCGCCTGCCACAAACCATCAGAGTGATTTCCTACAAGAATGGGACAAGACAAACCTCTGCTAAAATCACAGCTTCTAACATTACCACGGTGAAGTTCCTCTCTACCTCATTCACAAATGTTTTCTTGAAAAGACTAAGAGCTTGACATTTGGAATTTCTTCAAAGCCCCCTTGAATCCTAATGATACTTGTTTCATTAGTTTCGGTAATGATACTTGTTTCAGCTTCTGGAGGAGTGCACATCTAAATTGAAGCTGAACTCTGCAGCCAGAAGGATATTCCTGTCCGACGGTACAGAGGTTTCTCTAGCTGAGGACCTGGACATTGACTCAAAGGTGTTCTTCTCAATGGGAGAGGCCTTCCTGGAACCACAGAGAGAAATCCGAGGTATGGAGCTGCAAACTAAATCCACAGCACTGCTTTCATCCATAGGGAAGAGTGGTTCATCCCTGTTCAGCCATGGGGGAGCTGAAGAGATGACAAGATTTTGGGCAAGGAGCTCTGCTGAGGTTACACAATAGCCTTATTAGCATCAGATTTGGATTTAAATCTAAATGGTATTTGTATTTCTTCAAATAACATGCATGAGACAAAATTAGGTATAAATTGTTATACTTTTTTTTTTTTGTATTTGCTTATTTCTAAATAACAATGAATGACATTTTAAATCAAAGAAAATGCCATACATTCAGTTACAGAGAACACCTGATTAGAAACCCTATTGGGATGTTCCTCTAGTTTTTCTTTATAGAGGGGTTTCAAAAGTTCATGTGCCATTTATCCTGCCCCTGGAGATGCTAAAACTGCCATCCGACAGCTAAGTTTATTTATGAACCCTTTGTTGAGCGCCAAGTTGAAGCCCGGAACTTCTGTGCTGCAGCTGTGTTTCCTTGGCTGGGTTTCATGGCGACACGCACTGCTGTTCTCTGAGCGCCATGATGCCGGCGCCGTTGGCAGGACGCACCAAGGCTTTGCACCGGCTCTTTGCTGGATCAGCAAGCTTAACCCAGCGAAATCTGGTGCAGCACGATGGGTTTTGACTCATAATCAATCTTACACGCTCCTCGACAGTTGTCACTGGGACAGGGAGTGGAGCAGGTGGCAGATGGGCCCTGTCTGCAGAGACCCAAGCCGCTAGGTGTGAGTGTGTGTGTGTGCCCAGGCCTGGGCAAAGTGGAGGGCACAGCCCAGAATTAGCACACCTCAGATAGGAACTGGGAGGAGAAGAGGGTCCTAGCAAACTCAGAGTAGGGGATAATTCAGACAATAAACCACAGTTATCTGGGGTGACAAGACGAGGCCTATGGTCTGCCCACTGGGCACAGACATCAATTCAACGTCTATTCCACGTTGGTTCAAAGTAATTCCATTGAAATGACGTGGAAACAACGTTGATTCAACCAGTGTATGCCCAGTGGGTGGTGTCACATATATTGGACACTTTATAAGTTAAATTAACTTTTGATTTCTTGTACTGTATCTGGAGAAATTACCTAACACATTTTCTCTTTTGATCATGGTCTTGGATTCATTTTCCACATTGATTCAGTGACATTAAAGGGCTTCAAAGCAGGAAAAAAAAGAGGACCTGTCACGCTCGCTATCCTCAAACTCCCTGTCATAAATCGACCAATGCGCAGCGTGCATGTAGTTCCACATCTTTTAATGAAAGTGAAACCGAAACAACCAAAAAACAAACAGGTAAACAGCAAAGAACGTGACGCAAACCGAGGTGCACACAAACACACACGGAAAGTAATTACCCACAAAACACAGGTGGGAAAAGGATACCTAAGTATGGTTCTCAATCAGAGACAACGATAGACAGCTGCCTCTGATTGAGAACCACACCCGGCCAAACACATAGAAATAGAAAATCATAGAACATAGAACATAGACTGCCCACCCAAATCACACGCTGACCAAACCAAAATAGAGACATAAAACGCTCTCTACGGTCAGGGCGTGACAGGACCAAAGTTAATCATGGGCGATTCCAAGCCAGGAAAGCCCGAAAATATTTTTGGTATCTCAGATTGTTCTGGCAATTTTCACAAATAAACTTCATTGGGAGGGATGATGCTTTTTACATTTGTATCACAAACACTTTTAAAGAAAATCAAGATGAAAGTGGCCATTTTAGGCCTTTTTAGACCTACAGTATACATGCCTCCAGTAAGTGTGACCATTTAATTTGCATATGCTACTAGATATTTTTCTGTGTGACCTGACATTTTATTTTGGGAGCACCCAGTGCGACCAGAATATAAATCACCCAGATAAGAATTGTTGTAATGATAGGCTTCACTGTGCAGTTGTTTCTGAGTGCCCTAGAGAAAAAAGCAAGCGCTGATTGGTTCAATCCAAAGCTTACATGTAAAGAATAGGGATGGCTCTCACCTTTTTGGGGCCCTAAGCGAGATTTGCAGAGATCTGCAGTGCTACACGTTTTATCATATGGCAATATTAAAGCAGAATTCACGCACTTCTACTCATTTTAGAGAGATATTTTTGCCGTTTTAAAGCACATTTCCTGCAATTCTACCCATTTTGCTATGGCTTATGCCATGATATCTGAGTGAGAGTGACTAACAAAATCAGTGGGTGCCCACTGGAGGTCAGGGCCCCTGGGCACGTGTGCTTTGTACTAATTGCTTTTTTGTTTCGCTGGATGCAAGTTTTACCATCCAATTATTTACAGTGCAAGTTTCACCATGACACGTACCGTGGCAATAGGTTGGCAGAAGGGAATTATTAGAATATGGCAAATATTAGTCAATTATTGCATTTTATCCATGTTGGCTTTTGCGGTCTACCTGAGACATAAACAGATAGGTGGAAGGGCATACAGGCTGTCGCCAATATATTAATGCGCAATTTTCCTAAATGGGTAATGGAAACACTTCAACCACTACATTGTAATTTGACGCACCCTAGCAGGCAATTGTCTATTTCCTATGCAAACTTTCTAAATGTCGACAAAAAAATCACTGGACAAGTTAATGGAGACATTGCTTGTGTCTACCACTTTGTATAGCCAGTTAGCGCCGAAACAGTCATTTCTAAGTAGGCTTACCTGGCAGAATTATATGATATCATGATGATTTGTATCAATCGGCTTGTCTTTGGTTTTGCAAACTTATTGCAAAATATTCAGCCATTCTTGAAAGATCCTGCAAAAAAACATAATTGTTATTGTTGAAAAACGTATTCAGCAGGCAGTAAGCATTTCGAATGAAATGTGGAGTGGAGCTTGTATTGACATCACGTGCCCCCCATACCTTCAAAATGATTTGGCAATCATAATTTATTTGAAAAACACTGTTTCCATCATCATAAGCAAAATCAAAAAGGGTACTTTTGAGATATTCATATAAATATATTAATGTTGAATAAATTAATTAAGATTTTTTTATTTCAGAGTCTAGACATACTCCATATTTGAGAGCACACTATAAAGAGTATAATGACATCCAGATGTCTGTATCATGTTTGGTTCATAAATCATAGGGTCTTACAGGAAGCAGGTATACAGTGCCTTCAGAAAGTATTCATACCCCTTGACTTATTCCACAGTCACAACCTGATTTCAAAATTCATTCAATATTTTTTTCTCACACATCTACACACAATACCCCATAATGAGAAAGTGAAAAAAAATTGAAATGTTTATTAATTTATTGAAAATGAAATACAGAAATATCGAATTTACATTCACACCCCTGAGTCAATACTTTGTAGAACCACCTTTGGCAGTGATTACAGCTGTGAGTCTTTCTGGATAAGTCTCTAAGAGCTTTCCACACCTGGATTGTGTAACATTTGTCAAATATTATTGAAAAAATTCTTCAAGCTCTGTCAATTTGGTGGTTGGTCATTGCTAGACAACCATTTTCAGGTCTTACCATAGATTTTCAAGCAGATTTAAGTCAAAACTCTAACTTGGCCACTTAGGAACATTCACTGTCTTCTTGGTAAGCAACTCCAGTGAATATTTGGCCTTGTGTTTTAGGTTATTGTCCTACTGACAAGTGAATTCATCTACCAGTGTCTGGTGGAAAACAGACTGAACCAGGTTTTTCTCTAGGATTTTGCCTGTGCTTAGCTCCACTCCGTTTCTTTTTATCCTGAAAAACTCCCCAGTCCTTAACGATTACAAGCATACCCATAACATGATGCAGCCACCACTATGCTAGAAAATATAGAGAGAGGTAATCAGTAATGTGTTGCGTTGGATTTGCCCCAAACATAACACTTTGTATTTAGGACAAAAAGTTAATTGCTTCGCCAATTCTTTTGCGGTATTACATTAGTGTCTTGTTGCAAACAGGATGCATGTTTTGGAAATAAAATAACTCTGTCAATTAGGTTAGTGTTGTGGAGTAACTATAATGTTGTTCATCCATCCTCAGTTTTCTCCTATCACAGCCATTAAACTCTGTAAATGTTTTAAAGTCACTATTGGCCTCATGGTGAAGTCCCTGAGCGGTTTCCTTCCTCTCCGGCAACTGAGTTAGGAGTTAGGCCTGTATCTTTGTAATGACTGGGTGTATTGATACACCATCCAAAGTGTAATGAATAACTTCACCATGTTCAAAGGGATATTCAATGTCTGCTTTTTTATTTTTACCCATCTACCAATAGGTGCCCTTCTTTGCGAGGCATTGGAAAACCTCCCTGGTCTTTGTAGTTGAATCTGTGTTTGAAATTCACTGCTAGACTGAAGGACCTTACAGATAATGTATGTGTGGGGTACATTATTATATCACACAGTGAGTACATGCAACTTATTATGTGAATTGTTAAGCAAAGTTTTACTCCTAAACGTATTTAGGCTTGCCATAACAAAGAGGTTGAATACTTTTTTATTAATAAAAAAATAAAAAATAAAAATGTAATTCAACTTTGACATGATGGGGTATTGTGTTTAGGTCAGTGGCAAAAAAATCTGAGATACTGAAAATATTTTCAGGCTGTCCTGGCGTGGACTTGCCCTCATAGACCCTCAAAGGTAATTTAATTTAAGAAATTAGTCAAAGTTGAGGCTTTAACTTTATTCACTCCAAATGAAAAGTATATGTATGGCATGTGTTGGAACCTCTCGGGGCTGAGTGCAGGGCCACAGTAAAGGAAAGTGGCTGCCACAGGTGTGAGGCGTAGCACTGTAAGAAACAGGCCTGGCTGTCAGGAAGAGTTTTCCACTGTTTTGCCCACGGAGCTGATGTATTTTGACAGGCTGGGATTGACACGGAAAGGTGTGACTGGCAAGCTGCAGCCGTCCTCTGTTTTGTCGGCGAAAGCGACGTGTTTACATCGCTCTAATTGCTGACTTATTTCGACGTCGGAACAGCGGCAGTCAGGGAGCCAGGTAGTGCTGTAATACTCCCCGCGTCACACACAGGCAACGTTTAATTGCTCTGTCATTTTCTGTACTTCACGAAGAGCCGGGGTGCTGCTAAATGAAGCATGGCTTACTCCCGCCTCGCGCAGCAAATGTTCTTCAGAATGTTTTCCACTTCTTTTTTATCAAGCGGTGTGTAGAGTAAGAAGAGGTGAGGTGAGACAGACACTCACGTGGAGCGTAATTGCAATATGGTGCCACACATTTATTTTCCTACACTCTGGGGGTCATGACCTTTTCTCTCATCACAAAATAACAAATTACGTGCTTTTTTTGTTATACAGTATATTTGTTTCTTATTTCTTATGTTAGAAAGAAACTTCTTCACTTGAAACGTAATGTTTGTTTGATTCCATCAAAGTAGTATTGGCTGGTGGTGTAATGATACGTGTAGAATTTGGGCAAAATGTTATCCTTTGATAGTGGTTCGTTTGTCATTTAGGCTGTGTGTGTATCTGTGCGCGTGCCTGTATGCGCATGGATCTGTTTGTGTGTTTTGTGCATGCCTGTGTGCGTGCGTGCATCAGTGGTGGCTGGTGACACTTTAAATGGAGAGGACAGGCTCATAGTAATGGCTGGAACGCAATAAATGGGATGGTCTCAAACACATCATACACCTGGTTTCCATGTGTTTGATACCATTCCATTCAGTCCATCCTATTCATTATTAAGAGCCGTCCTCCCCTCACCAGCCTCCTCTGGCATGCATGCTTGTGTGTATGTGAGAGACACTAGGTCTGAGGTAAGGCTCACAACTGTCTTGTCTGGGGCTAGACAGGCAGACAGGCTCACCTGGGAAAGCTTTTAAAGAATGTGCTGCTCCTACCTTTAATGCTACGGCTCTGTGCTCCCTCTGACAGGCTGATTGGCACCGCTAATGGGCTGCTCATAATGAGGGCCTGAATGCTATGTCAGTCCCATAGGCCTAGAGACCATGCCAAGTTATTAAAGGCAGCATTCTCACAAGTCAAGCCCCAGGGCTTCCATAACTCTTCTATGAACCTTTTATGGCCTGTATTTGTTTTAATCTCCCTCTCATAGACAAACATTGGCAATGCCCATGGTAGTTTCCCTATGTACTGTATCTCTCACTCAGACACACACCTACAGGTAACTACCAAAATAAAGGAAACACTTGAGTAAATGAGGGATACAAAGTATATTGAAAGCAGGTTCCTAAGCAATTCCTAAGCAATTATCTTTCCATCATGCTTAGGGTCATGTATAAAAATGCCCAGTTGCCTATTATTTTGGCTATCATGGCTATGCCCCCATAGGATGACAATGTCCCTATCTACAGGGCCTGAGTGGTCACTGAATGGTTTGATGAGCATGGAAACTATGTAAACTATACGCCATGTCTCAGTTACCAGATCTCAACCCAATTGAACACTTATGCGAGATTCCGGGTTGGCGCCTGAGACAGTGTTTTCTTCCACCATAAACAAAACACCAAAAGGTTGAATTTCTCGTGGTAAAATGGTTTCGCATCCCTCCAATAGAGTTCCAGACACCTGTAGAATCTATGCCGAGGCACATTGAAGCTGTTCTGGAAGCTCGTGGTGGTCCAACGCCCTATGAAGACACTTTATGTTAGTGTTTCCTTTATTTTGGCAGTTACCTGTATAGGGTTCTCAGTGTTCCAGACAAAAGCCTAGGCGTGTCAGTTACCTTTTCCTCAAGAGGTACAATCTGTAATCCGATAAGAATTCAGCCCCTTGTCACAACATTGAAGCAGGTGGACCTGATTCTTTTGTAAGCAAACTGCGGTAGAGTCGAAACAAGAGAATGACATGCAAAAATGCATCAAATTGGATGTTAACAAAGAGGCCACTGACTGAGATGTACTGTATATGCAATGCAATGTAGATGAAAGAGGGTACAAAGATGTGACAAACAGTTTATTTTAAGTGGCGAGATGTTTTCATAAAGACGGTGTGGCCTCTTGCAGTGGTGACGTGTTCAGGTAATCATGTGGGATGACTCCACACACAATGGGAGGGAGGGTTAGGGGGGCGGTCGGGGCCTGAGGGGGGAGGAGTCCCTTTCAACAAACACAATATTGAATCAGAGGGAAATAATCAGTTGATTAGTGGCAGAGGCATGCTAAGGTGGATTTTAATTAGGGCTAAATTGTGGTAATACTCCCCGATACCAGCGGCATCTGCTCCCTTCAGGGTTAGTGATTTATGGTCCCTATCAGTGCGGCCAGCCTGCTGCAGCAGCTTATGTTAAACTTAGTGGGAGACGACAGTACTGCTGCTACGATACGCACCACCGTCTGTATACGATGGCCTGTATACGTTAAGATGGAGTGATCACAAAGAGGGTGAGTTTTAATAATAAGCCTGATACATTTATTATTTATCAATGTACCTTTTTTTGTTGTTGTCAATAACATAGTGTGTATAAATGCTTGAGTTATTTCAATGACAAAAAAACAAACAATAAGAAGATCATCTGGAGGGGGCCGTTTACTGATTTTCTAGTCAAACTGTGTGTGTGTGTTCACCTGTCCTCTTCCCCAGCCTATCTGTCACTGTGTTCATTTTATCTTTATTTAACTAGGCAAGTCAGTTAAGAACAAATTCTTATTTTCAATGACAGCCTAGGAACAGTAGGTTAACTGCCTTGTTCAGGGGCAGAACGACAGATTTGTACATTGTCAGCCCGGGGATTCGATCTTGCAACCTTTCGGTTACTAGTCCAACGCTCTAACCACTAGGCTACGCTGCCGCTCCTTGAGCAGTCAAGCTGGATGCTGGAGGGGGTGGAGCTTCCTATGGACCAGGGGCGGGGACGCATCAAGGCCAGTCTCTCCCGGCGGATGAAGAGCCTGTACCAGGCCACGGCCACCCTGAGGGTCCTGGGTGTTTCAGAACGAGACGTGCAGCAACGGGTGCGTGGTGTCCTCTGTCACTGACCACTTAGAACAGGTAGTCACATTCACACAGCATGAGGACTAGAGGAGTATCACTCGGGTTGTGTTTACTCTAGCTCTGGTTGGAGCTCATTGCATGTTGGGAGTCATTTGTCTCATTCAAATATGTTTTGTAGAATTAAGAAGGTGCCAATAGAATAATTATGTTTTTGATGTGTGTGTATTCCTGTTGTAGTGGTATTTGGCATTAACCATCACACTGAAGTGCACATATTTGCTCATGTTATCATTTACATCATACGTGGGGGGAAACACAATTCATTTTTCTGTGCAATGAAGGAAATCCCCTGGCCCACGGAGCTGCCCCAGATAAAATGAGTTAAATGTAATGGAGAGCTTTGATCTGTGAAGTGGAACCTCTCTTTTTTGGGTAATCTGATCCTACTGTAGGTTTGAGTGGGTGAATTTACAGGGTGATAGGATTCTTGTCCTTTTCTTCTTCCTCCAGTGGACTAACCTAATCTGAGCCTAATCGGGTCCATAAACCGACTGAGGGGACCCAACTGGAACAAAGTCTGTGTTTGTGTGTGTGTGTGTGTGTGTGTGTGTGTGTGTGTGTGTGTGTGTGTGTGTGTGTGTGTGTGTGTGTGTGTGTGTGTGTGTGTGTGTGTGTGTGTGTGTGTGTGTGTGTGTGTGTGTGTGTGTGTGTGTGTGTGTGTGTGTTAAAAACATTCCCTACACTATTAGAAAAAATGGTTCCAAAAGGGTTCTTCAGCTGTTCCTATAGGAGACCCCTTTTTGGTTCCAGGTAAAACCCTTTTTGGTTCCAGGTAGAACCATTTTGGGTTCCATGTAGAACCCTCTGTGGAAAGAACCTAGATAGCACCTTTTTTTCTAAGTGTAGACAGGACCACAATAGTGGGATATTGAAGTGTGGATTTCAGGAATTCAAACAGCTCTTTGGGAGAATGTGGTGTTTGACTTCTTCACACTGCCTCTGCAACCATTGCCAGTCAATTTTCACGTCCATTCTGTCTGGCGTCCTCCGAGAGTTTGGTGAGGATTCTCCTCAGCATGCGTTAAAATGGAGCAGAAAATCTCCCTGATGCCTCGCATTCCTTCTGCTCGACCACACTGTTTTATTCTTACTGTTGTAACGTTCGTCATATTCCTCCTCCTCGGACGAGGAGAGGCGAGAAGGATCGGACCAATACGCGGAGTGGTTAGTGCTCATGATGATTTAATATAACGAACAATGAACACTGAAAATACAAAACAAATAAACGAAGTGCAGAAACCTATACAGTACCGTGTGGTGAAAAACACAAACACGGAAACAAACACCCACAAAACACACGTGAAACCCCGGCTGCCTAAGTATGATTCTCAATCAGGGACAACGATTGACAGCTGCCTCTGATTGAGAATCATACCAGGCCGAACACAAAAATCCCAACATAGAAAATCAACCATAGACAAACCCACCCAACTCACGCCCTGACCAACTAAAATAAATACAAGACAAAGGAAAACAGGTCAGGAACGTGACAACTGTGGTATCCACCGCACAAGGTTGTTACTGCTGTAGCTAGCGCCGTGGCCCCCTGATATGTAATGCAATTTTTCCAGACCTATGAATTTCAAGGGATAATTTGCAATCTTTTGTGGGATCCCGGAGGATGAATTAGTATTTCACAGAGGACAGGGCCTCATCCACTGACACCAAAGGGCCCTGAAAACTGACTAACACACACACACACACACACACACACACACACACACACACACACACAGACACACACACACACACACACACACACACACACACACACACACACACACACACACACACACAGAGGGAGAGAGAAACACAGCATCAACTCTTAATTGCATGGTGTCCCACGCTACACAGTAACATTTTATCCTATATCCTAGCTAGCAGGTAACTGTGTATCGCAGCCTGGGCTGCCGGACGGACAGTATAGTGAAACACTGGCTCTTTAAATTTTTCTGCTAAAGTACAGTGCATGCTTTATGATATGCTGCTCTTCTCCCTAATCTACAGTTGCTGGATCTGTGCACCAGCAAGTTGCATCTCACCGCTGTGGCTAAGCTGGTCTACGACTGGGATGGGAGACACATGAAGGACATCAGTCAATGTACAGTATACCTCATGTTCTACCATGTAGTCCCCACTGTCAATATTACATTTACTGGACATTTGCTTGTAATAAATTAGTGACCATATTATAACAATTACTGTTGATTTGGCATACTGTATGCTAAATGATACATTAGCGGCTTTGTCTCCTTACACAGCAAGTATGCTCAACAGAGACATACAGCACCCATCATTTTGGAGATGTCTCAGCGTCTATCGTTTGATGTGGTAAAATGATGAGTTTGCGCGTGTTGGTGGCAATAAGCTCTTTGAGAGGCTGAGGTGTGTAATGTCAGAGTGGATGGGGCCTTGTGATACTGAAATGACTGTCAGAGGGGGGAGTGGAGTCCAGGTGGACAGCTTCCACATGCTGCCTGGTTCTGATTTTTTGTTTTAACCATTTTTTTTATTCATGATCAACCAGAAGTTAACTATGATATCAAGTTTTGGATATGCCAAATAAAATTGTAATAATAAAAAAAATATTAAAGAAGACAATCCTCTGTCAACATTTCAAATGTTCTTCTTTCAACTAAGGACATTGGAGGGAGCACAGCTATTAGGTACATGGGGGCATGTTGGTCAGTGTTGGGGTTAATTCCACAAATTCAATTCTAATTCAATTCTTTATCCCTGTAAATTCCAAAGTTGGTGTCATTTGGTCCTATGGTTAATGAGAAGAAGATTGTTGAAGTATTTTCAGCATATTTTAGCATATGTGACCTACCGCCCCGATTCGATCTTATGTAGCAACATTATTATAATTGTTTTACATTGGATAGAAGTAGAGACTCAGAGCTAGAAAATGGTATATCATACACTACAGTTGAGGAACAATGGGAAGTAATTGTGCTTTGACAGTTGATAAACTTGTAACCCCACTTTTGAGAAAATGGCCTTTGAATGTTTTGGTAAACCTACTGGAGAGCTCTTCTTTGTTTTGAGCTATTCAGCATTGTTCACACCCTCTTAAGCCTTAGCCCCACCCATCTCTTTAAGGAGCTCTTTAAGTTTCTCCATCTACCAGGACTACTCCCCCACGGTTTCCAGGCAGCGCGCAGCTTTCGGGCAGGCCAAACGACTACTACGGGACCATCCAGGTGTGAAGTATGGACTGCGATTCCCGGCCCGTTTATGGCTATCTCATGATGGTAAAGACTACACATTTGAGTCTCCGGATGAGGCTATGGCTCACATTCAACGTCACATCAAGAAGTCTTGAACTTGCTCATAGTTCAGCAACTGTTGCTTGCGAACTGTGGATAGTAAGTAGCCCACCTGTGGTACAATTATGTTTAGTTATAACATACTAGTCTTGTATAGTTGGGGAGTTGGCGAACCTATTCAGGCTTATTTGATGTGATCTAATGTTTTGATCATCTAGTGTGCTTGCCTTACAAGCATTCAGTCATTTTCATTTCATTGTATTAAGGTTTTACTTAACTCATGTGTTTCTAGGCTGTCTCGTTCACCTATTCAGTTTGGTTACATAGTGTCATTGTGAGTAGATCCGCTTGTTTTAAGAACAAAGCGAGAGCTGCATGTAGCCACGTGTGCACATTTTGTTCATATCCTTTGCTAGTTAGTTTGCGAGTTATTAGCCCAGTTATAGATCATTTGTAGTCCGCAAAAGGGGAGTGATTGCTTCCTACAAGAGCACAAAACATGTACATTTCTAGATCTTTGGAAAGCAAGTCAGGTATAGAGCTTTTTTTGTATTAAAGGGGCAGTGTTGTATTTTGAGACACACTTGAATAGGCTAAGTAGCCAGTAGGCAGAAGGTAGCATAATTTGTCTGATTCCCTGTTATAATGGTATGGGAATAGTAATGCATTTTATTTTATAAAGTGGTGTCTTGCATCTAACAACACAACAACATTTTCTGTCACCTCCTTGTCTGAAGGACAAGTGGAAAACAGGTTCTTGTCAAGCCCTGCATTTTTTTTCAAACGTCTCATGGAATGTAGGCCTACTCTACATTGAACACCACACATTGGCTGCTACTGTAGGCTGAATGACAGAACAGCTATTTCCAGGTTAAAATATAAAGGGATGCCTTTTCTCCATTGTTTTTGATGGTATGCCACTCTGACAGGCCTACATTATGATCAAATAGCCACAGTAGCCTACTTGGCCACTATTAAAACTGTAACTTTAAGCAGGTACAGCCTCAGTGTTCACAGTAAACCCGCACTGGAAGTTGCACAGAATTTTCACAATGTTCAAGTTTGTGCTCACCACACCTGAAATTTACTCAGTGCTGAAAGAAATTTGAGGGAACATTGGCCATGGGTGCATGGAACTCCCTTACATCTTATATAGCCCAAGTGAACAACAAACCTGGTTTCAAAAAACAAATAAAGCAAAACCTCACGTCACATCGCCTCTCCCCCATGTGACCTACTTGTTGTGTGTATGTACTGACATGTAAGTGTAACTGATAGATGCACACACACACACACTACATGTTAATGTTTTTAAAATGTATGTAAATTGTAAAGTCTTTTGTCTGTAATGTCTTTTTCCTTATGTGTCGGACCCCAGTAAGACTAGCTGTCGCCATTTGTCGTCGGCTAATGGGGGTCCTAATAAATCAAATCAGAGGTGCCATTCATTTTGATGAAGTTACTCATGGCCTCATGCCAAATTAGAAAAAAAGTTACCAATCTACACTCAAGTTATTTGACCATGTGAAGGAAAATAAATCAGAGAATAACAATAGGTTTTACACCTTCGCTGGTAACCCTTAACGATTTAAAACAAATTCTCTCTGTGTAAATGCCATTGAATTCAATTCAAATTCTAGATCAGTCTTTGAATTCAGCAATAATTGAATTCTTCTCAATTCCAATGTTAGGTCAATTCCAGGAATTAAATTCCCAATTCAATATTATCCATCAACAATTCCACAAATTCGATTTTTCAATTCCCTCCGACTGTTCAGACAGCCTAGCTCAGGGTTTCCCAAACTTGGTCCTCAAATTATCAAAGCTTGATGATTCAATTATTATTTGAATTAGCTGTGTAGTCCTGTGGCACAAACAAAAGCATGCACCCCTTGGGGTCCTGAGGACCAAGTTTGGGGAAATGCTGGTCTAGTTATACTTGAAATATAAAAAATCTAATGAAGGTGGTTGCTGTGGATACTGTGGCCAGTGGCCATCTTTGTTGCCTACTGCTGCGATGGCCACAAGCCCTGTGCCTTGCATGTCAGGAGAGGCCCTCAGTAGGAACAGGTATTGCGCCAGGGTTCCTCTTTTTCTCTCTGACACTTCAGCATAGCGCCTCCACAGCGTGGAGCTACATGTGGGAGATGAACCGTCTCTCACTGCCCTGCCTGCCACGCTTAGTTGCCCTGGAGCAGAGTGTGAATGTGATTATTGACTGGAGTAGCCCCCCCCCCCCCCCCCCCCACACACACACACACACACGCACCCACAAACCTCTGATTCTAATTCCTTCGAGTGCTATTTGGCACTGTGAATTGTACTTCGTCACCTGCTCTTCACACTTCTTGGTCTTGTTCTCAGTCTCTTTTACCACTCAACACACATGCTGCGTCCCCTTGATGTTTTGAATGAGAAGTGGCTGTGCCTGTGTTTCTTCTGTAGATGTAAGGATGTAATATCATCCCAGGATAGAAATAGAGTTGTAAGGATAAATGAGAGATACAATGTATATTGAAAGCGGGTGCTTCCACACAGGTGTTGTTCCTGAGTTAATTAAAGATGCAGTCGGGGATCTCAAGCACAACAAATTCATAACATATTGTACGAATTGGATTCGTAACATATCATATGAATTACCCAAAAATGATAGAATTAGCAGGAAGTAACCTATCATATGAAATGGATGACGTAGTACACAATTGGATGACGTATTACACAAAAAATGGGGACCCGTTTTGGCTCATGAGCACCACTTTCAAAACTACTGGCTGAAATTATACAAAAGTTCTGGAGCATCTCTTTAAGCAATTAGCATCCCATCATGCTTAGGGGCATGTATAAAAATAGGATATTCTGGAGCGGCACCTGAGACAGCGTTTTCCACCACCTTCAACAAAACGCCAAAAGATGGAATTTGTCATTGAAGAATAGTGTTCCATCTCTCCAATAGCGTTCCAGACACTTAGAATCAATATAGAACCATGTCGGGGCACATTGAAGATGTGCTGGCGGCTCAGGGTGGCCTAACGCCCTATTAAGACACTTGACTGTATATTGGTGTGTCCTTTATATATTAAATATATAAAATACATGATTAAATAGGGAAAAAACACATCAATCTCTTTCATAAGTTCTTTAAACAAAAAAAAGCTAAATTACCAAGATTTCTGAAAATGATGCATAGTGTTTTGGAATGCTAAATATACATTTACAGAAATATTGGTAAATTAGCTTTTTTTGTTTAAGAAAGAGATTGGTCTGTCTTTTTCCCTATTAATCTTGCCATGAGGTTATTTAACCCTGTTAGACCAGAGCATAGATCCGAATGAGGAAAACATGTTACTTGCAATAGGCCTCTGATTATGACAATAATGTATATTCTTTATTTCAAGTTTGTAAAACAATTTTCTGGAAATGTTGCAAAAATGCAACATTGGGCTTCAAAGATTGTTGAACATTGTGTGAAGAAAACTATGAAATTCTATTAAAATCTAATCAAAACGGAGCAAAAGCATGGGGAATATTGTTTGATGGTATATACATCTGTAATGTAGTCATATTTTGTCTGAAATAGCCAAATGAATGAACATACTGTATATCCGCCTGTAACGATCTTCTTCATCTGAGGAACAGGAAAGATTGGACCAAAACGCAGCGTGGTAAGTGTCCATGTTAATGTATTATAACTGAACACGAAATACAAAAATAACAAAGTGAAACAACGAAAATCGAAACAGTCCTGAAAGGTGCAACAACACAAAACAGGAAACAACTACCCACAAACCACAGGTGGGAAAAGGCTAGACAACAATAGACAGCTGCCTCTGATTGGGAACCATACCAGGCCAAACTCATAGAAAACATAGAGAGAAAAAAACATAGAATGCCCACCCCAACTCACACCCTGACCAAACCAAAATAGAGACATAAAAAAGGAACTAAGGTCAGGGCGTGACACCACCTCACTCTCAGAAACAAGTAGTACTGCAAGGTTTTACACTGTCAAATGTGACAAATAAATACAATTTCAATAAAGAACTGTACAAATTATACATTTGTGACATCAATATTTAAAAATGTATATATTTGGTCAAAAGTAGTAAAAATGTCCGTTATTTTACTTCTCTCTTAACCCCCACTCTCCAGCCCCCTATACCGCCACAGAACTGTCCCTGTTTGGAGACCCCATCACCATACAAACCCGTTTGATTGGGTCTGTAAGGAGTAAAAGATATAAATATGTCGGAAAAGCCCCACACATCCCTTGTAATTTGGGTCCCATTGGGGTTCAGGGAGCGTGTGATTGGTGGAGTGGCTCTGAATGTCTCCCTTTGCGCCCATGCTGCTTAGAGGCAGGGCCCCAACATGTCCCCTCTTGTTCCCCCACACAGCAAACCCCTTCACTCTCAATTTAAGCCGAAATCTGATGAACCTATTATCACACACACACACACACACACACACCAGATTTAATGGAAGAAAGTGGATATAGTTGCAAGTGATCAATCACCAGGCGTGAACTGAGGCGTCAATGCATTAAGAATTCCCATCGTTTTCAGTCCACTCGCCCGAGCAGAAGATCAGCCGGCATATTTAATGCACAACTCTCTCACTCAATTTAAAGGAACGCATGAGTCATGAGGAATTCTATAGCACTGGAAGAGGGCTACACAGTTGCCTTCCCAGTTCCCACTAATCAATTAGTTGCAGAGAACACTCCTCATCCAATAATAAAACATGCTCCCAGGTACAATAAAAAGACCACATCCATTGATTCTCTACCATTAGTTGTTCCTCTGCTTTTATAATAATACCATGCGGATAAAGCTACGGTATGTCCCATTAGGTTGCAATGTGCAAATCGCTAGCTTGCTGTGGTAGACTGTACTGTAGTTCTGCTGGCCCCCTCGGGTGAACACTGTCAATTTAATGGGATCACTGGAAAGCAAAGCCGCTGTGAGAGATTGCTGTAAGTACGTCCATCGTGCACTTGTCACTCCACTCGTCACCACAGAGATCCAGATTGAGAGAGGCATCAATGTTTAAGAAACAAGCAGTAAAACAAACACCTGGGGACAATAGGGCCACCACGGAAACTGTCAACAAAACAGGACAGCTGTCAAATTAGTGGCTTTAGACTGAGAGATGTAGAATTTTTTGGGACTCCAGACATCTTGGAGATGTGGCCTTTTGCATAATTATTTTGCTTTTCTAGCCTGGGATATACTTGTACTTATATGATTACATATCATGATTATTCAAATATTTCAATTAAGTATCTCCTCCTCTTGTACCTGTAAACTGTGTAGCAAAGCATGCATTTTACATTTTCATCAGTATTTCAATTTCAACCACAAACCTGCCAAGAAGTGAGATGGGTGTAGACTAGAGCACAGTGGAACATCATAAATATTCTGTATGAGATCTTAGACCTATCAACATCCACCTCACGTCTTGTGGGAGCAACCCGCGTCACGTTTTAGCCAATGAAAGCAGTTGTTTGGGAACTAAGCAGGGGGTTGACTTAGCGGAAACATGCTCACTTGGTCCACGGTTGGTTTGAGTGTAGCTGGTTGTTAAGCATCACGGCTCTTGTTACCTTTTGGGAACACACTCGATAACCTCTGAGGCTTATATAATCCCATTTTTCACCTCTATTTTATTTTATCTATCATTGCTCTCGCTCTCTTTATCTCTCATCCTCCTCTCTCTCCCTCTCTTTCTCCCTCTCCAACTTGTTTCCTCTCCATTCACCTTTCCTCCCCCACTAAGAGTTCCTGAGCAGGAGGCCCCTTGTTCGGATGCACACCAAGACTCACACAGTTTCCAGCCCAACAATGAAAGGAGCTTTCAGCAAGGCTGGTTCCAATTCATCTGTGATAAATGAGAAGATAAGGCAATCAGTGCACACCATGACACTGTGTGCAGCTAGTTAGGCACACTTTGAGACCACTCAGGTGTGCTTGTTAAGCCCTACGGTTGGGGGGGCCTTCATATATATATATATATATATATATATATGTAACACACACCCCTGATGGTGGCCACTTTATTCTGTTTTCTCCTTATTCTGCTCGTCTTCTTGTGTGCAGCAGGCCCCACTGCATCAGTGGTATCTAAAATGTCTGCAAACCTGGACCGTAGGTTGTTCCCTAAGCAGCACCAGAGGAGATGTGTGGATCAGACCAGGGCAGAGTGGACTCATCTGCCTGTGTGTGTGTTTCTCCTGATGGTGCAGTTTCCCTGTTGGGTGGCTGTCTGCAGATTTCCCTCACCCTGCTGCGGGGGGCCACTGTGCGTGTCCAAGGGGGGGAGAAGTTCAGCCCAGACGGGGTCAGGCTCTACATCCAGGGGGTCCTGGGGGCCTTGCGGGCGAGGCTGCGGTCGGCCAAGGACCACCTGACACAGGTGAGAGAGGGAGTGAATGGACTAGGAGAGAGAGATTCAGCTGCACCACGTTGCCATGGTTTTGGCCTTAGATTGATTACTGTTCTATTGTGGAGTGAACGTGACGAGTGTGACTGGATTACTGTAGGTGGACCTAGCAGTGTCTGTCTTCCCTTTCATGTTACAGCTCCTCTCTTCTTCTCCTGGGTTTTTGCTTTATTCTGGGCTTGTTTCTTTTGCCTCATTGATTTCCTATCTCGCAGGTAATTCCATCATTTTGTCCTCCCACCCTTTCTCCAAATAGAGCTGCCTTCCTTGACTGTACTGTATGTAGAATAGCGTAGGTAAACGGAGGTTTAGTGGCTTACAAGCGGAGATGCTAATACTTTAAAATATGATTACCTCGTAGATTATTTTGGCAAGGAAGGTCAGGGAAAAATCATTTGCATTGCGCGATGGAAATTAGGTGCATTTTAAATTTGCTTAATCAACCATTCAGTAGCTCTTCTGCAAATCTCCATGCAATTATGATTTTACTTCTTTCAGAGGAGAAACATTATTCATTGTGAATGAAAAGCCTCAGGGTGAAAATATTCAGGGTATTTGAGATGAGTTTCACTTGCGATAAAAGTGTATATATTAATTTCCATTCGTTTGGCTTTTACACAGGGTGGTGCAAGTTCAAGGGTCAGGGAAGTTAACGGTCACAGTAGAGCCTTTCAGATAGGAGTGACTCATATTTTAGCAGATTTATTTTAATATTTGGATTATGGGTGCAAAGATTCCAGAGTACCTTCATCAAACAAAATCACAATCAACACATTTCCCATACCGAAATATGTCAATGAATCATAGTTTTTTTGGCTATCCCTCTAATTTTACAAGTGGCCCTCGTCTCAGCTCCTTGGAGCACCACAATGACTGACAGACAGAGCGACATGCAGGCAAGCAGACAGACAGGACTTCCTCCTTGTGTCAGCCCTGTTGCATTTTCTTTTTAGTTCTGTCTCCAGTGTGACGGGGAGAAAAAGAGGCCACAGTCTTGTTTTGAACATATTTATGCCAGGGTGTGACTGTTTGGGAGTGTGTGCGTGCGAGTTTACGTGTGTGTCTATTCATCCATATAGTGTGTGTGTGTATGTACATATTCGTAGGATTTAAATAAAAAAAATGAGTTAACACTTTTGGTGACATGGGCTGTCCTCTCACATTAACATTCCCATTACGATATGGCTGTGGTCGGAGGGTCGGGGCGGAGATGTGGGGTGAGGGGAGGCAAGGGAGGCTCTGAGACGCCCGGAATGCCATTGTGGGGTTTGGTGGGTAATGTTTGGGGACAAACAGGCCCACAGTGGGGTGAGTGTGAAAGGACCTGGGCTCTGACGCTGAATGGAAGGGGCTGGGGAGGACCACCTCTCTCAGGCTGGGGAGTTGTCACTCAATGCTCCGTTCTCCAGGAGGCAGAGAAAGAGAGAGCTAGAGAGAGACATTGAGAGGGAAAGGGAGAGAGGGAGGGAGGGAGGGGAGGCAAAAGAGACACGGTATTCCGTTATGTTTCTCACCCTAAAATATGACCAAAAAGGTGTATCACGTAGACCCGTGAAGATGTTTTGAAAACAGTGTAGTATTGTCTCATATCGTTTATTCAGAGGAATATTACACGTGTCTTGAATTATTCGAGCATTCACTGTCCCCTTACATGTCTCTTATTTACAATAAATGCCCTTTCCCTCTTTTCATAAGTCCCATAGAAATAGTTTACTTTAGCTTGTCATGTATATTATCTTGTCTCAAGTTCATCTTTTTAGTCCTAAAAGTCCATCACTAGATATTAAGATTGCGTGTAGTTGCTCGTGGATTTGTGCAAGTCTCTTCCTACGTTGATGTACTTTTTACTGTCCCTGTCGTCATACGCCAAACCCTGGTGTGGAGTTTAATTAGCAAACTTATTGGAGGAACGCCCGCTGGAACTGCCACTAGCTCGTTAGGTATCGAAGTGAGAGATCGACAGCATCAGGCTGTCTTAAACTTCTGACAGGTCTGAGTGCCCCAACCCACACAAGTCCCCACGCCGATTAAATGAAGTGAAAATTGCATTCTCGTCTGGCTTGATATGAAAATGGAATTTGTGATCATGAAATATAGGCTACACAGTTGTCACTTCTTAAAAAGGTGTCAGGAGTTTGCTTCAGTGGATAAGGTGAATATTTGCCGTGACAGTAGAGAAGGGCTTTTGAGAGAGAAAAAAAACGTGTGATATATGTGATCAATGAAAGACTTCATCGCCTCGCGCTTCCTTGGTCTTGTAGTGAAAGGGTATAGATCTCGGTATCTCAAAGTGTCAGTATGGCGTAGTACTTTTGACGCCGCTTACATGACAATACTGCCACCTAGAGGCGCTCGGCTACACAACAGAAACTCACCGTCTTTGCGAGACAGCTGCTCTCTTTCTCACTTACTTTTCACCTCGAAACGGACAGTAAAAGACACTTGCGATGTTTATGTAATGCTCCTGCTCTTAGCATGTTTTGTGAATTCTTGAATGGCTTGTTGTTGCTTCAGGCATCAGCGTGGGGTTGGTGTAAGAGTGATTTCTCTTGGCCTTTGAACAAAGCGTAGAGAAACATGCGTCAGAATAGAGACTTCATTCAGTCAGTGTTATAAAGCAGTACAACATAGAACACAATGGATTAGGACAGTCAATTTAATCTGCCATTGTAATGGACTTTTATAATACTCTGTTGTATCAATGAGAGCTGTGTTATTAGATGAAGTCTATAAAGAAAATCAAATATATGTTGGACTTTTTCATCAGTCATTAAGTCATGCTGGTTCTCTGGGGCCGAGCATGAACTCATTTCAACGGAACACAGAGGGTTTGTCAGGTGGTGAAGTGGCCACCAAATACAGACGACTGTGAACTCAGCCATCCAGCAACGGAATCAGGGCAAACACATCTCATTCCATCTGATCCCGTGATTAACCCAGGTGAGAGAGGGGGAGAAGCAGGCCAGGCAGGGAGGCAGGGAGCGGGTCTGAGCAACACAGGAGCTTCAGGAAACCTGATTTCCAAGTCCAGGAACAAAGCTCAGCTGGGCCTACCCTGTAGATGGGCTCTGGTGCTTTGAAGATGAAACGGAAGGTATTTGGGCCCTGTGCCAACTAGCTCACAGTTCACAGGTCACAGGCAGGGAAGCAGCATCCTCCACAGTGTGTGGGAGACATTGATGAGGTCTGTGGTTGTGGTGGGTTTCTGGGGCTGATGGGGAAGGGCTGAGAGGTGGAGGCAGGTTAAAGCCGAGGCCCAGAGAGGGCTCTAGGTTTGATTAGCGGCCATAGGAACCCTGGTGTTATAGGTAAGGAAGGCCATCTGCTCGGAGGGACCAGGCTTTCATGCCTCCATAGAGGGCAGAGACAAATACACAGGACAATCACATAGAATGCGATATCAAAGGAAGGGAGCTGGCCAGACATCTGCCATTTATTGTGGCAGATGAGTCCGATGTCTATATAAAGAGTGATTACACAGTACATAGCCTATAGTTTGTTCTCCATGGTGTCCTTATGGAGTTGTATTTTGTAGGATCTTAGGTTGATCTATATGTTTAAAGGCATATAGTAGATCATGTGTGAATACCATTAAAACCAGAGGACCCTCTCTGGCTGTTGTAACACGCCACATCTTGTTGTCAGTGGGCTTTGTGAGTCACTAAACAGTCATGGCCTTGTAGCCCTGGTCAGAAGGAATTTTCTCCACACACGTCCAGCCTGGTGACGGCTCCACTGTGAGAAGAGGTCGGGGGCCACAGAGGGTCTTCAACTCTTACTGCCAAATGTCACATCCACTCCTTTTACTGTGCGCCCCCGGGCAAAGCCCAACCAGAACAGCGCAAGTGTTCATCCTCACAGGCCACCAACTTATCTTAGCTCTCATTTAAAGGGTTCAAGTGTCTATCTGAAGGGGACATGTGAACCCTCCCTGTCTAAGATTATGAATGTGTCACCATCGATTCATGATGTGCATTCGCCATCCTAACTAGCACTTCTGTTGATACAGTGTCGTCAAGCTCTGAAAATGTTGTACAGATGCATCAGATATTGTATCCTTCCTCTTCTGGTTCTGATGCATTGGGTGGCTTTGTCTTTGTCTTTGACTGTAGACTTTGTGTGGCCTTGCCATGCTCTGTCAGATCTTCTCTCCTTCAATGGGAAAGGTGGCAATGGATGTTCAGAGGTGGCATGGAAACCTGGGTTCATGGTATACACTATATATATACACCTGTCAGCAATGGTATACACATGGCCAAAAGTATGTGAACACCCCTTCAAAAGAGTGGATTCGGCTATTTCAGCCATACCCATTGCTGACAGGTGAAAAAAATTGAGCACACAGCCATGTAATCTCCATAGACAAACATTGTCAGTAGAATGGCCTTACTGAAGAGCTCAGTGACTTTCAACGTGGCACTGTCATAGGATGCCACCTTTCCAACAAGTCAGTTTGTCAAATTTCTGCCCTTCTAGAGCTGCCCTGGTCAACTGTAAGTGCTGCTATTGTGAAGTGGAAACGTCTAGGAGAAACAACGGCTCAGCCGCGAAGTGGTAGGCCACACAAGCTCACAAAAAGAGAGCTCACCGCTGAGTGCTGAACCGTGTAACGTGCAAAAATCGCCTGTCCTCGGTTGCAACACTCACTACCGAGTTCCAAACTGCCTTTGGAAGCAACGTCAGCACAATAACTGTTCGTCGGCATCTTCATGGAATGGGTTTCCATGGCTGAGCAGTTAGAGTGATGAATCACACTTCACCATATGGCTGCCAGGAGAACGCTACCTGCCCCAATGCATAGTGCCAACTGTAAAGTTTGGTGGAGGAGGAATAATGGTCTTGGGCTGTTTTTCATGGTTTGGGCTAGGCCCCTTAGTTCCAGTGAAGGGACATCTTAACGCTACAGCATACAATGACATTCTAGACAATTCTGTGCTTCCAACTTTGTGGCAACAGTTTGGGGAAGGCCCTTTCCTGTTACAGCATGACAATGCCCCCGTGCACAAAGTGAGTTCCATACAGAAATGGTTTGTCGAGATCTGTGTGGAAGAACTTTACTGGCCTGCACAGAGCCCTGAACACCTTTGGGATGAATTCAGACTGTAACTGCGAGCCAGGCCTAATCGCCCAACATCTGTGCCCGACCTCACTAATGCTCTTGTGGCTGAATGGAAGCATGTCCCTGCAGAAAGTTCCAACATCTAGTGGAAAGCCTTCACAGAAGACTGGAGGCTGTTATAGTAAAGGGGGGACCAACTCCATATTAAAGCCCATGATTTTGTAATGAGATGTTCGACGAGCAGGTGTCCACATACCTTTGTCCATGTAGTGTATCTGGTGGATGGCAGCAAAACGTCAGTGAGCTGAGTACTTTGAGGAGCAGAATAGTTTTGAATGCATGAGAAGATCACAGTCAGTTACGAAGATCTATTCCTATAGAATCGTTCCATGTAGACATTTGTTCAACTTCACTTCTTTTTAACATGGGCTATGTGTTAATAATAACTCTGAGCCAGGCTTTTGATAGGATGTTGGAACACCTTTCCACATCAGGCTATTTGTGCCCTCAAAGTTGTAAGACCTCCTGTCATGTCAGTCGATAACTAACAGCAGCCCAAAATCGGAACAGTCACCTGTTAAGATGCCACGGTTCTTTCTCTTGAACCTAACAACCCAGTTTGATGCTGCTCTCTACAGTTGAGCCAAACTGATGTTCTGTAAACTGCATGTCACATCTTCTCGTTGTTCGAGAGGTCAGTTTAGCTATCATTTCAATTCCAGGTAGTCAGCCTCGGTATTGTCAGTCTGGACAGGCATGTTTTTTTTTTCTCTCAGCAAACTAACCATGATGCAGATAGCAACTAAACAACACCCATCTCACTTAGAGCACACAATGGACACTACAGGAGCGTACTTTTCTTTTCAACTGGATATCAGAGAGTTCATGCTCCAAAGAATTGCTATTTAGATTCTTAGTAAAAATAGCTCTGTTTGCATGTTTACTTAGTGGTATCAGTCTTAAGATGTGAGGAGGGGGTTTCCACAGGATCAATGTCAGGCTGTGGGGAGGCCGGCCCAGCGGCCCACTACCATGCTGTCTAACTGGAGAGGGACATGGGGTGCGGTGGGGAAGTGACGACCTCTAATTGCACTCTGTGGAGACTTAACACCCCGTGGAACTGAATGAAAGAAAGCGCAGGCTGGCTCGGTCTCCATTGTGTGGAAAATAAATACGTGCAGTCGTGTCCCAGGGTGTGAAATAACACACCAGCCAAAGGATTTCACTGGTCATTTCATCCCCAGCTGCAGACCGAAAACAAAATGACATTGTCTTTTAAATGTCAAGAGCACAATAGTGTTGGGCCCAAGCAGGGACAGAGGGTAAGGCTTTTAAGTGCTGTTTATTTAGCTGAAGCTGTCAGGGAGGCATGGAGCTAAACTGAAGTTAGTTAGGAAGCTGACTGACAAGTATGCTCTGATACCGGCATGCACTTGCTATTGATATTTTTGGGGGTATTACCCCCATGAGAAGAATTCAGAATAATGAATTTATTTAGCCGAGATGAAATGTGTTTTTTTTCTTTCGTTTTCTTATAGCCATGATATTCATTCACATTTAAACATTTTAGTTCCTCGCGGTCTGTTTTAGGGCCTACACGACAACACATTACGAAAGGGCAGTTTAGCTTTCCCCCTGTCATCCAATTGAGCGAACACCAGTTTAAGTCTTGTAGTTGGGATGAGAAGGGCATGAGAGGAGATGGGCTCCGTCTGCTGCTTGTCACTTCCCAGCACGTGCTACAGCAACCTGGGGGAATCAGAATCCGTCGCCACGTCTTCCGTCAAACACTGCCTGATGGCTGTCTGGGTCACAGGGCAGCCGCGGTCCGCATACAAACACGGTCATCGCACGACAGCTCAGCCCCGTCACCCTGTCGGCCACAGCATGCGTCGGTCTACTCCACTTGTCCCTGTCCTGCACTGTTTACGGCCAAAATGAAAGCCGATTTGTTCAGAGGTCTTGTTTGTTTTTAACAGGGAGGGCATGTAAGACAGAGTTTGTCTGTCAGTGGCCTGTGTAGCGTGTTGAAGATACAGCTTCTTCCTCTGCTCGGTTCCTGTGTATAGGATCCTGTGTATCGCTTTGTCAGGACTGTGGAGACAATCATAGCAATGGCAGTATAAGTAAGAGGGATTATTAATTAGCGGAAGGGTAATTCATTCGCAAATTACAGTTGGAGTTTATTGTGGTGGAGGATCAGTAAGCAGATGTTTGCTGGGGGCTATTTCACATATCTATCCTTACGTCAAATATGTAGGCCAAGCCACTGTGGAATATGCTGCTCTTTTAGCATAGCCGTTGACCTTATGAATATAAAATATACATTATTAGTAGTATTAATGTATTATTATCATTATTAAATATCATTATTAAATAACTAGTATTATTTCGATTTTCAGTAATGCCTCCGAAACATTCTTTATTAGTCGCTCAAAGCCTCCTAATTAACAGATATTATAACTAAATACATAATAAGCTAATTGAAATAATGAGCCATTTGTTCTAATTTCATGTTCATCTATTAATTGCACCATTTGGATAAAAAGTAGTGAACATTATTTATGTTGTATTATTTAATGATGGATATTTTATTCGCTCCATTTTTGGTGGTACCGTTGCATGGTCTTTTTAAGGCTATTTGAACTCATTAGTATGTTGATATCAACGACATGTCCAGAACAAAAGTGGCTACATGTCTGTGCTAATGATTGGGATTATGAAAGATAGGAACTCTACAATGACGATCGTGCATTATTTGACTTGATTTGTTTAATTACATCATTAAAACTAATGGAAAGAAAAGCATAACATCCAACATATTCTACTTAAACAGACGAATGAATTCAACCTTAATTCACTATTGCTCCTCTTGTAAGAGAAAATAGAATAGTACTGGAAATTCTCAGACAGATAATTATGGAGACTCATTATAGAGTCACAGGTTGATAGGATTATGGAAGGAGCTTTCTACTTAGAATAGTACAATGTGCTTTGACATATATGATTAAACATTAAATGTGTTATCCTTTTTAATAAAAAAAAAAAACGTTTTTCCAAACTTAAAGTTTACATTTGACCGCCAACAATCACCTTTGCCACTTGTTGTGAACCTCCGAACCTTTCAAGTCACTTGTTTTCTTTGCCAAGAGTTGTGTGAAGCTGTCAAGTTATTCTCACATACTTGATTGTGAAAGAACAACGTGTTCTGAGATGATATCCTGCCAGCTTTTTCACAATCCATTAGTTCCTGGAGCAACATCAGAAGGAAGTGGAGGTAGAGTGAAATTCCTGTTCGACACAGATGTCAGGATCAAAAGTCAGAGACATTCTCCGAGCAGCAGGGGGGGGCATGCTTGCTAGACCTGAAACATAACAACAATTAGCATCCATCCGCCATGTGACATCCTCCTCATACAGCAGATCCTGTCTCCAGTTCTGTCAGCTAGCGCTCAAAGTGGAGGAGGGAGTCAAAAGCTCTTTCACGGGGGAAATGCTAGGGATGGTGTACGAGTTGTACTGTACAGTAGCTTTAACTGCATTTCACAGACCAATAAAGTCCAGTAAAGGTAGAGTAACATTAATCCTCAATCATTGATTGACTGGTGTGATTGAGTGAAATGTCAGTATTGTAATAGGGAAAACAAGTGTTTTGTGTGGTAATGTTATATTTGTGTTTGAATCATCCACTTGACCAGATGGGTGATGATGGCCTTGGGTCTGTCATGGCTGGTAGTGGACCAACTGGGTCATCAGTCCATACTAGCAGTCTTCTCTTCCTAACCAGGTGCATATGCTAGGTTCAGCTGGAGCCTGAGTCCCTGCGTATCTCGAAAACATATTATTCCCCGCTCACCCAGGCTCGGACTGCCTCCGTCCACTGAGATCAGCTCTGTTATCAAGGTCCAGTGAAGTGAGACCCTAAGAAATATCTCAACTGTAGAATTGTATGAATTGTATGCATACGTTGCATGGCGTGTTACGTATGTCTTGGCATATCAAATCAAGTGCGTTAGGGCATATTGATTGATTGACTAGTAAGGAAACGCGCTCACTTTTTTCGTAAAGTAAAATGAACAGCCGTGAAAATCGTATGACACGGCCAGCACAAACAACATTATTTGAATGGGCCTACTGTTTATTTATTCTTAGAAATAAAAACTTACATTGTTACAGAGAACTTGGGTTTTATCATTTGTTTGTAATATGTGACAATGAAAGAATACAAAAAATTAAAAAGCATAATTAAACTCGGTTTATAAACGGTTTTCCTAAAGCGCAGCCTGTTAACCACGATTTACAAATATCCAGACAATTATTGAGCTCTCTCATAGACTAGTAATGGCGATGTAATTATTAGTCGACAAATTATATTGATTTCAGGTCAAATGACTTGGAAGGCCAGACAAACAATAGGGAGAGCTAAATGCAGGTTGTGTATATGCATGTGTGTGTGTGCCGTTGCGTGTGTGCATAGGTGTACATGCATGCAGAAGTGTGTGCTTGTGTGTGTGTTGGGGGTAAAAGGTATAGATGGTCTAACGACAGAGAGAAGACGTGTCTTCCAGCAGACGAATGGGAAACCTCCCCCCGTCTCTGCTTGACCTGCTACTTGTTGTCCCGACAGTGGCTCTTTGTCAACACAATGGCAGCCTCTGAAGTGTGAAGAAGCAACATTAATATTGCCCAGCAGGAGGGGAAATCTGGGTGCCATGCATGAATCCCCTCTCCATTTTCCCCATTTAGCTCCCTGCTTTATTTCCGTATGTTAATGCGCAAGCAGACAAGTGTTATTAACAAATGTTCCTTTTTCTAAAAAAGATATATTAACTTTTGCTGTGGATACTCCCACTGTCACGCCCTGACTAGGGTGGGTACGTTAGTTTTTGTATTGTCTAGGGTTTGTTGTATGTCTAGGGTTTTTGTAGGTCTAGGTGATTTGTATGTCTATGGTGGCCTGAAATGGTTCCCAATCAGAGCCAGCTGTTTATCGTTGTCTCTGATTGGGGATCATATTTAGGTTGCCATTTTCCCTTTGGTGTTCGTTGGGTTCTTGTTCTATGTTTAGTTGCCTGTCTGCACTATCCATATAGCTTCACGGTTCGTTTTGTTATTTTGGTAGTTTGTTCAGTGTTCATTCTATTAAATAAAGAAGAATGTACGCATACCACGCTACACCTTGGTCCGATTCTTACGACGGACGTGACAGAAGAACCCACCATAAATGGACCAAGCAGCGTGTTCAGGAGGAATTGACCTGGGAGGAGATTTTGGATGGAGCAGGACCCTGGATGCAGGCTGGGGAGTATCGCCTTCCGAAGGAGGAAATAGAGGCAGCAAAATCGGAACGGCGATATTACGAGGAGTTATACCAACGAGGTAGGCCACAGAAACCCCAATAAAAAAAATTGTGGGGGGGGGGGGGCACATGGAGCAGTCGGCGGAGCCGAGGAGCGAACCAGAGCCAGTCAGGGAGTCGGATGAGGAGTTCGACGCAAGATTCCGGAGAGAGGTGCTAGCATTGAGAGCGCTGCAGAGCGGGCGTGCTGGGGAGAGTGTGACTGGTCAGACACGTGTTACGCAGTGATGGGCACAGTGTCTCCAGTTCGCATTCATAGCCCGGTGCGCTCTATTCCAGCTCTTCGCACTTGCCGGGCTCAAGTGAGCATCCAGCCAGGACGCATTGTGCCAGCTCTAAGCTCCAGATCTCCAGTGCGCCTCCACAGTCCAGTACGTCCTGTTCCTGCTCCTCGCACTCGCCCTGAGGTGTGTGTCCTCAGCCCGGTACCACCAGTGCCGGCACCACGCATCAGACCTCCAGTGCGCCCTGTGCCTCCTCTCCGCACTTGCCCTGAGATGCGTGTCATCAGCCCGGTACCACCAGTTCCGGCACCACGCATCAGGCCTCCAGTGCGCTTCCACAGTCCAGTACGGCCTGTGCTTCATCCCCGCCCTCGCCCTGAGATGCGTGTCCTCAGCCCGGTACCACTAGTTCCGACACCACGCATCAGGCCTCCAGTGCGCTTCCACAGTCCAGTACGTCCTGTGCCTCCTCTCCGCACTCGCCCTGAGGTGCGTGTCATCAGCCCGGTACCACCAGTTCCGGCACCACGCATCAGGCTTCCAGTGCGCTGCCACAGTCCAGAGCTTCCGGCGACAGTTCCCAGTCCAGAGCTTCCGGCGACAGTTCCCAGTCCAGAGCTTCCGGCGACAGTTCCCAGTCCAGAGCGTCCTGGCGACAGTAACCAGTCCAGAACTTCCTGACGACAGTACCCAGTCCAGAGCTTCCGGCGACAGTACCCAGTCCAGAGCTTCCGGCGACAGTACCCAGTCCAGAGCTTCCGGCGACAGTTCCCAGTCCAGAGCTTCCGGCGACGTTTCAAAGTCCGGAACCTCCAACGACGGGCCACAGTCTGGAACCTCCAACGTCGGGCCACAGTCCGGAACCTCCAACGACGGGCCGCAGTTCGGAACCTCCTACGACGGGCAACAGTTCGGAACCTCCAACGACGGGCCACAGTCCGGAGCCTCCGGCGACGGTCCACAGTCTGGGGCCTCCGGCGACGGTACCCAGTCCGGGACCTCCGGCGACGGTACCCAGTCCGGGACCTCCGGCGACGGTACCCAGTCCGGTGCCTCCGGCGACGGTCCCCAGTCCGGGGCCTCCAGCGATCCGCACCTTTGGCGGGGGGGGTACTGTCACGCCCTGACCTGAGATATCTCTGTTTTCTTTATACACTGCTCAAAAAAATAAAGGGAACACTTAAACAACACAATGTAACTCCAAGTCAATCACACTTCTGTGAAATCAAACTGTCCACTTAGGAAGCAACACTGATTGACAATAAATTTCACATGCTGTTGTGCAAATGGAATAGACAAAAGGTGGAAATTATAGGCAATTAGCAAGACACCCCCAATAAAGGAGTGGTTCTGCAGGTGGTGACCACAGACCACTTCTCAGTTCCTATGCTTCCTGGCTGATGTTTTGGTCACTTTTGAATGCTGGCGGTGCTTTCACTCTAGTGGTAGCATGAGACGGAGTCTACAACCCACACAAGTGGCTCAGGTAGTGCAGCTCATCCAGGATGGCACATCAATGCGAGCTGTGGCAAGAAGGTTTGCTGTGTCTGTCAGCGTAGTGTCCAGAGCATGGAGGCGCTACCAGGAGACAGGCCAGTACATCAGGAGACGTGGAGGAGGCCGTAGGAGGGCAACAACCCAGCAGCAGGACCGCTACCTCCGCCTTTGTGCAAGGAGGAGCACTTCCAGAGCCCTGCAAAATGACCTCCAGCGGGCCCTCATACCACCCTCATGGAGTCTGTTTCTGACCGTTTGAGCAGACACATGCACATTTGTGGCCTGCTGGAGGTCATTTTGCAGGGCTCTGGAAGTGCTCCTCCTTGCACGAAGGCGGAGGTAGCGGTCCTGCTGCTGGGTTGTTGCCCTCCTACGGCCTCCTCCACGTCTCCTGATGTACTGGCCTGTCTCCTGGTAGCGCCTCCATGCTCTGGACACTACGCTGACAGACACAGCAAACCTTCTTGCCACAGCTCGCATTGATGTGCCATCCTGGATGAGCTGCACTACCTGAGCCACTTGTGTGGGTTGTAGACTCCGTCTCATGCTACCACTAGAGTGAAAGCACCGCCAGCATTCAAAAGTGACCAAAACATCAGCCAGGAAGCATAGGAACTGAGAAGTGGTCTGTGGTCACCACCTGCAGAACCACTCCTTTATTGGGGGTGTCTTGCTAATTGCCTATAATTTCCACCTTTTGTCTATTCCATTTGCACAACAGCATGTGAAATTTATTGTCAATCAGTGTTGCTTCCTAAGTGGACAGTTTGATTTTACAGAAGTGTGATTGACTTGGAGTTACAATGTGTTGTTTAAGTGTTCCCTTTATTTTTTTGAGCAGTATATTTTGGTTAGGTCAGGGTGTGACTAGGGTGGGTACGTTAGTTTTTGTATTGTCTAGGGCTTTTTGTATGTCTAGGGTTTTTGTAGGTCTAGGTGATTTGTATGTCTATGGTGGCCTGATATGGTTCCCAATCAGAGGCAGCTGTTTATCGTTGTCTCTGATTGGGGATCATATTTAGGTTGCCATTTTCCCTTTGGTGTTCGTTGGGTTCTTGTTCTATGTTTAGTTGCCTTTCTGCACTATCCATATAGCTTCACGGTTCGTTTTGTTATTTTGGTAGTTTGTTCAGTGTTCATTCTATTAAATAAAGAAGAATGTACGCATACGACGCTGCACCCTGGTCCGATTCTTACGACGGACGTGACACCCACATTGTTATGACTGCAAGCACACGGCTGCAGTTGTAATTTGAGACATGGTGATTGACAGGCTATGATAATGGCTCTGTGGCAGTCAGATATAAAATACATAATTGCTCCTGGGTAGTGTTTTGCAGTGTTCACAGCTCAGGGAGTGTCTGGAGACCGAGAGCACCTTAACAGTTCAAGTAGGCAAGTAGTCAGGTTAAACAGGGAATAACAATATTTAGGTGGTAGAATGTTCTATTACTGCATATTGGATGGCTCTCATTCAAATTCGGGCGGGAAGGTAGCCGAAAGGTTGCTGGATCGAATCCCCGAACTGACAAGGTAAAAATATGTCCTTCTGCCCTGAGCAAGGCAGTTAACCCACTATTCCCCGGGCGCCGTAGATGTTGATTAAGGCAGCCCCCCGCATCGCTCTGATTCAGGGGTTGGGTTAAATGCGGAAGACACATTTCAGTTGAAGACATTCAGTTGTACAACTGACTAGGTATCCCCCTTTCCTTTCCCTTTTCCATCCACCCAGTTGAATGTAACAGCAATAGGTTTAGGCTACTACATGGTACTTGAATTTTCCCTATTCCCATCATGATGTTGCTACAACCTAGCCTATGAATGAAAGTTTACAACATATGTGCACACAGGTCGAGACACAAATTTTAGGTGACAGACAGTGACAATACCACCTTGCACACTCTTCCCTGCATCTAGCTGATATAGGGTGTAATCATTAGTCCAACAGTTGCAAACAAGAGTTTCTATTGGACAAATTCAGGTATGTTTATCCTCGTTGTGTTCCGTTTGCTTCCGTTTAAGAAACGTTTTTCAACAGAATCGGTGGAATGAATACACCCCTGATCACACATAAACACAGTTCACATTCATAGCAGTCACGTTGTATTCCTTATCGCATCTATGCACTCTCCTCCTCACACCTTTTCCCTTCACTTGTGGACTTCAATGCACAACACATCAGCTGTATGTGACCAGGCGGTAAAAACTTTCCAAGCCAAACCGCTACACACAGCCTACATCGTTGTCACCATATTAGCTAAAGTAACGTCATAGTCAGCATAGCTAATAGAAATAACGCGTTAGTAAACCTGCTACAATCATGCGAGTGGGCCCCGGTGGCAGTAAATGAGTAAAACCAAAAGCTTACCTTGACTTGGAAGAGTTATATTGTTGTGTTGGAAAGTCATAGCCAGCTAGCTAACATAGCATCCCTCTGTTTGAGTAGGGTGTTTCAGTAGGCTAAACTAGCTAGCTAAGTAAGTGAAAGGGGATTTTTTTTGTGAATCTCTCTCTTTCTCTATTTCTCTCTTGCTTCTCCTTCACTTTGCTTCTCCTTTAATTTTTTCAAAACTGTTCAACTATTGTCTTTCACTCTCTTTGTGTCAAATACTCACCACATTTCATGCACTGCAGTGCTAACTAGCTGTAGTTTATGCTTTCAGTACTAGATTAATTATCTGATCCTTTGTTTGGGTGGACAAAATGTCAGTTCATGATGCAAGAGCTCTGATAGGTTTGAGGACGTCCTCCAGAAGTTGTCTATAATTACTGTGTAAGTCTATGCAAGGGGGTGAGAACCATGAGCCTCCTAGGTTTTGTATTGAAGTCAATGTACCCAGAGGAGGACGGAAGCTAGCTGTCCTCCAGCTACACCATGGTGCTACCCTACAAAGTGCTGATGAGGCTACTGTAGACCTTCTTTGCAAAATAGTGTGTTTTAATCAATTATTTGGTGACGTAATTATATTTTGTATAGATTTATCTAAAAAGGATAACTCCTTAAATGTCTAACAATTTTGTCTTCCCCTTCCTCCGAGGAGCCTCCACTGATACGAGGATCGCTTGAAATCCAAGTGGTTGACATGTTGCCTATCAAGCAGAGCTTTTGGAGTGTTATAGATATACTTACTAGTATGAAGATTACAGTATGTATACGTACCAGTACCTGCACACAGTATGCATCACACTGAATGATTGGTGTGGGTCAAAAATGTGTTTGAATTTGTCATTGCTTTAATGTTTCCATTACCAATGTAAGTCTCAGAGCACGACTCAAATCTATTAACACCATCAATATTAATGGAGTGTTTCATATACAGCGATAACATCTTGATCAAACAGTAAAACTGCTCTCAATGTATGATACCTTGCCCTCCAAGATGAAAGTATGGAGTATATCTAGCTAAACCCCAGCCTGTGGCCCCTCCACCCCCTCTGCTCCTCCGCCCAGTCTCTCTCATGTTCACCCAGGTCCATGGTGCGGTGCTGGGGAGTGAGTATCAAAGCCCAGCGGCTGTGGGTGTTTGTTTGTGGGCCGGGGCCGGGGAGGGCTGGGGGGGGGGGGGGGGGATGTAGCCAGACCTCCTGAATGGGATTAGTGGCTCCTAGGGAGAGGAGAGGGGATGTTGAGTGAACACCTGCCATGGTTTCAATAGAGTGGCGCGGAATCACCCCAATCACTTGCAGTAGGCCGAGCTGAATGGAGGGACAGGGTGGGGTAGAGAGTATAGAGGGGCAAGGGGCCCTCCCCACATTTACCACTCCCATCCCACTGCAAAACATGCCGTACAGAGTTACTAACCACATCACACTTATACGTAGCCGAAACCAGGCAACAACTATAATATAGTTATGCCAAAGTAAGCCTTTATTTGTCTAAGTTTAATGTCTATGTTTAATGTGTGTGTGTGTGTGTGTGTGTGTGTGTGTGTGTGTGTGTGTGTGTGTGTGTGTGTGTGTGTGTGTGTGTGTGTGTGTGTGTGTGTGTGTGTGTGTGTGTGTGTGTGTGTGTGTGTGTGTGTGTGTGTGTGAGAGAGAGAGAGAGAGAGAAAGATATGGTAGAAAGCATATTATGGGATTAAGGGCTATTTTGTTTTCAATTACAGTTAAAAACCTCTGCTGACCTGAATAATTTATGTATTTTAACATAATCCCTTGGAGTTTGGGATGCTATTAACTCATGTGTCTAATGGTGTCCATAATGATATCTAGCTATAAGCCACGGTATAATCAAGATGTCCTTTTTTCTTTGGATTCAGATATGTTTTGTATCATTCATAATGCTTGACAGTGAAAATGCTAAAGAGGGATCGTTCTTTTATGTGCTTTCATCGCTTTCAAATGTTTTGTAGATGTAGCGATGCCATTTCCTTTTGTTTTGAACCCTTCTTGGTGCTGTCACTTTCCTGCATCCTATTATACAGTCATATGAATTGATTCCTTAAATAATGACCAATAATGGTGACACAAAGGATGAAGTCACCCCACTTCAATACACCATTAATGTTTTCCTCCCAATTTTCTATTTCAAAAAAGTTTTCCCAACATAATCATTCTTGCTGATATAAGTGAGGAGTCATAGTCGAGGAGACCTGTAAGATGTCTATAATAGCTCTCCCTTCTATACACAGGCCTTTTACTTTTGTTAGCAGGCCAGCCATTTTAATGACCGCCTCTACTTGTGTAGTGTGAGTCTAAAATGATTCCCCTCTTATCCCTCAATAAAGGAGCTAAGACGTGCACTCTATTCAGCTGTGGCCGCCCCTGAATAGGAGCCTGTCTTTAAAAGTCCATATTCCAATCGGAAAATAGGGAGTATGTCTGTTGATCTCTCAAAGACAGTAGCTGGAGACAGTGTAGGAGTAAGTGACATATGTAGGTAGATATCACACCAATTAAACAATAGATAGGAGTATACTAGAAAATAGTATAAGAAGGCAGATGTGAGTGCATTTGCCATTCTGGTAAATACAGGAAACCGAGGATTGTAGTAGTGTAGTGAACATTAAAGTAATGGACTACATGTTTACATTGATTATGAGACTGTAGTAATGGAAATCTCCTAAGGGACGTTCTGGCTCTTGTATTTTCTCCATTGTGCTGACAGACTGACTAGACATGTCACCACCTGGGCACTTGGACACACTAGATTTATAGTCTACCCATTACACTAAACAAAACATACATGTCAGACAGATAGGCGCTTAAAGAAATTGGACACTAGACACATAGTCTGCTGATTCTTTAAAGAGATACACATGTCAGAGAAATATGTGTTTAGGGCACTTAGACCCACTAGACATATAGTCTGACCAGTCCATTATGTACATACATGTCAGACACACAGGCACATGAAGAAAGTTGAGACACTGGGATAGAGGGTCTGGCCACCATGATAAACTGATTGAAAGCAGATGGTGGTGAATGACTTCATAGGGGATGGGCATAATATTATATGGGTATAAATATAAAGGACTGGACTTCTGAGGGGTGTGTTCCGTGGGACATTCGAGATGATTATACTATTGTAAATAAAAGCATGTTTTTGATTTCACAAGTTCTGATAAAGCGTTATATTTCTGAGATGATTTTCCACGACATATTTGGCGAGCTTGCCAGGAGGGACAGGGACTGAGGAATGGCGTCCAGGGCTGGAGATAGTTTCTTTGGACAATCTTGCAAACACTATGGCCACAACTATAAAAAGGTAAGCTTGTTCTTACATAGTTGAAATGTTTGTATGGATTGCTTCAGAGATCCTGTCTCAGCGAGAGGGGCGCCATGTAAGTCTCTCTTTCAAATTTCCTAAAAAGAAACCAGTAAAAACGAAAGAACTTTTGAATTCAAATGAATTTGCATGTATGTGTAATTTGGGGAATTGTATTAAATATAAATGCATGCGCATGTATAGAGAATGAGTGAATAGGCGATGTGAACTTTGTTTGTGTTAGGTGTTTAGTGGAGCATGCGCTCGTTCTGATTAGACCGTTCGAATGTGTAGCTTAAATGATGTGCTTGTTTGCGCCATCTGGCTGAGAAGGCTGGCTATAATGTGGGACAGCCCATACGGTAAAAACAGATAATGTAGGTAGAAAATCCTGTGATACCTCTTCAATAAAATTAGTAGAAGGAATGCTTGGACAGGTTACTTATGAATAACGGCTCTAAAGATAACAGAGAACTGCATGAATAAGTAGTTAGAAAGCCACGATACCGCTCGTTAAAAAAGGAACATTTTTAAAGAGGTCTGATTGGGTGGATATTTAGTAAATAAATACTTCATGGATACCGCCCCAGAACGGGGGACTGAACGGATGAATAGTTAGAAGGCAGGAAAAACGTTAGCCCGATTGTGCGGCGTTCAACTGCAAAAGTAGCTTATAAATATTAGGTTGTAGAAAAACGTTTGCCCGATTGTGCGGCGTTCAACTGCAAAAGTAGCTTATACGGTCAAAGCATAAATCAGTAGTTAAATAGATATTTCATGGTTAACGCTCTGAAAGGAGGACTGTACGGGTGAAATATTAGGTTGCAGGAAAACGTTGGCCCGATTGTGCGGCGTTCAACTGCAAAATTAGTTTATACGGTCAAAACATAAATCAGTAGTTAAATAAATATTCATGGTTACCGCCCCGAAAGGGGGACTGTACGGATGAATATTTAGGACGTTTGCCCGATTGTGCGGCGTTCAAATGCAAAAGAAATCCTGCGAATAAAAAACCGCTCTGTCTAGCTAACAGGGTTTTGTAATTCAGTAGGTCACGCCACAATACTACTCTAATAATAGAAGTAAAGATCAGTATTGGGGGGGTGAATAGAATATGAAGACAAGCTGATCCGATTAGACAGTAGTCTCGTCATATTGTAGAAATCCTAGAAGTCTAGGCTTATGTAGGAGGAAGTGAATTAAGTCAATAAAGAAAGACTAAGTTGTTTTGAGGTAAAAACAAAGGGATTGAATGAACAGATGAAACATAAAAGGATGAATGATAATGTTGTAAGAAATGAGTAGATCTGTGTAGAGATAGAACATTAGGAAGAAAGGAAGGATGGGTTGTGTGTGTGTGTGTCTGTGACCAACTGCTGGTAGGAAGAGGCATGCGCAAGCCTCTCTGACAGTTAACTGAGGGTAATTTGAGAAGGAGAGTGCAGTTAACTGCTATTAGGCAGATGAAATGAAATTAAGGAACATCGAAGTAAAATAAGTTATAATCAAGGATAAAAACACTGATGTGATAAAGTAATAAGCGACCATAGTAGAATACTAAAAAAGGAGTTAAAATAAATAACCATAAAGATAATAAAAGAGGTTTAAACCAAATAGTGTGTAACAAAACAGAAAGTAGAATCGTCGATAAATTGAAATTGTACTATAAAGTTAAAAACGAATCTAGGTTAGTTAAGATAAATAGTGATAAATAGTGAAATTCAGGACAGATTAAGGATTCACGAACGGTGTAACAAAGGAAGAGGAAAAAAACAGGCCGTCGATCACTCTGTACCCACAGAGACTGCGGTCTAAAAATAGCCTGAAGGACAGAGACCAGAATATGAGAGGTTTGTTTCACTAAAACCGTGAATCGGGAATTAAACAGTAAAATGGGATAAAAGACAATGAAATAATAAGAATATAGAGAATAGGTAAGAAAGTATAGACAAAATAAATTAATAAAGGTAAAAGTAAGACGTTAGATAGAGATCTTAACGGAGCGGGCAGTGGACTGGTGTGACTCAGTTGGTAGAGCATGGTGCTTGCAACGCCAGGGTTGAGGGTTAAATTCCCACGGGGGACCAGGATGAATATGTATGAACTTTCCAATTTGTAAGTCGCTCTGGATAAGAGCATTTGCTAAATGACTTAAATGTAATGTAAATGTAATCATAAAATTGATTAGAACTATAAAATGAATAAATAATGATATCTGTAAAGGGAAAAACACAGTGATATTTGAAGTATTGTACTAGAATAAGACATTAAGTCATCTGTAGTATTCAGAAATAATGTCTGTACTATATAGAGCATGCTTTGATAAGAGAAATTAAGTGATGGGACAAATGAATTTTTAATTGGAAAGGGGATTCGCTCTACCTTGGAAAAATAGTAAATAAAAGGTGTATAATACATGGGAGTATTTAGGAAAAATAAATAAATAATTAGTGGCATGACAACAAAATGACTGTTTCCATAGAATAGGGAGAGAAGGACACTATTACCTGATAAACAGGATAAATAGGACAAGGGAATTAAACAGTCACATGGGACCAAAATGTGAAGCTCGATTTGCAGGCGTTCTGATGTCAACATTCTATCATCAGAAAATACATTGCGATGGGGTTGTGTGTGTGGTTCCTCTAGTCCTCGCAGACGTGCGGGTGATTGGCAGAACTATTGACAAGATCTAAGAACCAATAAGAAAATAGCTCTCTGTTCTGGATATAGGTATATCGGGTATGAGAAAAATTAGTGTAATGTGACATTAGAACTTAGTGCGGTAGTAGGAAATGCCGCTATACAAGAGTTAATATCCTTGTCAAAATAACAAACAACTAATCGGTTTGAGGTTAGTGAGAATGGAATTTTTTTACTTGTCGGTGTATAGTCTCTGAGCGAACAATGAGTGTTTCATAGAGATTACAGTTTATATGTGGTCAAGGAGAAGTATTAGATCACGTTTGACTTGACATCTAGTAGAGTAACGATGGAATTTTAATTGTTAGACATTCTATACCACAATTCTCTGGAACTGTTAAAGATGCTTTAGAATAAAATCTATGGATAAGTAAAATTATTGGTTTGCTGACTAAAAGGTAACATTGTGAATATTAACGATATGTACACTTTCTTTTCCAGAAAGAATAAGGAAAAAAAAAAAAAAAAGGTTTTTTAATCTTCTCTGGTCAACAATGTCATTGGAGACTGCATTACTGTGGAAAGCAGTTAATTAAAGTCAGCCGCTTTAAAAATAAAAATATCTGGATAAGGCTAAAACATGGAGTTCTGGATGAGTGAGTCCAGTCCCTTTGCGATTATTGGCTTATGGTTCACTAGTAAGTACACCATGTACTGGGAATGAATATGCATTAGTAGATTTATTGGAAGGGTTTTTTCCAATTCAGTTTCAAATTGGGTATGCAAAAGGATGGACATGTTTTTGAAAAATGTATTTAAGTTGTACCTAAAGAAAGGGGGAGTGGAAACATATTAATGGTGTCAAAATGCCCTGAATCCTAGGAATTTCCTGTGAAAGACTGATCACCTTTTACTAGAAATTGTTGGAACAGGTGGGATTTACTTATAAAATGTTTAAGACACCAGACTCTATTCAAACTGTATAATTACTTTGAAAATCTATTATGTCTCTGGGAAAATTATGAAGAGTTGTACCCTTAAATTGAATAAGTTATTCGAATAGGTTTATTTTAATTTTTATTTTTGATATAACATGGGTTCATAGGTAAAACTATCAGTTCCTTGGGGTTATGGTCTTTGGGTAAATACACAAATGTGTTTTGTTCATTATGCATATAAAAAGTGTTGAAAGTTATTCCAAAGGGTTTATTGGAGTGTGGGTTTGTGAGGGTTTTGTTGATAAATACATCATCTGTAATTCATCTGAGAGAACACTGGTGGAATAAGGGAGTTATCATAAGAAGGTGACGTCAGAATGCTTTAAGGCATGGGAGAGAATATCACCACAAGTGGGTGTGGAGATCAAACCCACCCTAACCGACTGAACAGTGAGGGACAACTGTGTCTGATGACCTGTGAACTGTATCTAAAAAAAGACATGCTGAAATGATATGGGCCAGGGAGAGTAATGACTTAAAGGATTGGGGTACTGATCTTTTTATTATCAGGCCACAAATGAGAGAAAAACTGAGACAACGGGGCTATTGGAAAATAGATAATACTGGTATTTAAAGTGTTTAGTATAAATGTTAATTATTAAAGGGATGTTGTGTATTGAATAGATAAGGTCAAATTTGAGTTAAAGTAAACACTAAGGACTGTTATCCTGAATATTGGGTTGGAAAATGTATTTAAGAAATAACTGTTTAGTTATTTAGATATAGAACTGTTTAAATTTAATAGGCCTAGGGAAGCTCTGGAAACTAATCCTGAGACAAGGTGGTTGACAAAACTTACAGAATATTAGATTAAAGGTTTTTTATTTTTTTATTTTTTTGTTTTATAATGTCATTGGAATTGGAATGATAAAATCTAATGTTTAATTGAATAAAAAGATAGTCTGTTGTGCGATGATACCCAAGAATGAAGAAGAAAGAGACCAATAATAACATGGGCATAGAATGAAACAGATGGACGTTTTCTCCAGGTTTAATTACATTACGAATAGTGGAAATTTATTGCAAATGTGTAATTATTATAATTTTTTTCTCTTTTTCTCGTTTGGTCAATTTATTTTTGTTTTGAGGAACATAAGGTTGTGTATATGTTCCTGAGGAGGGACTGATACTGATATAAATGATATATAAATTGACTTAAGGATGTTTTAAGTATGTATCAAACAATGGCTGTTATGGGTTAGGGGACTCATAAATGAAGGTAATGATAGTGAAGGGGTGTTATTTGGTAATGATAGTGAAGGGGTGTTATTTCTAGAAACTATGTATAATAATAGAGATAATTCACAGAAAAGGAAAGACAGCTGGCTGTGTAAAATATAGGGACAATTCTAAAGTAAATAGAACAATTCACATATCTAAAGATATGGTAACAAGAATAAGTGGTGGCATTTTGAACACTAGAGCAAAAGTTTAAGAAACTTATTACTTAGTTTTGATAGGATTGGATATTAATCCAACTGGAAGACATTTGACTGATTACATGTTATTGTACAGCAGTTGATGTAGGGAACATCATTTGACTATTATGAATATTTCTGTGGCAGGAGGCCAGGTAATTGAGGCAGAATGGTTACATAGGGCTGTTATTAAGAATTAAGATTTAGTGATATTGCTATAACAAGAAAAGTCTGTTGTCAGGAAATAACCCATGTGTTAGTGTGTATGTCCTCAGGAAAAAAACAGCCAGAAATGGAAGGGTTTGGGCTGCATTCTGGAGACTGAGTGTACATCAAGATACACCAGGCTGGTGGTATACTTCTTACAACACTGCAGTGGTAAAGTTCTTCATGTCTCTCTTTGGTGGGTGCATAAGTCTCACGAGAAGTAAGGTCCAGCTGAATAATGGGTGAGCTTGAAAACACCATGACAGAGGATGTGGAATCAGAGAGAGAAAGAGAGAGAGACTAGATTCCACTATAGACATACTGGGTTGAGTTTGGAGGCTACTTGTTTTATTTTTAATACATCATGTGAAAGAGAATGGATGATAGGATATTATACTCTAAACAAACATGTTAAAGGGATTGATATGAAAGCATATAGAGTGTTGAATTAATTCAAGAAGAGAGAATGTTAATTGTAGGTTATGCACATGATTATCAGTTGAAATGGAGTAGATGGGAAACTAAGTAAAAATGACATGATTTGGGAACACCTCTCAGAACCTGTGGCCGAAAGGGGAAGACTGGGTGGAAGCATGAGGAAGCTTTTTAGGGCTTTTATTTTTGTGGAGTCCAGCAGAAAAGTATCCTGGAGGCATAGAGTCAGGTAAAGAGAGAGTGGGAATTGTCATGGTCTCAGATTTCAGTTTGCATGAATATATTTATGCATAACACATAACATTGTCAATGCTGTTATGTTTTGTCTGTTGTTTTCCAAGTCTTATGTTTAGGAAACCAGAAGGAGAGGGGTTCGCCAGCTTCAGCTGGAATGTCTGTTTGTTGTGTGATGAGTGATGGAAGTAAGAGGATGTATGGTGCAATCATAGAACAGAGGCCATAAGTCTCTAAGTATGAATGCTTCACAGAAAGTAGGCAGAAATCTGAACCAGGATGAGAGGTTCTGCGTCTGATGATCCAAGGGGACCAGAAGGACCTCTCCCAGTGATACCAGGAGATCTAGTCCACGTTGGAGGGATCCGGAGGAAGTGGGATCAACCGAGGAGAGATGGACCCTATGAGGTGGCCAAAGCAACAAGAACGGCCGTCCAAGTGAAAAGAAGCCAGACGTGGTACCATCTGAACCACTGCAGCTGAGTCCCAACAGAGAGAAGGATACAACCACATAGAGATGAGGACACAGAGGATGCTGATTCACCAGGAGGGAGCCTGGAGGGAGCAGGAGCAGCGGAAACGATTGAGACGCCAGGGAGGAGCCAAGAAAACAGCAAATCAAGTGAAAGCCAAAATATGACACGTGCACCGACTAATGCACCCAGAAGAGGAGGAGAGGCCTCACAAGGAACAGAATGAGAACATTTCTTCCCTAAAATTGAAACCCTTCCAGATGGAAGTTAAGTCCGGCCTGAGGAGGGAGCCTCAGGTGAAGAAAGAGGAGGAAAAGTCCCGCAAGCTGAAGAAAATGGGGATTACCCTACAATTGACTTTTAAAACTTTTGAATGGCCTCCTTTACAGACAATTGATGTTAGAACAACAAAAGAATAATGACATTGACATAACAGAAGTAACAGTGAATGCTAGTATAGAAACAACAGACTAATGCACAATCAAGATGTATGGTGGGAGCAGGAAGAGAAGAATGGAATCAGCCGAACAATCCAAAAAGACTGACAAGGTTAGAATCTATGTTCCACCTCAATTTATAACAGAAGCAGGAGAACTGAAGTCTATCTCAATCATAAGGATCAAACCCTTATCGGAGATGGCACTCTGTGGATGGACATATCACCAAACAAAGGGACAAGTCGTTTGGGATCCGAAAGGATGTGATCTGACATTAATCAAAGAAAAAGACGAGAGGGTGCTCATCATGAATCAGATTGAACCAGTTGAAGGTGAAGAATTAATAGTTGAAATAACAAGAACAACAGTGACCGAAGGGAGTAGCACCACTAGATGACATCGACTGCCCTTACCAAGCAGACCACCGTGCCAACAAAGCAACCTGAGACATCAGTCAGGAGAGTTTTTTACTGACATTTGGAACTTTCTGATAAACTCTAATGATCTACCTCAAGATAAGAACATTGAAAAAGCGACAGAATTAGATATATTAGAACCACTCAAGGACAGCACACGAGAAGAAGTAGTGAAGAACGAGTGGTACAAATGGGTTAAGTCTATGGCAAACAAACACAGAATGGACAATTGTATTTTGTGTAGAAAATCACCTTTGTCTGATCTTTTAATAGTCTCTGAACCAGCATCATGTAAAAACTGTGTAAGTTGGAAAAATGACTATTGTACCAATAGAAAGTATTCTATTCCCTTGTGACATAAAATGTAGGATTGCTCTGGGTAAGGACTAGGGGAAAAATTATGTTGAATGAGACCATGCTGGGAGACAATGATTGTGCTGCCTATAACATTAGAACTGAATTAAATGTACCTTAATTAGACAGAGGTACCGTGGTTAAAGGAAAATATGAATGTTTTTACAGACACCACACCGAAGGAATTGATGTAGGAAACACCACTGTAGAATGTGATACTATTTGGGTGTTAGAGAATGTGGGAGTTAGTAAAAGTAATGATAAAGGGTTGATTATGAATAGAAAAGGGTTGTGTGGTCACATAACTCAGGTTGCGCCATCTCTTACTATGTTGAAAATTCAAGACAGAGGTATTGCTGATAGTTTATGGATATGTGGAAAAAACTAACTGTTGAATGTATTGCCTGATGGATGGATTGGTCTTTGTGCCTTAGAGCAATTAAATAGGTTACGATTATTAAATCACCCCATGATGACTATGTTAAACCTAGAGTTAAAAGGGCTTATGAGAAGGATCCTGAGATATACCTTAATGCAATTGGACTGCTTAGAGGTCTATCTAGGGATTTCAAGGCCAGAGATGAGGTTAAATCAGGATTTGAATCTATATTTCTGTGGATAACACCAAATTAGAACTTAGATTGGATTAATTTTATTGGCTATAACCAACAGGGATTCATTAACTATACTTAATTGGCTCTTAGTGGAGAAGGGTGGAGTTTGTGTCATGTTTGGGGATGACTGTTGCACCTTTATTCACAATATTGCTATGGCCAAACTCAAAGGATTATGAGCAGAAGTAAAGGCTAATGCTGATGTAAATGTAATGAAAATGTTTAGACTCTCATGTATGAGTTTGGTTGGATTTAGCGTTAAGAAAGTGGGAAGCCCAGGCAATTATACCAATAAGTATGGAAAGCCTTGCAATGCGGTTGGAGGACCTCTTGACTGCCCCTTTGGTAACCCTAACTGTCTCTATGAAGTGATTGGGGGTGGGGGAGGGGGGGTCATGCGTGTCATGGTTTCCATGTATATGTTCAATTACCCAGTTCAGATTAATGTTTACTCATACATGTCCACAAAAAGTGTAATTTGCGTCACAAATGCAAGTGGTGTACAAAAATTAATGAGGATGGTCATTATCATCACCTAGAACCTTTTTTCTGTCAAAGTGTCAAAGAGGAGATTGTCTTATATGTAAGGATGAGGACTGTGGTCTTATGTAAAGGGGTTTTAGCATATCTATTTTGCCTAATGCTTTGTGTTCTTTGTAACCTCAGGCAGGGATTCATACTACATGCTCATTGCTTCATCAAAATATAATGGTTGATTATTAGTATTTTTTATTTTAACTAGATCTTTCATTCCTATTTTATGTTATTAATTGGAGATGTTTGGTCTAGTTGGGTTTTGTAAGAATATTATGTTTCAATTGGATCTTTTCTTCCTGTCTGTGTTTATGTATTGGAGATGTTTGGTACAAGTGATTTGTAAGCTTTATTTTGATAATGTTTTAGTCAATTGTTGGTATTGATATCTACTCTCTATATGTCATTTTAGTATAGTTTTTGAGGTTAATTACCCTCAAGAGGAGGGATTATGTAGGAGTAAGTGACATATGTAGGTAGATATCACACCAATTAAACAATAGATAGGAGTATACTAGAAAATAGTATAAGAAGGCAGATGTGAGTGCATTTGCCATTCTGGTAAATACAGGAAACCGAGGATTGTAGTAGTGTAGTGAACATTAAAGTAATGGACTACATGTTTACATTGATTATGAGACTGTAGTAATGGAAATCTCCTAAGGGACGTTCTGGCTCTTGTATTTTCTCCATTGTGCTGACAGACTGACTAGACATGTCACCACCTGGGCACTTGGACACACTAGATTTATAGTCTACCCATTACACTAAACAAAACATACATGTCAGACAGATAGGCGCTTAAAGAAATTGGACACTAGACACATAGTCTGCTGATTCTTTAAAGAGATACACATGTCAGAGAAATATGTGTTTAGGGCACTTAGACCCACTAGACATATAGTCTGACCAGTCCATTATGTACATACATGTCAGACACACAGGCACATGAAGAAAGTTGAGACACTGGGATAGAGGGTCTGGCCACCATGATAAACTGATTGAAAGCAGATGGTGGTGAATGACTTCATAGGGGATGGGCATAATATTATATGGGTATAAATATAAAGGACTGGACTTCTGAGGGGTGTGTTCCGTGGGACATTCGAGATGATTATACTATTGTAAATAAAAGCATGTTTTTGATTTCACAAGTTCTGATAAAGCGTTATATTTCTGAGATGATTTTCCACGACAACAGTAATGACGAGCCACTCTGAGGAGATGAAGAGGCCTTTGTTCTAGTTAAGAGGCTCTGTCTAAATATTCCTCTAGTGCTGCTTGGCCCCTCGACGCCCCTCAAGGCCTCTTCAGCTGTGAAGAGGATAGGTAGGCCTCTGCTACGGACACGTCTCTTCATTAGCTTTGGCCATGGCGATGTTAGACTGTGAAAGCCAGCCTAGGATGAGGTTGTGTCATGAGGGTCTGGTAAATACTTGTCTGGACCTCAGGCCCAAGCTCTTCATATACTCACAAAGTTAAGATGTCGAAATGGTAATGTCAGAATACTGTACACCAAAAAGACTGGTCAAAGATTGCTTCAGATTGCTTTGATTTTTGACTTGGGGAAAGGGGAATACCGATTTTCACCTTTTAGCAGAGAATCACAACTTCTAACACTTTAAAAGTACACTTATAGCAACTCTTTATTTGTCGTGAGAAGTTGTAGCTTTTTTCTGTCAGCTTGTGAAATTCATTTGGATTTCAGAGAATCCACATGGACATGTGGGGCAGCCATTGGTGAACAGATTATTAGGAGTACAGACAGGTGATGAAAGCCCACTCCGGAGTGATTCTAATTACAGTGTTAGCGAGGCATGGACTGCATTTGTTACCAGCTAATTAAGGTTCCCTTCAGTGAATGTGCTCGTCCTCAGTGTTTTGACAGAGGTTGTTGGACTCCTAATCTTTTATTGCGTGCATGTCTTGTGTAAGTGTCTTTTCAAACACAGCCTATCACCTCTGGAGAAAAAAAACATGATCTGTCGTATTGATTTGTGGGGGAATTTTCACTTGAGCTCATCTCTCTTTGCTGTCATTTGACCAGAGGTTCTGTAAGCATCCACAATGATATGATTATAGCCAATCGCCTGCGTATCTTCTCCAGTGAAGTAAATAAAAGGAATATTGACAGAGGGCTAAAATGCCACAACAGCATCATCACCCGGCCAGGTACGGGGTTATTTTCTCCCCCTCCTTCGCCACTCCCATCCCGGGAGAGGAGAAACTCACGTGCACTCATACAGTAGCACACATTAGGATCAAGAGGCCGTAAGTCAGAGGCCACTGATTGAGCCTGTCTCCCAAAGAAAGGCTCGCCGACAGCAGAATCAATCCAGTGTTGTGTATTGATTTGGCAATATCACAGCTGCTTTCTAATGAAAGGGTAGAGAGAGCGAAGGGCAGAGAAAGCGAGAGATAGAGAGGGGAGAGAAGAGTCGAGTTGTACCAAGGCTGGAATTACCTTTCGATTCGCCGAGGTCCACAGTGTTGGGACTCTCATTTTGCCTGGGCACCTTTTCACCTGATCAATACAGCATCAGCCCAAAGCCCAGTAATTATCTTCATTCTCTCTCTGTCTCTCTGTCTCTCTGTCTCTCTGTCTCTCTGTCTCTCTGTCTCTCTGTCTCTCTCTCTCTCTCTCTCTCTCTCTCTCTCTCTCTCTCTCTCTCTCTCTCTCTCTCTCTCTCTCTCTCTCTCTCTCTCTCTCTCTCTCTCTCTCTCTCTCTCTCTCTCTCTCTCGCCACACAGACAAAGATCCAGTGCCCGCCAGGCCAGCGCCAGGGGATAGGAAGGTCATGCAAAATCAACCGCCCAAGCTGAAGGTGATGGGCGAAGAAAGGATCCCCTGGCTGCCAGGCCCGGCTGCAGTACTTAGCTGCAATTTTAATTACTGTAATTTCCCCTAGAAGTCGGAGAGGGAGCTGATGAAGTGAGGCACTCTCCTCCCCGCTGTTCCTGATGAGGCTCGATAGGCCTTCAAATTACGCGTTGACTCCGCCATTTGATTTCCCTCCGTGTTTAGTGCTAATAACCTGTAGAGTAGAGCCCACTTTTCCTTGTCCCCCCCCCACCTCTCCGTCCCCGGTGTCAGTGTGGTAATTACACTGTGTGAAATCTCTACCGCAATCACAGCTGTCTGGACCTCACAGAGCAAGCCAGGTCAGCCGGGCCAACGCTAAGTCGAGAAGCTGGCCCAGGCCGGACCATCCATGACAGGAAACCAAATGTCTGTTGTAGGCCTATTCACTTTTAAAAAATTTATTTCAGATTGCATAACAATAGCATGATTTCATAACTGATTTTGTTTTACAAAAATGGAATAGGGAGAAGAGATTTATAGGACTCATAAGACATTTTCTGTGTCTATTGTGACAGGATTTTATACAGCAAAACACAGACCAATTGTTTGAGTTCTAAAGAGTCTGAATCATTCTATTTATGACTTTGTATCCCATATAATGATTCATTTCAGAAACACCGTTATTGGTCCAACTCATCCCAAACCATCTCTATTTGGTTGAGGTCGGCTGATTGTGGAGGCCAGGTCATCTGATGCAGCACTCCATCACTCTCCTTCTTGGTCAAATAACCCTTACACAGCCTGGAGGTGTGTTGGGTCATTGTCCTGTTGAAAAACAATGATAGTCCCGCTAAGCGCAAACCAGATGGGATGGCATATCGTTGCAGAATGCTGTGGTAGCCATGCTGGTTAAGTGTGCCTTAAATTCTAAATAAATCACAGACAGTGTCACCAGCAAAGCAGCCCCACACCATCACACCTCCTCCTCCATGCTTCACGGAGGAAACCACACATGCGGAGATCATCTGTTCACCTACTCTGCTTCTTACAGAGACACGGTGGTTGGAACCAAAAATGTCAAATTTGACCTCATCAGACCAAAGGACAGATTTCCACTGATCTAATGTCCATTGCTCGTGTTTCTTGGCCTTAACAAGTCTCTTATTATTATTGGTGTCCTTTATTAGTGGTTTCTTTGCAGCAATTCGAACATGAAGACTTGATTCACGCAGTCTCCTCTGAACAGTTGATGTTGAGATGTGTCCTGTTACTTGAATCATTTATTTGGGCTGCAATTTCTGAGGCAGGTAACTCTAATGAACTTATCCACTTCAGCAGAGGTAACAGTGGGTCTTTCTTTCCTGTGGCTGTCCTCATGAGAGCCAGTTTCATCATAGCGCTTGATGGTTTTTGCGATTGCACTTGAAGAAACTTCAAGTTCTTGACATTTTCCGTATTGACTTCATGTCTGAAAGTAATGATGGACTGTCATTTCTCTTTGCTTATTTGAGCTGTTCTTGCCATAACATGGACTTGGTCTTTTACCAAATATGGCTATCTTCTGTATACCACCCCTACCTTGTCACAACACAACTGATTGTCTCAAACGCATTAAGAAGGAAATCAATTCCACAAATTAACTTTTAACAAGGCACACCTGTTAATTGAAATCCATTCCAGGTGACTACCTCATGAAGCTGGTTGAGAGAATTCCAAGAGTGTGCAAAGCTGTCGTCAAGGCAAAGGGTGGCTACTTTGAAAAATTGCAAATATAAAATATATTTTTATTTGTTTAACACTTTTTTGGTTACTACATAATTTCATATGTGTTATTTCACAGTTTTGATCTCTTTACTATTATTCTACAATGTAGAAAATAGTCAAAATAAAGAAAAACCCTTAAAGGAGTAGGTGTGTCCAAACTTTTGACTGATACTGTATATATATACAGTGCCTTCGGAAAGTATTCAGACCCCTTGACTTTTTCCACATTTTGTTACATTACAACCTTATTCTACAAATAATATCCCATAATGACAAAGTAAAAACAGGTTTTTAGAATTTTTTGCAAATGTATAAAATTAAATAACTGACATATCACATTTACATAAGTATTCAGACCCTTTACTCAGTACTTTGTTGAAGCACCTTTGGGAGCAATTATAGCCTCAAGAATTCTTGGGTATGTCGCTACAAGCTTCGCACACCTTTATTTGGGGAGTTTCTCCCATTCTTCTCTGCAGATCCTTTCAAGCTCTGTCAGGTTGGATGGGGAGCGTCACTGGACAGCTATTTTCAGGTCTCTCCAGAGATGTTAGATCAGGTTCAAGTCTCTGGCTGGGCTACTCTGGGCTACTCAAGGACATTCAGAGACCCAAAGTCCCGAAGCCACTCCTGCGTTGTCTTGGCTGTGTGCTTTGGGTCATTGTCCTGTTGGAAGGTAAACCTTCGCCCCAGTCTGAGGTTCTGAGTGCTTTGGTGTCATGGTTCCACCTGTCACCAGAGGGCAGCAGAGACCGTCCTAGAGACATGAATGACACTCAGGCGTGTCCTCTTACTCATGATGAATTCCCTGTTAAAAGAGGTGTGTTTTCTGGTTTCCTTTGCAGAAGCTTGAATTTTTTTTACAGTGGGCGTTTGTTTCTTGAGTGAGTTTTCGAGACTTAGTGTTTTTTGTTTTTTCCAGTGTACTGTGATCCTGCGGCTACTGTTTATCAGTAAAGTATTTATGTTTATCCTTAACCACTGATTCCTCGTCTGGTCTCTTCTCTGCACCTGGGTCCAACCTCACCACGTCACATTTGGAGCAGGTTTTCATCAAGGATCTCACTGTACTTTGCTCCATTCATCTTTCCCTCGATCCTGACTAGTCTCCCAGTCCCTGCTGCTGAAAAACATCCCACAGCATAATGCTGCCACTACCATGGTTCACCGTAGGGATGGCGCCAGGTTTCCTCCAGGCGTGACGCTTGGCATTCAGGCCAAAGAGTTCATTCTTGATTTCATCAGACAAGAGAATCTTGTTTCTCATGGTCTGAGAGTCTTTAGGTGCCTTTTGGCAAACTCCAAGCGGGCTGTCATGTGCCTTTTACTGAAGAGTGGCTTCCATCTGGCCACTCCACATAAAGGCCTGATTGGTGGAGTGCTGCAGAGATGGTTGTCCTTTTGGAAGGGTCTCCCATCTCCACAGAGGAACTCTGGAGTTCTGTCAGAGTGACCATCGGGTTCTTTGTTACCTCCCTGACCAAGGCCCTTCCCCCCCAATTACTCCGTTTGGCCAGGTGGCCAGCTCTAGGAAGAGTCTTGGTGGTTCCAATCTTCTTCTATTTAACAATGATAAAGGCCACTGTGTTCTTGGGGACCTTCAGTGCAGCAGACATTTTTTGGTACCATTCCCCAGATCTGTGCTCCGACATAATCCTGTTTCGGAGTTCTGAGGACAATTCTTTCGACCTCATGGCTTGGTTTTTGCTCTGACATGCACTATCAACTGTGGGACCTTACATAGACAGGTCTGTGCCTTTCCAAATCATGTCCAATCAATTGAATTTATCACAGGTGGACTCCAATCAAGTTGTAGAAACCTCTCAAGGATGATCCGTGGAAACAGGATGCACCTGAGCTCAATTTCGAGTCTCATAGCAAAGGGTCTGAATAATTATGTAAATAAGGTATTTCTGTTTCTAAAAACCTGTTTTCACTTTGTCATTATGGGTTATTGTGTGTAGATTGATGAGGCAAATTTGTAATTTAATACGTTTTAGAATAAGGCTGTAATGTAACAAATTGTGGAAAAAGTCAAGGGGTCTGAATACTTTCCAAATGCACTGTATATATAAAAAAAAATATTTCTCAGAAAACTTGGCGGACCAAATCAAATTGCCTGTAGGCCGCTAGTTGGGGAACCCTGCTGTACAGTAATACAATAGCACACACACTGGACCAGTTCTTGCACTCAGTCAGAGTTGGGCATTGATTCTCTTCTTCTTCTCTGCTTGCTCTGAAATTGGAATGTTATGCATTAGTGCCCATTTGTTCCACACTAGTCTCCCACTGATCTTTGGTGTTTTATGGAGTCATAGGGACAAGTGTGTAACCTGTTAAACAGAGGGTGTGACTTCACTGTTTGAGTGAGAAGTTAAGGCTAAGAGATGGTGGAGTGCCTCTCACTGCTATAAGAGAGCTTTGTTATGCCTGAAAGAACAAAGAGATAGCTGACTGCATCTACTGTGGTTTCTTCTCATTGTGCTGTGGGTGAGACGGTGACCTACGAGCAGCTGCTTTACCTTTCAAGAACAAGATTTACTTACAGTACAGTGCAATAGTTTTCAGACTACTAGCATACAGAGCACATTGAGTCATTTGTTATACTATAGTGCTTCAGGGAGTGGGAAAAAGTTCTGCAATTTCGCTCTCTCGCCTCTCTCTCTCTTTTGCTCTCTCCCTCTGTTAGAGTGGGGATTGTGTAAGCGGGTCTGTCTCGTCCTCTGAATACTGTGTGTCGATCTGAGGGCAGCCTTTCACTGAGCCTTCTCTGATTCTTACCTCCCACAACAATGGGCCCGCAATGAGTTATTGACTTGTGTGTGTATCACCCTCTTCATGAAACAACACAACGCTGACTGTCTCCCACTTCACTAGCTGGATGAATAATTGATTTCACTGCGATGACCGAGATGAGAGAAGTAGCAAATAGAGGAGTGCCAGAGAGAACAACAGAGGAAGAGAAAGGGCCCTTGTGAACGTGACAAAGCTCAGTCACTTCTTCTTTCTGTTCATGGGTTGAAGAGTTGTTTTACTACTGAATTGCTGTTGTTATTAAATCTAATTACTACGGTATTGTGGCAGTTTAGTTATATCTTCATCCTTATCCTCTTGGTTTTCTTTACATTACAGCTGAACTGGGCTCTGACACAAGGACAAAGTTACCAAGAAGGAGATTCTCAGTCTTACGGTGAAACAGCTGCACGGTACCCCAAAAAAGGTGGGTTTAGCGAACACCCCACCAAGTTTTGTTTACTCATCTACCCCCATTGTGTGAGAGCATTAGGTCCTGAACTATTCTGTTTTGTCTGTGTTCTGTTGTGTTGTGGGTGAAGTGAAGCAGGGGATGGGCCCTGTTGGTCCTAGACGGCCTGGGACCTCAAAGCAGCCCTGGTCATTAGCACTGGACTTCTATATGCCTCACTGACTCCATACACACAGTAATAACAACACTCCACCACAGCCCTGCGGAACGGGATGGGCAGACCTGTAGCTTCTCATTACATAATAAAGCAACATCGAGATTAGTTCACCCACATTACAAATGTATTGAATGTACTGTATCATTGTTTGGATACCTCAGCCTACAGTAGCAGCCAATGTGTGGTGTTCAATGTAGAGTAGGCCTACATTCCATGAGACTTTTGAAAAAAACATGCAGGGCTTCACATTAACCTGTTTTCCACTTGTCCTTCAGACAAGGAGGTGACTGAAAATGTTATGGTGTTTGACGCAAGAAACCACTTTACAAAATAAAATGCATTATTATTCCCATACCATTATTAATCAGACACATTTTGCTACCCTCTGCCTATTGGCTACTTAGCTTAGTCAAGCGTGTCTCAAAATACAACACTGCCCCTTTAAGTCAAAAAAGCTCTTTACCTGACTTGCTTTTCAAATATGTCTAGAAATGTACACGCTTTGTGCTGTTGTAGGAAGCTAGGAATCACTCCCCTATTGCTGACTACAAAGTATCTATAACTGGCCTAATAACTCATTAACTAGCAAAGGATATGAACAAAATGTGCACCTGTGGCTACATGCAGCTCCTGCTTTGATCTCAAAACAAGCGCATCTACTCATGACCACAGCTGTAAACACAGTCCAGTTCAAAGTAAACGGCACAGATCCATATATGGCAATGTTTTATTTGCATATAGGCCTACTGCAGCTCTGATTGGTTTTGTAGGCCTACTGCAGCTCTAATTTGTTATGCCACACCGGTCTCTGTAGAGTACGGGCTGAGTCATGCACAATAAAATCCTATGTTGCATTGAAAGTGGCGAATATTGCGTTGATTCGATCACAATTGCCACAGTAAAAGGAAACATTGATAGTGTTAACTAACAGGGAAAACTCTAGAAAGCAGTGGTGGAAAGAGTACACAATTTTCATATTTGTAAAGTTCCATTAATAGAAAATGACTCAAGTAAAAGTGAAAGTCACCCAGTAAAATACTACTTGAGTAAAAGTCAAAAGTATTTGGTTTTATATATACTTAGGTATAAAAAGTAAATTAAATTGCTAAAATATACTTAAGTATAAATTATCAAAAATTCCTTATATTAAGAAAACCAGATAGCCAGGGGCACACAGCACAAATGTACAAATGAAGCATATGTATTTAGTGAGTCCGCCAGATCAGATGCAGTAGAGATAACCAGGAATTTTCTCTCGAGTGTGTGAATTGGACCAGTTTCCTGTCCTGCTAAGCATTCAAAACATAACGAGTACTTTTGGGTGGAAAATGTATGGAGTAAAAAGTACATTCTTTTCTTTAGGAATGTAGTGGAGTAAAAGTAAAAGTTGCCCAAAATCAATATCAATAGCAAAGTAAAAGTTGGCACTATGCATTCTGGGACGGTGGCGTTCTCCTGGCATACGCCAAACCCAGATTTGTTCGTTGGACTGCCAGATGGTGAAGCGGGATTCATTACTTCAGACAACGCATTTCCACTGCTCCAGATTCCAATGGCGGCGAGCTTTACACCACCCCAGCCAAAGCTTGGCATTGCGCATGGTGATCTTAGGCTTGTGTGCGTCTGCTCGGCCATGGAAACCCCACATTGCTTCCAGAGGCACCTTGGAACTCGGTAGTAAGTGTTGCAACTGAGGCGATTTTTAAGCACTACTGCGTGAACAGCGACGGTAATTGTGTGATGGCGGGGATGCAGGGTTGTGTTCCAAACAAAACAACTACAAGTGCGAGTGCTCTAGTTCCTCAACTGCACAGCTAGAAGAGCTAAAAAAAAATGACCTCATAGTTGAAGACTTCTCTGAGTCATGGAAGTGCGTTCAATTACTGAGGAACTGTGCACACATTGGAGAGGTGTGTGGCCACTTGTTAGTCCTCTTCCTCTAACCCATGTAGCGTTGCACCTAACCCACATTTCCCAGGAATGTTATTTGAACGTTACTGAATGTATCCAGAGTGTTTTCAGATCCTGTTGTCAACAAATGCGGTGAAAAGTACAGTACATTTCAAATGCACATGCAATCAACAGTGTAGTGTTTGGAGTCGGTCTCAAATCAAACCAAGTGTTATTGTTCACGTACACGTGTTTAGCAGATGTTATTGCGGGTGTAGCGAAATATTTGCGTTTCTAGCTCCGACAGTGCAGTGATAGTACTCACTCCCGCAGTCGGTCTCTTCCCTTAGGGACCTCAAGAGGGACTGTCCGGGTATCTGGATCTTAGGGAGGAGATAGAGAAGTATCTGTCTGGGTGGGTCTGGTCCGTCTACATATGACTTTTTTCTATGCATAATGTATTTTCTTCCATAGAGTTCTGCTATTATCTGTCTGCTTTGTATCTGTCTGGATCTGTGTAAAGCAGGGATAGGAGTGTAGTGTTGTGAGTCAGAGAGTTGCCGGTTGGCTTCGAAGAGGCATTGTTGGTTTTCAATGATTACCATCTTTGAGCCTTTGTCTGCTGGTTTTATGGTTATGTCTTTGTGTTTATGGAATTTTGGCTATGGCTTGTCTTCTTGTGTGATGTTCTGTGGTGAGGTTGTGGTAGAGGTATGAAAGTCTAATCATGTGTGTGTTGGTCTTCCAATAGGTGCTGATATAGTCTATAGTTTTGGTTCCCATCTAGATGGGACAATGAATGGTGGGGTCAGGTAGTCAGATGTATAGTCACAATAGTCAAGCAGTTTGAGAGTTCTATGGTATCTGTGGATGTTTCTTTGGCAGTCCCCATAGTGCAGCGGCGTGGGGATGAAGGTGAGCCCACATTCCAGCAGCTCAGTCTTAGGGTGTGATAGGTGAAAAGTGGATGAGAGACTGAGGATGTTTGTGTCTTGGTGGAGAGGCTGTGGTGTAATCATACCCTCCCCCACTACTTTAACTGTTCTACCCAGTGTTTCAGGTTCTTTGCAGTCGTGGCTGGTGTCCAGTGTATGTTCTCTTTTTCTGTGTGGAATTCTGAGCGATGGATTTGTAGTAGGGGGTTGTAGTGTGTGGCGATGTGTGAATGAATGTGTTTGAGCACGGCTTGTTGTTTCTCTGACAGGTAGGGTGAGTAGTTAATGATGGGGAAGTAGATGGTTGCATTGGGGTACATGGCTGTAGCTTTACTGTGGAGTGATTGCAGTTGTCCTATGGTTGTTTGTCTCTGTGCTTGGTCTTTGTTGTTGAGACCCAGAGACAGCACCATAACCCTGAGGCGGGTTCAACAAGGCTTCTGTTTGCGGCGAACATGTTGCCAGAGTAACAATTTTCAGTTGAATGATTTGAATGAACATCAAATAGCTCCTTTTTTGTAAGGATTACAGTGGCTTTTTAGCGGCAATATTCAAACTGAAAATGACTTAGCTACTCCTACTAAATATAGTAGAAATTCTACATGGGTACTTGATTCTTTTTAATTGCAGTTTAGAACCGAAACAGACACTTACGTTCACTGCACACTACCTTCTCAGACTGTTAGCTAACGCTAGAGAATAGTCACGGCTAATACAAAACAAATGGAATATGTTAGCCAACGTTCGCAAACTATTTCCCTTGTTAATTAAATTCACCTCTGGTGTTGGGGTTTGGGGTAGATTTGGCCAAGACCCCAGTAATGTGGTGGAACTGTGCTCGAGGATAACTGTCAATTTGGATGTGTTTGTATTCGGCTCAAGTTTGAGGCACCAAAAGATGGCAATTGGTTTGTGAGACCTTATTTGCCAATCATTACTTTTTTAATGTGTCATGTTGTGTCTGGTGGGCCGGTACAAGACTGAAGGGAAGACTGGGGATGTTGGGGTGGAGTGTCTGGGTGAAGGTAAGGGAGAGAGTCTCACAGTGAGCTCTGGGAGAACCCTGTTTTTTGGTGTGTGTAGAGGTTAGTATTGGGGAGGGTTCAGAAGGGAAACTGCCGGGATTGGTTTTCACTTTGTTTTGTCACATCGTCACAACTTTCTCCACCTTAACCCCTTTATCCATAGTCACCACCTCAAAGTGGTGTTGGGGTGTATTAGGTTGGGTCTCTGTGTTGGCAGTGGTGTAAGTCGTTTTGGGGGGTATCTGTACTTTACTGTACTATTTATATTTTTGACTGCTTTTATTTTACTACATTCCTAAAGAAAATAATGTACTTTTTACTCCATACATTCTCCCTGACATCAAAAATGTGATTTTTGAAAATGGTCCAATTCACACGCTTATCAAGAGAACATCCTTGGACATCCCTGCTGCCTCTGATCTGGCGGACTCACTAAACACACATGCTTTGTTTGTAAATTACCTGGAAAAGAGGAATACCTATTGTTAGGTTCTTATTTTTCAGAGTAAATAAAGGAGGAGTTTAATTCTTCCCAAAGGTTCTGTACAGCTGTAATTCAGACAGCAAAACATTTCTCACCGTCACAGTTATATACATCCCACTTAAGACACTCCTCCTTCTCTCCAATCCTTACATTTTATGGTTCAACAGGAAAAGGGTAACAGGATACCAAACCCTTATTACTCCCTTATTAAGGGAATCTGTTCTCACCTCCTGACCTCAACCCCTCCTTCACCTAATCCACAGGTGTCCATCTGTCTCCCCTATATCAACACGTTGCTCTCCTCTCTTCCACCCAACACATTCCAAAGCCTTCTGTCTTTCTTCAGAGAACCCTTAACTTCTGACATAAAACCCAGTCTCTTTTACTCCTCTGATTCTATGCTTCTTTCCTATCATTTATTTAATATCTCGGTGTTCAAATTTTAGCCGATTCCAACACTATGTAAGAATGCTGTTCATCGATTACAGCTCAACATTTAACACCATAGTACCCTCCAAACTCGTCATTAAGCTCGAGACCCTGGGTCTCGACCCCGCCCTGTGCAACTGGGTCCTGGACTTTCTGACGGGCCGCCCCCAGGTGGTGAGTGTAGGAAACAACATTTCCACCCTCGGAGTGTGGTGTCAGGAAAATAACCTCACACTCAACGTCAACAAAACAAAAGAGACGATCGTGGACTTCAGGAAACAGCAGAGGGAGCACCCCCCTATCCACATCGACGGGACAGTAGTGGAGAAGGTGGAACGTTTTAAGTTCCTCAGTGTACATAGCATGGACAAACTGACAAACCGCTATCATCCAGAAAACGAGGTCAGTACAGGTGCATCAAAGCTGGGACCGAGAGACTGAAAATCAGCTTCTATATCAAGGCCATCAGACTGTTAAACAGCCATCACTAACATTGAGTGGCTGCTGCCAACATTCTGACTCAAATCTCTAGCCACTTTAATAATAAACAATTGGATGTAATACATGTATCACTAGTCACTTTAAACAATGCCACTTTATATAATGTTTACATACCATACATTACTCATCTCATATGTATATACTGTACTCTATACTATCTACTGCATCTTGTCTATGCCGTTCAGCCATCGCTCATCCATATATTTATATGTACATATTCTTATTCATTCCTTTACACTTGTGTGTATAAGGTAGTTGTTGTGAAATTGTCATATTACTTGTTAGATATTACTGCACAGTCGGAACTAGAAGCACAAGCATTTCGCTACACAGGCATTAACATCTGCTAAACATGTGTATGTGACCAATAAAATGTGTTTTTGATTTGATTTGATTTGAGGGCACTATGGTGTTGAACGCTGAGCTGTAGTCAATGAATAGCATTCTCACATAGGTGTTCCTTTTGTCCAGGTGTGAAAGGGCAGTGTGGAGTGCAGATAGAGAGATTGCATCATCTGTGGATCTGTTGGTGCGGTATGCAAATTGGAGTGGGTCTAGGGTTTCTGGGATAATGGTGTTGATTTGAGCCATGACCAGCCTTTCAAAGCATTTCATGGCTACAGACGTGAGTGCTACAGGTCGGTAGCCATTTAGGCAGGCTACCTTAGTGTTCTTGGGAATAGATGGGGGTCTGCTTGAAACATGTTGGTATTACAGACTCAGACAGGGAGAGGTTGAAATTGTCAGTGAAGACACTTGCCAGTTGGTCAGCGCATGCTCGGAGTACACGTCCTGGTAATCCGTCTGGCCCTGCGGCCTTGTGAATGTTGAATTGTTTAAAGGTCTTACTCACATCGGCTGCGGAGAGCGTGATCACACAGTCGTCCCGAACAGCTGATGCTCTCATGCATGTTTCAGTGTTACTTGCCTCGAAGTGAGTATGGAAGTTATTTAGCTTGTCTGGTAGGCTCGTGTCACTGGGCAGGTCTCAGCTGTGGTTCCCTTTGTAGTCTGTAATAGTTTGCAAGCCCTGCCACATCCGACAAGCGCCGGAGCCAGTGTAATGCGATTCGATCCTAGTCCTGTATTGACGCTTTGCCTGTTTGATGGTTCGTCAGAGGGCATAGCGGGATTTCTTATAAGCTTCCGGGTTAGAGTCCCACTCATTGAAAGCGGCAGCTCTACCCTTTAGCTCAGTGTAAATGTTGCCTGTAATCCATGGCTTCTGGTTGGGATATGAAAGTACAGTCACTGTGGGGACGACGTCCTCGATGCACTTATTGATAAAGCCAGTGACTGATGTGGTGTTGTCCTCAATGCCATCGGAAGAATCCCGGGAACATATTCCAGTCTGTGCTAGCAAAACAGTCCTGTAGCTTAGCATCTGCTTCATCTGACCAGTTCAGTATTGAACGAGTCACTGGTACTTCCTGCTTTCCTTTTTGCTTGTAAGCAGGAATCAGGAGGATAGAATTATGGTCAGATTTGCCAAATGCAGGGCGAGGGAGAGCTTTGTACGCGTCTCTGTGTGTGGAGTAAAGGTGGTCTAGAATTATTTTCCCTCTGGTTGCACATTTAACCTGCTGATAGAAGTTAGGTAAAACTGATTTAAGTTTCTCTGCGTTGAAGTCCCTGGCCACTAGGAACGCCGCCTCTGGATGAGCATTTTCCTGTTTGCTTATGGCGGTATACAGCTCATTGAGTGCGGTTTTAGTGCCAGCATCGGTCTGTGGTGGTATGTACGAAAAATACAGATGAAAACTCACTAGGTAGGTAGTGTGTTCTACAGCTTATCATGATATACTCTACCTCAGGCGAGCAAAACCTCGAGACTTCCTTAGATATCATGCACCAGCTGTTGTTTACATATATGCACAGGCCCCCGCCCCGTGTCTTCCCATAGGCTGATGTTCTATCCTGCCAATAGAGTGTATAACCCGCCAGCTGTATGTTCCTAATGTCGTCGTTCAGCCACGACTCGGTGAAACATAAGATATTACAGTTTTAAATGTCCCGTTGGTAGGATATACATGCTTTCAGTTCGTCCCATTTATTTTCCAGCGATTGAACATTAGCTAGCAGGATGGAAGGCAAAGGCAGATTAGCCACTCGTCGCCTCATCCTCACAAGGCACCCTGATCTTTTTCCGCGAAATCTCAGTTTCCTTCTCCAGCGAATCCCAGGGATCTGGGCCTGGTCGGCTGTCTGTAGGAGTCCCTCTCGTCCAATTCATTGAAGATAAACTCTTTGTCTAATCTAAGGTGAGTAACCACAGTTCTGATGTCCAGAAGCTCTTTTCTGTCATAAGAGACGGTAGCAGCAACAGTATGAACAAAACAAGTTACGAACAACGCTAAAAAACAAACAAAATAGCATGGTTGGTTAACTAAGAGCCGATAAGACAGCAGCCATCCTCTCTGGTGCCATCTTCATCCCAGCTCAACCCTAGGTTTAGGATTGAGCTGGGATGTGGACATTAAGCTGGGTTAGAGTTGAAATTGAGCTGTGTGTGGATATGAAAGTAGGATTAGGGTTATGGTTAAGGTTGAGCCAGGAGTGGATATGAACCTAGGGTTAGAGTTCGGGCCTCAACCCTAGAGAAAAACCTCATCTTAATCCAATTAACAATTAATGAATGTGCCCCTCCCCCCACTATATGGCAGGAAGGTATTGTAGTCCTCAATTGAAGCCTGACCTGGAGTTAATGGGCTTTTGAGTGACATCGGCAGAACGGTTGAGGCTACAAACAAAATTCGCATATGAGATCGTTCAACAGGCGCTCCCGACGAACGCAAGCCTACACCTGAGCATGTGAAATTAACCCTTCACAGTGGAAACTTGGTCCCACAGAGAACAAGGCCTTTCTTCCATATAAAATCATTACCTACAGCCCTCACATAACTATGGACTGCAACTGAGCTAGCTAACCGTCCTTTCACACAACCCATCGTGACCTTATACGGATGCTCTCCTGTGTTGAGGTTCAGCTTACTGTGGCAACAGGAAATGGCTTAATTCATCCTCAACATGGTGCTTCATTCTCTATTCCACATCCTGTCTGTGGAGGAGGGAGAGAGAGAGAGATGACAAGAGGGGGAGAGAGGGAAATAAGGAAGGAGAGATAATGGAGGGGGGAGGAGGGAGGGAGAGAAGGGGATAGTGAGGGAGGGGAGAGGGTGAAGGAGAGAGGAGGGAGCGGTAGAGAGAGAGGAGCGAGAGAGGGTGGGAGAGTGCGAAGGAGGGAGAGAGAGGGGGAGGGGCGAAAGAAGGGGGAGGGCTAAGAGAAGAGGAGGGGGATAAAGAGGAGGAAGAGAGAGATAGGAAGGAGAGAGAGATGTCTGTCTATCTGTCTGTCTAAGTCCTTCACCAGTATACCCGTTGCAGCTTTATCATCATCCCTTCCCATTGACTGCAATGTATTTCACATGAGCATCAAACGCATACACCTACACACATGCAAGCTCATTCGCATGAACACACACACATACACTACCTTTGTAACTATGAAAGCCTCTCACAGTCTGTTGTGTGCTGTGGGACGACTAATAGGTATGAGAGGTGTGCTTCTCCTCATCCTCTGTATCCCCTGGTAGGAGCTGAGAGTCACTATGAAGAAGTGCCAGGCCCAGCTCTCCCTGCCTGCTTTCCGGCCTCACACAAAGGACACCCGGCCTGCCCTATATGGCCACTGTCCCATGGCCCTCCTCTACCCCAGGGCCTGCAACTAAAGGTGAGAGGACCCCCACCAACACACATTCACACAATTACCACTATGCCTTTACCTCGTCGATAGCTGAAAACAGATCCGTCACCACCTTGGTATTTCTATCAATAGTTATCAAAGAACACCTCTCCGTTTTTCTCTGGTTTACAAAGGAAGACCAATCTCGAACCTTTTACTTTTTAATCAAACACTCACGTTGCCTACTACACTCTTAAAATGGATCAAGAGCTTCCATTATCCTGTACTCCTGGCAGTAGATGTCAGGCCCAGTCAGCAGAGCCAGCAGTGACTCAAAGTGAAGTAGTCTTTCACTGTTGTGTTGTGATGAAGCTGGACTATAAATCAAGGGGAACATATTGGACAACAGCACTGCACTCACGCTGCGCACTGCCATTTTCCTGGGGCCGTGTTCCCCCACTGTTCCCCCACACTGTCTTCAAACACTTTGCTGTGTCAGCCCCTGTGGACAGGGCATGGGGGGCCTGTGTCGACTCGGCGGTGGTGCCCACCTCAAAGCCGGGCTCAGCTGCACCGGGGAGCATCATGGGACGTAATACTACCGCTGGCAGCAACCAGTAGCCCAGCAGAGAGAGACACACTCCAACAGCGTCAACGGCCTCAGAGGAAGAACAGTATTGGCACCTTGAACGGGGTTCACAGTTTTATTTAGGTATCAGCCCTGCAATGAATGTAGTTCTCTTGTTGATGTTGCTGTTGTTTTCTATTGAGGATGTCTGTTTTGTCAATGGGAAGGTGGCTTCAAGCACAGTGCTAGTGAATCTGACTCATGCGTTATCACTGACAATATGACTGGGTGAAAATAGCCCCGGCCACTTCACTGCCAACTGTGTTGTGTATCATTGTGTCACCTCCCAGCTCCCGGGGGCCTCTCAAACACCCATAATCCTCCCCGACTCCTCAGAGAACCAAGGTCACGTCTAGTCAGTTACATTGTGAGCCCGGGTGACAAAGAAACAGTAGTGTTAATCTGGGGGATGGATTTATCCAGTGTCTCCTACCGTCCATGCACCTTAGCCTTGCCACCCTGGCCCTGACAGGGAGCCCCTCCCCAGTCCTCTCTCAACCCTCCGGGCTACCCAGGGCCCTCAGCGCAGCCAGCTGGGTCGGCAGTGGGGAGCACATAAAAGCAAGGATCATCAACTAGATTCAGCCGCAGGCCAATTTGTTTCTGGAGCGGATGGTCTCTGGACCGGAACATCATTCCCAATCATTTGTAGACTGCAAATTGACCGCAAGAAGCCCCAACAGATATCATTTTTTACTAAAACACAATAATGTAAAACCTTGCTTACATTCGTATACGATCACATATATCTCTTTATTATGCGTGGGAAGATTTCCTAAATGAAAATCACTTGGAGCTGATTTGCTTGTGTTTTCACAGTGTTTTATGTCCAAAAACAAAAATAAATCAGCTGCCATTTGGGGAAACCTGACATATAGCTTAGTCCATGCCAAGCGCCTCTCTCTGTCACTGGACACGGGAAGATGCAAACCGTGGGCGGTGAACCCTGCCTCTGGCTCCCTAGGGAAACTGTCCCTCTGTGTACAGCTTCATTTGGTTCCAACCTTGCAATTAGCGGCACTTTGAGCGAGAACTCACTGTCTTGATGTGTCTAACTTAGCCCTGTCGCATCTCCCACCAGGCCTAATGTGTGACACTCTCTCTCCCTCAGACCTAATGGACAGGTGCTTGGGCAATTATTTTAGTTGAGCAAGGCTGAATCGATTAGCAGAGATGTAGTGGAGTGTTTGTGGGTGTCTGCGTGTGTGCATGTGTGTGTACGTGTGTGTACAGTACGTGTGTATGCGCGTACCGGGTGAATAAGACCCGCGTCACCTAAGATCAGTTTTTTTAATTTGCTGTAATGGCTGTCTTTAGCAGGAGGGCAGGATATGAGCTTATGGTAATGCGAATTAGTTGTTGTTTATGAATTGACTTTCTTATTTGTTGTTTGTTGAGAATGGGAAGGCACACGGACGCCACACTGGTGCTCATCAACAGAACCGAGCTGGAGAAAGGCTGTGAGGACGACGACACAGTAACGATGGACTGGGTGAGTACCTCCCTGCTACATCCATTAACACTAAACAGATAGGAAAGTTTCCATGCACGGTTCCCTTTCTCACCTATTTTATATGTAAAATATTTCATCTAGACATAGATATTTTACATTCTGTCAAAAGATGGGTTGTTACTCAAAAATGCGTATAAAGTTGGGTAATAGAGCTTTGATTGAGTGATTGTGCTGAGTGAGAGATCAGTTTGACAGTGTATTAGTTAGTATTCGGTATAGAAACAGGTCAGAGCCCTAATGTCAATCCTCTGTCGCCCCCTACTGGTGTAAAACCTACACTACCATCTGCCCTCTAAAGCGCAACACACCTCCTTGTCGTTTCGCACTGCCGCGACACTCACTGTTTCGTTTCTCTATTCCAAGTGTCACCATCCTCACAGCTCTAAACAGCTACAGGTTATTTCTGAAAGTATTACTCTTCTCTGTAATAAATCATGTGGTCTTCCCAGCTTCTGCAGATAATCCATCAAAGGCTGGGGTCTGGGGTGGGCTACCGCCCCTCTGGTCCCTGCCTCGTCCCCACCGGCTTGTTTGATGAGCAGGGTGGGGTGGTAGCCAGCCTCCGTCACCTCCACACTGACCAGAGGGTTTGGCCTGTCGCATGGCGAACGCTACCGGTAAGCCCTGGTTCAGGTTCTGGTCCCAGCGTGAATCTCCTCTATCGTTTCCCTTTCCCCACTCCCAGCCTCTTAGTCGGGGCTCTTTGCTTCTGAATCATCATATGGACCAGTGACACTCGTCTCCCCATCACACCTGCTGCACTAAGAGCACAGACACTGTTTCTATCTGATAACAACCCTGAATGCGTAGTATGTCTTATGAGGAGGAGTGTTGTGGTGGGCACTCTGGTTGAGTGGGACATGACATCTTTCGGTCTTCTTTTCTCTCCCGCTAACGTGCGGTGTGAGTGTGCGTGGTGCCTGATGGGCACATGTCAGCGTTGTGCGCGGCAGGAGCGCGGGGCTTTTCATGTCTCAGTAGTCACTGTAATGATTGCAGATGGGAGCGCTGTGGGGGGGCCTGGAGCCCAGAGCTCTGTCATTGTTGCAGGCTGGCAGGGCTGCCCTGACCCGTTACACTGGCTCTATCCTCAGCCTCATCTCATCTGCCTCTCTCCCTCCCTCGCTCCCACATGGGAGAGTAATTGAAAAGTGTATTTGGCAAATTACACATGTCTGGGTCTTGAAAAACTCTTTCAGTATTCAGCTATAGTCTACCTTCTTGTGCAGAGAAATGGACATTTCAAAAACACTTTAGAAAAAGTTGCGTCGCTGTTTCAGTGTGCTGGATCAGATTTATGTATGTATGCGCCTGCACGGGTTTGATTGCGTCTAATTTGGTAGCGAGGGGAAATCATTTATCCGTGGTGATAGCCCTCCCTGGGAAGACTCCAATTGGACAGGGATTAATGATGACATGGCCACTGACTGGAAGTAATACCTCTCGGAGATTTACAACATGGAGTTTTGATAAACAGTAGACAGTTGCAGGTCCGTATCGCATCGAACTGCATTTATGATAACATGGAGATTAGAAATAGGATTAACTTCGAACAGCTATAATAGCATTATCAACTGTCACTCCCTTTGAAATGAAAGGATTCATCTAGAATAGGAGGGAAGCCAGAGCAAAACAAATGGGATAAAAAAAAAGAATACCACATCATAAAATGTTACGTAGACGTTCGTTCAAGAAAATGTAGTCGATACCACCTTCAAATATTTTAACCATCTATAATATATTTAGAATATCTATTGAAACGCTGGTCAGTGCTATGGCCAGTTGGTGTGTATCTGCCTCGTTCTCCGGTTGTCATTTAAGGTATCTCTCTGAGACTGTCACAGACTGAAAGCAGGCCATCATATCAAGTAGAATCCTGCGCCGGACTTGATAAATATCAGCGGTGCTAAGGTGCTGAGCGCAACAGAGCTGTTAGGTACTCCAGCTTGTCTATGAAACTTTGTTTCAGCAGGGTATTTCACTGGAAATGAACGATGATAGTAGACCTATGATATTAGTCATGCCCTGAGTCACCTATTCCTGTTTAGTGACAACAAAATAAGATCCATTTGTGTCGTCATCATCGAGTGTCATAACACTACAAAAAAGCTATAAAACCAAATGTAAGTAAATATTCATTATATTGTATATTTTGCATGTTATTGTGGAAGCCCTTTGACTTACTCATTTGAGCTGAGTAGTGTAGAGAGGGTGTCTGCTGCCGGTCCCCTGTCTGCAGGACGTGCCCCCTGTCCCTAAAGGGTTGCTCCTAACCCCTGGGGCTCCTGCATGCGAGGAGGCCTTATTAGCCCCAGGTAAGCAGCTGCAAGGAGGCCTCCCCCAGCCTCAGCCTCTCTTAGCCCTAGCCTATAACCCCCAGTGGGGCTGACCAGCCATCCAGAAAGCATTAGATTAGCAAGTGTTTGTCCCGACATGCTACTTACCACATGGGCTTTGTATGCCTCTTTGACAGTCTCTCCTCACGAGGAACACTACAATAGGTAGATGTATGTTTCTTGGTTGTCAACGGTGTGGCACATAACATATCTGACATGTGTCTGTTTACAGAATTCCGAATCTGTAACTAATGAAGTAAAATGTGGGGTTTTGTTTCCTCGTTAGTCCTCATTTTCTAAGCCTGTAGTAGAGTAAGATGAGTTGGGGGTAGTTGGGACTGCTGTCCCCTGTCCCGTTATTGGTCTGAGCCAGAGGCCCGGCGCATTCCGTCACCCAACGACCTGTGATCTGTGAGGTGTGTTCTCCTGACCTTTGGTAGATAGCCGTGGCTTACTGTCACCCAGCAGTCAGGCTGGATCAGTCTAACAGGCTGGAGCTGGTGCAGAGCAGAGCTGGGTCTGTGTTACTAGAACCCGCTCCTAATCTCTCTAAGCGTCATTGTGCCGCCAGCGGCTTTGCTAGTCCTCCGACCGCAGCCGGTTCACAAGGTTCAACTCATTTCTTGAGTTGAACGATGATCCGAATCTGGAAAACACAATGGAGCCCATGGCCCCGCGTTCACGGTGAAAATATAGTCATATACTATATGTGTAAGGATCTGGGGCCTAGGGTTCTGGGGTTAAACCATGCTCTTGTACACTCACTGTAGCCTGGGTGCCCTGTCCACCCCTTGCCCCAAAATAAGACATCTCACATCTCAGCCAGTGATACCGTTCAACAACTTTGTCAAGTGCGATATTGTGTTGTGGAGTAAATCTTACAAATGAGGATGTAAGAAACTAGGAAAACTTGACTCGACTGGTCAGTGTCATAATTCCCAGGCACGCAAAACCCTCAAAGGGATGGCGACAGCCAAACTGTTAATGGTCTTAATGTGTAAATCTAATGCAATTACACCCACGACTTGGTGAGAATCCTGTCACCAGGGTAAAGGAGTTGTCTTGACGTGTGCTCAAGTACTGCAGCGGAGGAACTTGTCATTCGAGGCTCTGTAATGTTGTAGTGACAGTGAACAGTGTCAGGGAGGAGGAGCTTGTTAGCGCTGCTAATCTACTCCAATCTGATATTATCCAGCCAAGCTCCTCTGATGGGCTTTGAGAGTTTACGTGGCAAGAAGTTCAAGCTTGGAGAGCACTGGGAGCACAGCTAATCTAGGACAGACTTTCCACGTCTCTCCATCCAGTTCATTAATCCAATACGGTGTCCGGTTTTGAGAAGAGAAAGGCGTGTTTTTTTGTTGTTGGTGTTTAGTTCATGTCTAAGCGTTTGACTAATTAGTCTCCTACACTAAGAAATAGTGTTTTAACTGAGTTCATGACAGTTTCATTGGACCTTTGGTTAATGTGATAAACACAGGGACAGACGAGCCATATGCAAAGAGAACAGTCGCGAGTGGTTCTGTGTTGCTTCAGGACATTTTCTGTAGCTTTTCTTTAGAATCTGATTTGAATCTCTACGATATAAGATTGTCAAATTAGACTCAATACATTTCGCAACCTATTTAGAAAGCACATCCCCGGCAGCAGTGTTACAGTACTGTAAATATCATGTGAGTGACTACCATGTTGATGTTGAAGCCTGATCCTGTCTATTCTCCAGCAGTGTGCCTACTACCACTGCCCCTGTGTCAGTCAGTCCCTCTTGTCTAATGCAGTGTGTTTGTGTCCTGTATCCTGCAGGGCTCCTCACGGTGCTGCACTGTCCCTGGGTGGTGGAGAAGGCTCTGGCGGCAGCGGCAGGGGATAGGGGTTACCACCATGCTGTGTACAGAGCGCCGCTGAATCCAGACACAGCACTACCTACAGGCTTCAAAAAGTAACGGACACGCCCCTCCAACTACGTGATGTTAGCCCTCTCTCACTGACTGTTTCCACAGGCCTTATGTTTAAGGGTTACTTCAGGATGTTGGTGTCCCTTCAATCAACTTCCCCAGAGTCAGATGAACTCAGATGAACCTTTTTATATGTCTCCGCGTCCAGTATGAAGGACGTCAGAGGTCGTTTGGTGAGCCAATGCTAACTAGCTTAGCACAAAGACTGGGACGTCTTCGGGGTACAGCTAGCATTCTCTGGTGAAGTAGATAGAGGGCCTCATTGCCAAAATCCCGAAGGATTAGTGATAACAAGAGGTGCTACTGGTAGATATGTGGAGCTGCTAGCAACAGTATGTAACCCAGCTATGAACCATCCTGGTGTGTGTAGGTTTGAGGCAGGCAGTAAGACACCGTAAGGGAAAGATCAATTATTAGCAGACAGTCAGGGTGTGAACTGTGAAATAATGGGCTCATATACATGACTGACTGACTAGAGAGCCTAATAGGTGTCTGAATGAGAGACTAGACTACTGTACACTATGTTAACTCCTGTTTGTACACAGCACACACACACACACACACACACACACACACACACACACACACACACACACACACACACACACACACACACACACACACACACACACACACACACACACACACACACACACACACACACACACACACACACACACTCTCAAAGTCTGAGCTATAGCAGTGCCTTGTCCTCCACACAGAGGAAATCCATAACGCCATGCTGTGATAGTGAAGGGGTAGCTTCTCAGTCATCAGATACTGTACTCTGTCTGTACTGCTGAAGAACATAGACTTGTTACAATGTAGACAGTGGTAAAATAGTGTTGATGAAACTGCTTGAATTGAACCAGTCATTGTATTCCTTTCTATGGGGGTTGTGTTCTTGTGTAGACGGGAGGCTGTGGAAGGATTTCCGTTTGACAGAAGCCCATCAACTGAGACCGCACGGGCCTTAAAGCCACAGTGGACTCTGACGCCCACTTCACACAGCTCAAGGTAACATATCACTCTTCCTATGAGATGAGGATTCAGAGAGATAAAACTGTGATGATCAAGACAAGTTATCGGGGAAAGTTCATCAAAAGTGCTCAACTTGTAGGTCTCTCTACAATCTGTAAAGGGGTGTAAAGCTTGTAGGTCTCTCTACAATCTGTAATGGGTTGTAAAAGCTTGTAGGTCTCTCTACAATCTGTAAAGGGTTGTAAAAGCTTGTAGGTCTCTCTACAATCTGTAAAGGGTTGTAAAAGCTTGTAGGTCTCTCTACAATCTGTAATGGGTTGTAAAGCTTGTAGGTCTCTCTACAATCTGTAAAGGGTTGTAAAGCTTGGAGGTCTCTCTACAATCTGTAAAGGGGTGTAAAGCTTGGAGGTCTCTCTACAATCTGTAAAGGGTTGTAAAGCTTGTAGGTCTCGCTACAATCTGTAAAGGGTTGTAAAGCTTGGAGGTCTCTCTACAATCTGTAAAGGGGTGTAAAGCTTGGAGGTCTCTCTACAATCTGTAAAGGGTTGTAAAGCTCGTAGGTCTCTCTACAATCTGTAAAGGGTTGTAAAGCTTGGAGGTCTCTCTACAATCTGTAAAGGGTTGTAAAGCTTGGAGGTCTCTCTACAATCTGTAAAGGGTTGTAAAGCTTGTAGGTCTCTCTACAATCTGTAAAGGGTTGTAAAGCTTGGAGGTCTCTCTACAATCTGTAAAGGGGTGTAAAGCTTGTAGGTCTCTCTACAATCTGTAAAGGGTTGTAAAGCTTGGAGGTCTCTCTACAATCTGTAAAGGGTTGTAAAGCTTGGAGGTCTCTCTACAATCTGTAAAGGGTTGTAAAGCTTGTAGGTCTCTCTACAATCTGTAATGGGTTGTAAAGCTTGGAGGTCTCTCTACAATCTGTAAAGGGGTGTAAAGCTTGTAGGTCTCTCTACAATCTGTAAAGGGGTGTAAAGCTTGTAGGTCTCTCTACAATCTGTAAAGGGTTGTAAAGCTTGTAGGTCTCTCTACAGTCTGTAAAGGGGTGTAAAGCTTGTAGGTCTCTCTACAATCTGTAAAGGGGTGTAAAGCTTGTAGGTCTCTCTACAATCTGTAAAGGGTTGTAAAGCTTGTAGGTCTCTCTACAGTCTGTAAAGGGGTGTAAAGCTTGTAGGTCTCTCTACAATCTGTAAAGGGTTGTAAAGCTTGGAGGTCTCTCTACAATATGTAAAGGGGTGTAAAGCTTGTAGGTCTCTCTACAGTCTGTAAAGGGGTGTAAAGCTTGTAGGTCTCTCTACAGTCCGTAAAGGGGTGTAAAGGTTGTAGGTCTCTCTACAATCTGTAAAGGGGTGTAAAGCTTGTAGGTCTCTCTACAGTCTGTAAAGGGTTGTAAAGCTTGTAGGTCTCTCTACAGTCTGTGAAGGGGTGTAAAGCTTGTAGGTCTCTCTACAGTCTGTAAAGGGTTGTAAAGCTTGTAGGTCTCTCTACAGTCTGTAAAGGGTTGTAAAGCTTGTAGGTCTCTCTACAGTCTGTAAAGGGGTGTAAAGCTTGGAGGTCTCTCTACAGTCTGTAAAGGGGTGTAAAGCTTGTAGGTCTCTCTACAGTCTGTAAAGGGGTGTAAAGCTTGTAGGTCTCTCTACAGTCTGTAAAGGGGTGTAAAGCTTGTAGGTCTCTCTACAGTCTGTAAAGGGGTGTAAAGCTTGTAGGTCTCTCTACAATCTGTAAAGGGGTGTAAAGCTTGTAGGTCTCTCTACAGTCTGTAAAGGGTTGTAAAGCTTGTAGGTCTCTCTACAGTCTGTAAAGGGGTGTAAAGCTTGTAGGTCTCTCTACAGTCTGTAAAGGGGTGTAAAGCTTGTAGGTCTCTCTACAGTCTGTAAAGGGGTGTAAAGCTTGTAGGTCTCTCTACAGTCTGTAAAGGGGTGTAAAGCTTGTAGGTCTCTCTACAATCTGTAAAGGGGTGTAAAGCTTGTAGGTCTCTCTACAGTCTGTAAAGGGGTGTAAAGCTTGTAGGTCTCTCTACAGTCTGTAAAGGGGTGTAAAGCTTGTAGGTCTCTCTACAGTCTGTAAAGGGTTGTAAAGCTTGTAGGTCTCTCTACAGTCTGTAAAGGGGTGTAAAGCTTGTAGGTCTCTCTACAGTCTGTAAAGGGGTGTAAAGCTTGTAGGTCTCTCTACAATCTGTAAAGGGGTGTAAAGCTTGTAGGTCTCTCTACAGTCTGTAAAGAGTTGTAAAGCTTGTAGGTCTCTCTACAGTCTGTAAAGGGTTGTAAAGCTTGGAGGTCTCTCTACAGTCTGTAAAGGGGTGTAAAGCTTGTAGGTCTCTCTACAATCTGTAAAGGGGTGTAAAGCTTGTAGGTCTCTCTACAGTCTGTAAAGGGGTGTAAAGCTTGTAGGTCTCTCTACAGTCTGTAAAGGGGTGTAAAGCTTGTAGGTCTCTCTACAGTCTGTAAAGGGGTGTAAAGCTTGTAGGTCTCTCTACAGTCTGTAAAGGGGTGTAAAGCTTGTAGGTCTCTCTACAGTCTGTAAAGGGGTGTAAAGCTTGTAGGTCTCTACAGTCTGTAAAGGGTTGTAAAGCTTGTAGGTCTCTCTACAATCTGTAAAGGGGTGTAAAGCTTGTAGGTCTCTCTACAGTCTGTAAAGGGGTGTAAAGCTTGTAGGTCTCTCTACAATCTGTAAAGGGTTGTAAAGCTTGTAGGAGAAGACGGGTGCTTAAACTGTCTCCCCCGTTGGAACTCCTCAGGAAAGAGAGAGATCCCAATAGAAACAAGGTCTAGGTTTCATCACCTTCTGTTGACGAGCCACTTGTAATTACAGTTCATGTAGCCTCATAGCAAGGATTGAACGTATGTCATTCATGTAAAACGTGTACGGTTAAAGGGGATTACACTGTAATTATTATCAGAACTAAAATGTACTTTAAGTATGGTACTGTATACCGTAGGCTTTAATGTGCTCTCTTAATGTAAGCTGTGTTTTCTACGTGTTTCCAGAGAGGCCAGAAGTGGTGCTGCTTCCTACGGTTGTGAAGCGGACCAAGTCAGCATCAGCACATATATGGATCATAACCAAGGTACAGTATCTTAGCTTAGGGGTTTGTTCAACTGAGCCACTTATAACCCCCACAATAACCTGCAGAAAGTTGCACAATACACATTTCTACAGAACAATATACATTGTCTAAGCGCGTTGCTGATTTTAACCAACAGAATTGACCCAGCTGCATTAGCTCTTGGCTCTAGTGACTTATGGCAACAGCAAACTTTGGTGGTTGTAGGAGTTTGGGAAATGTTGACGGGGGCTGGCTAACCCTCCGCTCCGTGTGGAACCCAGTGGAGATCATCTGGTGAGGATGCCTCGGCTGTTTGCTGTTGATGTCGTCGTGATTGTTGTTATTGTGTACTGGACGGTCCAGGTGAGTTCCAGTTCACCAGGCCTGGATCCACTCAGTGGGCCGGATGCAGTGCTTACTGTCCTGCACACCAGGCCGTGCTCATATCCATGCGTAACACACGCAGAGGCGCAGGCAGGCAGCAGCATTCTCATCTGGGTTTTCACACTTTCCCACCCTAATTTATCTACATTTCACTGTTCAGTGAGCCCCAAATGAACGGTTCCTTCCCTCCTGCAAGGGAGGTGAAATTGTATTAGGTTAGAGGAACCCTAATTGGTTGATCCAATATGGTATGTATTGACTTGGTCACAGCAAAAGCAAAACAGAAAATACTGTATCCGTCACATCAGTATCACTCTGACTGCACCTGTCAGTTTTGCCATTAACCTCCTTTCTTTTTATGAGGCCATTTGACTGTTGCATACTAACCATGCATGTTACATATCATAGAGCTGTACTCTACTATGCTTTACAACGGGTTGTCCAGAAGAACCGTCGTATCCTAATAGAACCCGAACGACAGAACACGGGCCATCTATGGTGAGAGGAGCAGTTTGCACGCGAAGTGGAACAGACACCACAGACAGGATATCCCTCAGTTCACTGATTAGCCTTGTCTTGTTCCTGCGTGCAGAAGACTGCATGAAAATGTCCCTAATCCTTCCCTCTCGCCGCCTGGAGGGCTTGAGAAGAGATCTGTCCATGTGCTCCACTGCCGTGTCTTCTTTATCGGCGTGGGTGACACCATTTTACATAACGTGATGCAAGTTGAGTCACTTAATATGTTCAAATTAGCCGTGATGTCATGGACTTGACACACCCTAGATGGGAGGGATGGTGGAGTGGGAGGGATTCAGATGTAGCACTTAATAGCAGGCCTATTCCTTCTGGTAGGATATCCACACCCTAGGCCATGCTCAGCTAATAGATATGCACTGTTCTAATGCAGTCGGGCAAAGTAATGGTAGACTTCGCAGAGTCGTCGTGTAAAACGTGGCTATTGGTTCATTACACAATGCCCTTTAATGGCGTTCTCCTCTTGCCTCCGACTGAAACGAGACCCTTTTTGGGGGATGAGGTGTTTCTCAGTGGTCATGAGGTTATGGTCGCACCTGTAACGTTCGTCTGGTGGTGTATTAACGGACCAAGGCGCAGCGGGTGATGAATACATACTGACTTTAATGAACAGACGAAAACACTGACAAAACACTAGAACAAACTACAAAACAATAAACGAAGGCAACAGACCTGAAACAAACGAACCTACATATAGACGAAGGACGCAAGAACAGGAACAGACTACCTAAAACGAACGAACAAACGAAACAGTCCCATGTGGATTACACAGACACAGGAACAATCACCCACAAACAAACAAACAGTGAGAACAACCTACCTTAATATGGCTCTCAATCAGAGGAAACGCCAAACACCTGCCTCTAATTGAGAGCCATACCAGGCAACCCATTAACCCAACATAGAAAACACATAACATAGACTACCCACCCAAACTCACGCCCTGACCAATTAAACACATACCAAACAACAGAAAACAGGTCAGGAACGTGACAGAACCCCCCCCTCAAGGTGCGAACTCCGGGCGCACCCCTAAAACTCAAGGGGAGGGTCTGGGTGGGCATCTGTCCGCGGTGGCGGCTCCGGCGGTGGACGAGGACACCACTCCACCACTGTCTTTGTCCCCCTCCTTAGCGTCCTTTGAGTGGCGACCCTCGCCCCCGACCATGGTCCAGGAACCTTCACTAAGGCCCCTCCTACATAGAGGAGACAACTCAGGAACGAGAGGTAGCTCAGGCCAGAGAGGTAGCTCAGGACAAAGAGGTAGCTAAGGACAGAGAGGTAGCTTAGGACAGAGAGGTAGCTTAGGACAGAGGGACAACTCTGTACTAATGGCAGCTCCGGACTGAGTGGCAGCTCCGGACTGGGTGGCAGCTCCGGACTGGGTGGCAGCTCCGGACTGGGTGGCAGCTCCGGACTGGGTGGCAGCTCATGACTGGGTGGCAGCTCATGACTGTAGGGCAGCTCATGACTGTAGGGCAGCTCATGACTGGAGGGCAGCTCATGACTGGAGGGCAGCTCATGACTGGAGGGCAGCTCATGACTGGAGGGCAGCTCCTGACTGGCTGGCGGCTCTGGCAGCTCCTGACTGGCTGGCGGCTCTGGCAGCTCCTGACTGGCTGGCGGCTCTGGCAGCTTCTGACTGGCTGACGCCTCTGGCAGCTCCTGACTGGCTGGCGGCTCTGGCAGCTCCTGACTGACGGACGGCTCTAGCGGCTCCTGACTGACGGACGGCTCTAATGGCTCGGGACAGACGGGCGGCTCTAATGGCTCGTGGCAGACGGATGGCTCAGAAGGCGCTGGGCAGACGGATGGCTCAGAAGGCGCTGGGCAGACGGATGGCTCAGACGGCGCTGGACAGACGGATGGCTCAGACGGCGCTGGACAGACGGATGGCTCAGACGGCGCTGGGCAGACAGATGGCTCAGACGGCGCTGGGCAGACAGATGGCTCAGACGGTGCTGGACAGACGAGCAGTGCAGGCGGCGTTGGGCAAACAGCCGACTCTGACCTGCTGAGGCGCACAGTAGGCCTGGTGCGTGGTGCCGGAACTGGTGGTACCGGACTGGAGACACGCACCTCAAGGCTAGTGCGGGGAGCAGGAACAGGGCACACTGGACTCTCGATGCACACTATAGGCCTGGTGCGTGGTACCGGAACTGGAGGTACCGGGCTGAGGGCACGCACCTCAGGGCGAGTGCGGGGAGAAGGAACAGTGCGTACAGGGCTCTGGAGACGCACAGGAGGCTTGCTGCGTGGTGCCGAAACTGGAGGCACTGAGCTTGAGACACGCACCACAGGGAGAGTGCGTGGAGGAGGAACAGGACTCTGGAGACGCACTGGAAGCCTGGTGCGTGGTGTAGGCACTGGTGGTACTGAGCTGGGGCGGGAAGGTGGTGCCGGATATACCGGACCGTGTAGGCGTACTGGCTCCCTTGAACACTGAACCTGCCCAACCTTACCTGGTTGTATGCTCCCCGTCGCCTGACCAGTGCTGGGAGGTGGAATAACCCGCACCGGGCTATGTAGGCGAACCGGGGACACCATGCGTAAGGCTGGTGCCATGTAAGCCGGCCCAAGGAGACGTACTGGTGGCCAGATATGTAGAGCCGGCTTCATGGCACTTGGCTCAATGCTCAATCTAGCCCTACCAGTGCGGGGAGGTGGAATAACCCGCACCGGGCTATGCACACGTACAGGAGACACCGTGCGCTCTACTGCGTAACACGGTGTCTGCCCGTACTCCCGCTCTCCACGGTTAGCCTGGGAAGTGGGCGCAGGTCTCCTACCTGCCCTAGACCCACTACCTCTTAGCCCCCCCCCAAGAAATTTTTGGGTTGTACTTGCGGGCTTCCGTGCCTGACGCGTCCCCTCATAACTCCGGTTCCTCTCTCCGGTTTCCTCCGCTCTCCGAGCTGCCTCCAGCTGTTCCCATGGGCGGCGATTCACTCCAACTTTAGCCCATGGTCCTTTTCCTTCCATGATTTCCTCCCAAGACCAGAAATCCTGCTTCGTGCGCTGTCCGTTAACCCGCTGCTTGATCCGGGTTTGGTGGGTGATTCTGTAACGTTCGTCTGGTGGTGTATTAACGGACCAAGGCGCAGCGGGTGATGAATACATACTGACTTTAATGAACAGACGAAAACACTGACAAAACACTAGAACAAACTACAAAACAATAAACGAAGGCAACAGACCTGAAACAAACGAACCTACATATAGACGAAGGACGCAAGAACAGGAACAGACTACCTAAAACGAACGAACAAACGAAACAGTCCCATGTGGATTACACAGACACAGGAACAATCACCCACAAACAAACAGTGAGAACAACCTACCTTAATATGGCTCTCAATCAGAGGAAACGCCAAACACCTGCCTCTAATTGAGAGCCATACCAGGCAACCCATTAACCCAACATAGAAAACACATAACATAGACTACCCACCCAAACTCACGCCCTGACCAATTAAACACATACCAAACAACAGAAAACAGGTCAGGAACGTGACAGCACCGCTGTAAACGTAAAAGGGAATAATAATAAGTCCAAATGGAACTTATCGCTGAACTGTGAAATCCCATTCTCCCTGGCTCGGGAGCTCAGTGACTCGGACAGCCGCCTGACGTGAGTGATCCATGGAGGGGAAGTGTCCCATTTGTGACATCTTGTTTCATCTTCTGCCTCTTTTAACTCACGTACCGAGGTCTTTCTCTCTCTCTCTCTCTCTCTCTCTCTCTCTCTCTCTCTCTCTCTCTCTCTCTCTCTCTCTCTCTCTCTCTCTCTCTCTCTCTCTATCCCTCCCTCCCTCCCTCTCTAGCCCTCTCTACCTCCTCCCATCCTCTGGCTGTGCTGTGCTAGACAGGGGAGATCCTGAGTAAGGCCCTGCCCCAGCTCTGCCTGGCTGTATCCGCCATGACCGTTTCTTCTGGAGGACCAGGAGGGCTCCTCATACACACATGCTCAACATACGGAGAAGGTGCCCACTATACTTTCATCTGGTACATGTCATCTACATAAACATAGACGTAAATGAATACAAATCATAGACTTACTAACCACTCTGTCTGCCTTCATACTCTGCAAATACACAGGATCAAAAGGCAGTCCATTTCAACAGTGGAGCTTTGGAAAAGATGGCAGCATTTCTCCAAAGGTTTGTTCTTTATTGTTATTAAGTGCAAATACAAAGGAGGAAAGGATTCTAAGGATACCAAGCAGAAATTCCTGTACTCCACATTCTCTCATTTTTGCAGTATTTCTTTTGAAAACAGGTCCTGGTATTTTGAAACTACCATGTCTCTCTATCTGGCCTCTGTTGTGTTGTTATTTGGGGCGGCAAGTAGCCTAGTGGTTAGAGCATTGGACTAGTAACCGAAAGGTTGCAAGATCCCCGAGCTGAAAAGGTAAAAATGTTGTTCTGCCCCTGAACAAGGCAGTTCCTAGGCCGTCATTGAAAATAAGAATTTGTTCTTAACTGACTTGCCTAGTTAAATAAAGGTCAAATAAATAAATACAATTTTTGTGGTTGTGTGGACATGTCCTGATGACACTACATTGCCCTGTGATCTTTCCCACAGGTGTTCCCTGGGTTGGTCCTAACCTACCTGCAGGATGGGGTTGGCTGTGCAGAGGTTGGCCCCTCTGAGCCAGAGGGTGTGGGGGTGGCTGGATAGGGGGGAGCACGCAGACACCAGAGGTGTCCCAGAGTGACACAGAAAGGCAGACCGGACCATGGGCAGGTCACAGTACTGAGTATCAGTAAAGCACATTCAAAATGGGTTTGTGACTTAACTGAGTTATTGCATTCACGTTTCCGTGTTCAAGTGCTGCTTAGGGGTTTGTAACTATTTGTATGTTTTATTAAGCTCTATGAAGCTGTTATTTTGTTTCATTAGGTCAACGTTCTCCTGTGAGAAATAGGGGAATTTGTTTTTGCAGAGAGACAAGTCGTGAGAGAACACCAGCTGCATTTCTGATGTAGTCTGATCTGACAAGATCACAGCACAACAGGAGCAATTTGATATTGTTATCAACATTTTTATTTTCTGGTCATCATGTAGAGAAGACGTGTATAAGTACAGAATGAGAGAATATTCCCACAATTAAAGCTGCAATATGTAACTTTTTTGGGCGACCTGACAAAATCCACAAAGAAATGTGAGTTATAGATCTGTTATTCTCATCAAAAGCAAGTCTAAGATGCGGTAGATCTGTTCTTTGTGCTCTATTTCTATGCTTCCCGGTTTCACGTTTTGTTTTTGCATCTTTTACTTTCAGTTTTGTACACCAGCTTCAAACATTTGAAAATACGATATTTTTTATTATGGTTCATTACACAATGAACCATTGTGAACCACAATGAACCATATATTTCACAGCGGTTTACATGGTACAGTGATTATATACACTATACTTGCTTATTTTGTCACATAAACTGAAATTAGGCAAACTATTAGAATTTTAGCAATCAGGAAATGGCAGAGCAATTTCTGCGTAGTGCATCTTTAATTTTATATGAAGAGAAATACCTCCTATGACTGTGAGTTATTCAGAGATTCCTTGTGGACATGCAGTATATCCCCAGCAAGCTCTCACTGAATGAAGTGTTTGTCTCTCTCCAGGTCTGTGGATGTGATGTCAGTGACACCAATCATGAAGCAGTCCCAGCAGAACCCCCAGCCTCCCTTCAGGACAAGGGCCAGGCAGGGGCCAAGCAGACAGGGGCCTCCAAGGCAGGGGCCAAGCAGGCAGGGGCCTACCAGGCAGGGGCCTGGGCCAGCAGGGAGAGAGCCCAGCTGGCAGTGGCCCTGCTGAGGAAACACAAAGACAAAACACCCTCAGGCTATGTCTCAAAGGTAGGCCACTGCCCGGGTGCCTGCTGCTGACATGGCTCACTGTTATTGTTCAATGACATTCAATGTTTTCCATCAGTTTTGTGTAAGATAGATTCCTCAGATATTTTATGAAATATCTAAAAAAGGCCTAGAGCTCGCTGACTGGCACGAATCTAGAGAGCGACACAGGGCAAGAGAAGGATAGAGAAAGAAAGAAAAAAGAGTAGATATCAGGGAAACTGGGATTGAATTTTCTTTTGGAGCAAATAGCTAAGACCTGATGAAATGTTCAACGCCCTTGTATTGTAATATGATATACTGTTACTGTCAGGGTCAGTCAACTAATGTTAATCCCCAATAAAGTGAATCAAAAGAATTTATTGAAAGAGACAACTTAATGCTTTCTACTCTTTCTACTTCGTGAGGCTTGATTGAGACTTTTCGATAATATAGAGGTGTTGGCTGAGATAGTTCCTATCCCTATCAGGATACGGTACATTATATTATGAATTCACCCAACCACAGAAATATCTGTGTGCGCTGTGTGAGCACTAGCATCGCAGAGCTCTAACATCCAAAGTATGGTTAGGCTAAATGATCATAATCAGAGAGAACTCTGTCTCTGTCTGAGTGGAGAGAGACACTGTGGTCCGTAGTGCATAAAGAGCCCTCACCCCCTAACACACACACACAACGCCTTGCTCAGTTTCAACACTGTGCTTCCCCTACACATCCCAGCCTCTTTAATGCAATTGAACAATATCAGATTAGTCGCTTCACGATTCATTTACGCGCCCGTGTTAAATCGTCGTCGCTCAGACAGTCAACAAGTAACGCAGCGCCAGCACTGCTGTGCCACTAGATTACCTCACACGGCCCCAGATGTGGCCCCAGATGAAGACGGATGTTTTTATCGTGTTAAATGGGTGTGTACCTGTATACCTCAGCCCACTGCTCACTGAGCGCGGAGTAGGGGTTGGAGCGGGCTAGACGATGTCTCGTTTGCAACTGAAGCCAATTGCATTGTGTTTGATCCGCTCACCCAGGCCCCTCCATGTCCTCATGCTCCATTTGTCATTGTTGTCGTTGTTGTGTGAAGGGAAACATCTCCGTTATAAAATACAACACACAGCAGCTTTAATTGAGCCTCTCCTGAGAGGAATAATTAGATTATTCTGATAAAGAAAAATCTATAAATATGATCAATCCCAATCCATTTTTAGATAAAAGACCAGGAAAAATACAGTTATGCTATCTGCTCTAATTGACCTCATTAATATAGGCATAAATCATTATTCTCATAGTGGATATTAAATGTAACATGAAATTAAATATCTAGTGTTTATCAAACAAACAATTTCAGCGACATTTTATTCTTGCAGAATTTTTATGAATTCAATTTGCTATCCGAATGACCCTGTATGGTTTTATTTAAACAATTACTGTAAATGAATTCTGCCAGGTTTATTTAAAAATCCATAACATGAGCTGCCTTTTTAATTGATGTCGATATATTGTGAGAAGCACAACATTTTTAAGAAGCAGTTCTTTTTAGTTCTTTTTTGGGGTCAACTTTTTATTTGATTGAACCTTTATTTAACTTGGCAAGTCAGTTAAGAACAAAAATTCTTAACAAAAATTCTTAACCGCACAATTGGGACTCCCAATCGCAGCCGGATGTGATTCAGCCTGGATTCAAACCAGGGACGCCTCTTGCACTGATATACAGTGCCTTAGACCGCTGCACCACTGTGAGAGTTCAGCATTGCCTCTTATATTTCTGGTTCCATCCTTTAAATGTGTGTTACTTTGGCTATATCACGATGAAGCAGACAACATTATTTAGCTAATAACGTAAGTTGAATCTCATAAATGCCTCTAAATGAATACAACCTCTCCCATATAATGATATTCCAAATAATATATGCAAACAATTATTCATCTACAAATGTTAATTACACTTGCGTAATAAAAAAAGTGACCGAGGTATAGTGTTGAGAATAGATGTTGTTGCTACAAGCTGATTAAATGCCGTGACACACTATTTCCCAAAAGGAAAAGGTGGGCCCTAATGAGAGATGGGTCTGTGGCCAGCGAGTCGCGCTGCCCCCCGCCTGTCACCCGCTGACCTGTGACAGAGACACAGAGAGCCACAGAGAGGGGTGAGTGGCCGTCACGATAAGTGCTTGTGACAGGCCCACTACAGGCACATCTGTGGAGGGCCCAAACATTGTTTTCCCACCGGTGACTCTCTGTGGCTTGAGCAGGGAGGCAGGCAGCGCTGAGGGGCTAACTGGCTGCACTGCCCCAAGACATGCCCCCACGCTCTGGGGAAGCAGCTGTCACTCGCCCAGCTGCCATTTGTTCTAATGATCCTGGTGTTTTCATTGTTTGACTTTCCTATCTGCTGCATAGGCCGGCCCCCTGTCTTCCCTCCTAATCTCCCGTCAACCATTTTTCATACAGAACAAAGATACATACTATACAACAGCACTGTGCTTTAGAGGCCAATTAGACTTAGACATCATTAGTAGTGAAGCCAGCTCATTTGGCTATCATTGACTGAGGCAGGCAGGGCAGCATGGGAAAGTGGCTGTTATGGGAGCGTTGACCCAGAGGGGTCAGCTAATCTCCATCAAGGGCCTTGTCAGGGGTCGTATCAGGGGCCATGTCCAGGGTCTTGTCAGACTCATAGGCTCGTTATTAAACCCTGACACAGGCTCACTACTCCCTAGCTCTCTGGGCTTAAACTAGTTTGGCCTCTCTCTGGGCTTAAAGTAGTTTGGCCTCTCTCTTGGCTTAAACTAGTTTGGCCTCTCTCTGGGCTTAAACTAGTTTGGCCACTCTCTGGGCTTAAAGTAGTTTGGCCACTCTCTGGGCTTAAAGTAGTTTGGCCTCTCTCTGGGCTTAAAGTAGTTTGGCCTCTCTCTGGACTTAAACTAGTTTGGCCACTCTCTGGGCTCCTGAAAGTTTTTAAGCATTGGCCTTACAGTATACTTGGCCATTTTCTGTTTTGTTATTGCCCATTGTGAAACATAGACTGGCTATCTATTGCTTCCTGTATATTTTCAATATGGACTTACAGTACACCACCAGGTCTATTTATTCATGGCAGAACCCCATTCACTTCTGTCATGAAACTCCACGCACACACAGACACACACACTGCTCTGCCCTCTCTCTCTCTCTCTCTCTCTCTCTCTCTCTCTCTCTCTCTCTCTCTCTCTCGCTCTCTCGCTCTCTCGCTCTCTCTCTCTCTCTCTCTCTCTCTCTCTCTCTCTCTCTCTCTCTCTCTCTCTCTCTCTCTCTCAGCAGTCTCTTGAAAGCCCACTCAGTCCCATGCAGTATTTATTAGCCTGGCAGGCTGACTCTTCCCATCCTGACCCTTTCTCCTCTATTCTACATAATAATAATAATGCAGCCTCCATTATCACACAGCCTCATCACTTATTGAGGACGTCTGTGAGTGAAGACGCCCTGTCTTTGATTGCCTTGAAGGAACTTTGCATGGCCTCAGACTCCTCACGGATCCAATTCCGTCCCTTTGTAGCTCCTCTTACTTCCACAGGAGTGGCCACGGGCTTGCTTTGCATCATTGAATGGCAGTCCATGCTGAAGGAATTCACCTTTTGATGGATTATCTAGATGCCAGATATGTCGGACTTCTGAGGGTTGCAGAGTGGTAGAGGCAAGGGAGTTTTAGTCATGTGGTTCCGAACGGACGGATGCCTGCTTGAAGTCTGAAGAACCTTTCATGCGCTCATAGAATCATCAACCTTACTGTAATTGATCAGGACATGAGCAAACGGGGGTGAATATCATGTGGGTACAGACAGACAGGTAGACAGATGGCAAGACAGTCATTTTCTGACCGACATCTACATCTCGATATTACAGTAATTCTGAATGATGAAGGGAATATCATTGAAGGAAGTGCTATTGTAGTACCCACAGACAAGTAGACCGCATGGGCAGACCAACAGATGCTGTAATCATTATAGACAGACTGACAGATAGACTGGTGTTTTCTCCAAGAGCGGTGGGTGACTGTAGGCTATGTGCTCCATTACCCTGTGGAGCTGGAATCACCCAGAACACACCAGCATTAGTGGAGCCATGCCAGGTCACCCAGCTGACTGTACGGGACCCTGCACTGCATATGGCATGAGAGCCCTCAGCAAACAGATACACATGCATGTACCACTCTGTGTGTGCGTGCGTGTGCGCGTGCGATCCTACTTTAAGCTGCAGTGTTCTGTATTCCATTGGCTGTAAGACATCTGGATTTGAGCTCTCGTATACAACAACAAAGCCCGTTCCAAGACTCACTGTTATTGTCAGTCCATTTAGCATGCCACTGTGTGCCAATATCCAGTCACAGACACACAAGTAATTGATGGGTTTCTCTCTGGCCCTAAACAAACAGTTTAGCCTTTTACCAGCTTAGCCTTTACCCCTGGCTCCACGGTGACTGTGGGCCATCCATTAAAGACTAGAAATGAACTGTTGTTTGATTGTCTGCAGACAGACACTCTGGGCCACGGCCCAGGGATGTGTCCTCACTACAGATGTAGCATTCAGTTACACACAATTTACCAGGCATCCTAATTTAAACTGCCTGTCTCTTTAGTAAAACTCATTTCTTCACTTTAGCCAGCTATTTATTATGGATATAGTAGTATTATTTTGCACATCATACTGGCAAATCGAACAGGAATTCCCGGAGACATCACTAATAAATGAATAAATCCACATTTTATTCGTCACATACACAGTTTACAGCAGGTATAAAAGGTGCAGCGAAATGCTTACTTGCAAGCTCCCTCAACAGTGCAGTACAAAATCAATATCAATGGTATGAAAAGTGAAATCAAAAATACAAAAATAACAAGTAGAAGAAAGTGTTATAGCGAAGTAATACAACTGAAATGTACACAATAGACGGGTTGGTTGTTTAGCAACAAAACCGACGTGTGCGTAACTATGGGAGAAAAACTATGAGGTTGGCTTAGATTGTTGACAACATGTCAACTATATTTCCTCTCCAATGTTTATTGAAAACATAAATACATTTTCACAATGAGCACTTGTCATCTCTCAAATATACTGAACACATTTTTAAACCAACATGCAAAAATTTCAAAGATTTTACTGAGTTACAGTTCATAAAAGGAATTCAGTTAATTGAAATAAATTCATTAGACCCTAATTTATGGATTTCACATGACTGGGCAGGGGTGCCCACTTGGGAGCCAGGCCCACCCACAGGGGAGCCAGGCTCAGCCAATCAGAAAGAGTTTCTCCCCACAAAAGGCTTTATTAGAGACAGAAATACTAATGATGTTTGAGGCGGCTTATGGTAGAGAAATTAACATTGAATTCTCTAGCAACAGCGCTGGTGGACATTCCTGCCGTCATCATGACAATTGCACGGTCCCTCAGAACTTGAGACATCTGTGGCATCGTGTTGTGACAAAACTGCACATTTTAGAGTGGCCTATTATTTTTCTATAACATAAGGTGCACCTGTTTAATCATGCTGCCCCAGGTGGATGGATTATCTTGGCAAAGAAGAAATGCTCACTAACAGGGATGTATAGAAATGTGTGCACCAAATTTGAGAGAAATTAGCTTTTTGTGCGTATGGAACATTTCTGGGATCTTTTATTTCAGCTCATGAAACATGGGACCAACACTTTACATGTTGCATTTATATTTTTGTTCAGTATACACTACCGTTCAAAAGTTTGGGGTCACTTAGAAATGTGCTTGTTTTTTAAAGAAAAGCAAAAAATTTGTCCATTAAAATAACATCAAATTGATCAGAAATACAATATAGACATTGTTATTAATGTTGTAAATTACTAATGTAGCTGGAAATGGCTTATTTTTATGGAATATCTACATAGCCGTACAGAGGCTCATTATCAGCAACCATCACTCCTGTGTTCCAATGGCACGTTGTGTTAGCTAACCCAAGTTGATCATTTTAAAAGGTTAATTGATCATTAGAAAACCCTTTTGCAATTATTTTAGCACAACTGAAAACTGTTCTTCTGATTAAGGAAGCAATAACACTGGCCTTCTTTAGACTAGTTGAGTATCTGGATCATCAGCATTTGTGGGTTCGATTACAGGCTCAAAATGGCCAGAAACAAATAACTTTCTTCTGAAACTCATCAGTCTATTCTTGCTCTGAGAAATGAAGGCTATTCCATGTGAGAAATTGCCAAGAAACTGAAGATCTCGTACAACGCTGTGTACTACTCCCTTCACAGAACAGGGCAAACTGGCCCTAACCAGAATAGAAAGAGGAGTGGGAGGCCCCAGTACACAACTGAGCAAGAGGACAAGTACATTAGTGAGTGCATTAGTGAGTGTCTAATTTGAGAAACAGATGCCTCACAAGTCCTCAACTGGCAGCTTCATTAAATAGTACCCGCAAAACACCAGTCTCAACGTCAACAGTGAAGGGGCGACCCCGGGATGCTGGCCTTCTAGGCAGCGTTTCAGAAGAAAGTTATTTGTTTCTGGCCATTTTGAGCCTGTAATCGAAACCCACAAATGCTGATGCTCCAGATACTCAACTAGTCTAAAGAAGGCCAGTTTTATTGTGTCTTTAACTAGAACAACAGTTTTCAGCTGTGCTAACATAATTGCAAAAGGTTTTTCTAATGATCAATTAGCCTTCATGATAAACTTGCAGAAATGTCTAAAACCCTGTTTTCCCTTTTTCATTATGGAGTATTGTGTGTATATTGAGGACATTTAAAAAAAAATCATTTTGGAATAAGGCTGTAACGTAACAACATTTTGAAAAATGTATGGAGTCTGAATATTTTCAGAATGCACTGTATGTTCTAAATACACACGTAACCTCTCAAATTTTCCACTTGAGAGATGCAAATGTCAAGGCATACATCCGGAAAGAGGTTATTGAGCCAGGGTAGATACTCTGTGTGTGTGTGTGTGTGTGTGTGTGTGTGTGTGTGTGTGTGTGTGTGTGTGTGTGTGTGTGTGTGTGTGTGTGTGTGTGTGTGTGTGTGTGTGTGTGTGTGTGTGTGTGTGTGTGTGTGTGTGTGTGTGCGCTTGTGTTTAAGGGTTGAATGTGTGGAGAGTCCGTGCAAATAGTCTCTTGGTGCAGGTCTGTGCAGGGAGATAGCTAGGGTTAGCTGTTCAACAGTCTGATGGCCTGGTGGTACGAGCTGTCTCGGAACCCGATGCTCCGATACCGTTTCTAGATGGTAACAGAGTGAACAGACCATGGCTCAGGTGACTGGAGTCCTTTACGATATCCCGGGCTTTCCTCAGACACGGCCTGTTATAAATGTCCTGGAGGGCAGGGAGCTCACCCCCAGGGGTGTATTGGGATGTCTGCACCACCCTCTGTAGAACCTTGCAGTTGAGAGCGGTGCAGTTTCCATACCAGGCGGTGATGAAGCCAGACAAGATGCTCTCGATGGTGCATCTATAGAAGTTCTTGAGGATCTGAAGGGCCATGCCAAATGTATTCAGTTGCCTGAAGTTGAAGAGGAGCCTTCTTCACCACGGTGTCGGTGTGGTGGGACCATGTCAGGGCCTCTGTAATGTGCACGCCGAGGAACTTGAAGCTTTTGACCCTCTCCACTGCAGCCCCGCCGATGCAGATGGGGGCATGCTCCCCCCCTGTTTCCTGTAGTCCACGATCAGATCCTTGATGACCATCTTAGAGGGGACTATGGTGTTGAAAGCTGAGCTGCAGTTAATAAACAGCATTTTCACATAGGTATTCCTCTTGTCCTGGTAGGATAGGGCAGTGTGCAGAGCAATGCTACCTTGTCCCAGACCTGCTCCCAGACCTGCTGTGACCTGCTCTACTCTCTCTCTCTATACCGCAGCTGCTGTCTCGACGTCTGAATGCTCGGTTATGAAAAGCCAACTGACATTTACTCCTGAGGTACTGACCTGTTGCACCCTCTACAACCACTGTGATTATTATTTGACCCTGCTGGACATCTATGAACGTTTGAACACCTTGGAGAACAATCTGGCCTTGATGGCCATGTACTCTTATAATCTCCACCCGGCACAGCCAGAAGATGACTGGCCACCCCTCAGAGCCTGGTTCCTCTCTAGGTATCTTCCTAGGTTCCAGCCTTCTTGGGAATTCTTCCTAGCCACCGTTCTTCTACGTCTGCATTGCTTGCTGTTTGGTGTTTTAGGCTGGGTTTCTGTATAGCACTTTGTGACATCTGCTGATGTAAGAAGGGCTTTATAAATACATTGGATTTGATTTGAATGGCGATTGAGTTGTCCGTGGATCTGCTGGGGCGGAATTGCAATTCCACTTTGTCCACTGTGCTGAATAATAACCATCTCAATAAAACAGATCATTGTAGCTCACTTTGAAGTTGATGTAGAAGTTCAACAGTATAACACTGCAGTGGCAGGGGAAGAGCTGACAGGTTTTCTGCTGGCCGGGTGGACCATTTGTGTTGTGGGAAGCTTTGGCGTTGGCCGTGTCCTCTCCTCTGCTTTAGCTGTGGGCATCACAGGCAGCATAGCCTGACCACTGACCAGCAGAGTGTATTGTTCATCCACTGGCCGGCTTATTAAGGCATGTGTTGACTGGCCCCGGTTGCTCTAACCACAGTGTAATGCCCGGGGTGTCGTGGATGAAAGGAGTCAAACGCAGGAGACAGAGAGTTCAGAGTAGCGTTCCAAATTTAATTCCCCACACGGGTGAAAACACGACGCTACTCTAAAACAAATGCTTCACCACAAACAAAGTGAGAAACACGAATAAACACAAACCAACGAACACGTACCCTGACACACAAGAATGTACAGACTGTACACACAACATAGAATTCCCACCCAGATCACGTCCTGACCAACACTAAACAAGCAAAACACATAAGAACTCTGGTCAGGACGTTACAGTACCCCCCTCCTGAGGTGCGGACTCCGAACGCACCCCTAAAACTCAAGAGGAGGGTCTGGGTGGGCATCTGTCCGCGGTGGCGGCTCCGGCGCAGGACGAGGACACCACTCCACCACTGTCTTTGTCCCCCTCCTTAGCGTCCTTTGAGTGGCGACCCTCGCCCACGACCTTGGCCTAAGAATCCTCCCCAAGGCCCCCACATGATTTAGGAGGTAGCTCAGGACAGAGAGGTAGCTCAGGACAGAGAGGTAGCTCAGGACAGAGAGGTAGCTCAGGACAGAGAGGTAGCTCAGGACAGAGGGGCAACTCCGGACAGAGAGGCAGCTCTGGACTAATGGCAGCTCCGGACTGGGTGGCAGCTCTGGACTGGGTGGCAGCTCCGGACTGAGTGGCAGCTCCGGACTGAGTGGCAGCTCATGACTGAGTGGCAGCTCCGGACTGAGTGGCAGCTCATGACTGAGTGGCAGCTCATGACTGAGTGGCAGCTCATGACTGAGTGGCAGCTCATGACTGTAGGGCAGCTCATGACTGTAGGGCAGCTCATGACTGTAGGGCAGCTCATGACTGTAGGGCAGCTCATGACTGTAGGGCAGCTCATGACTGGAAGGCAGCTCATGACTGGAAGGCAGCTCCTGACTGGAGGGCAGCTCATGACTGGAGGGCAGCTCATGACTGGCGGGCAGCTCATGACAGGCGGGCGGCTCTGGCAGCTCCTGACTGGCTGGCGGCTCTGGCAGCTCCTGACTGGCTGGCGGCTCTGGCAGCTCCTGACTGGCTGGCGGCTCTGGCAGCTCCTGACTGGCTGGCGGCTCTGGCAGCTCCTGACTGGCTGGCGGCTCCTGACTGACGGACGGCTCTAGCGGCTCCTGACTGGCAGACGGCTCTAATGGCTCGGGACAGACGGATGGCTCAGATGGCGCTGGGCAGACGGATGGCTCAGATGGGGCTGGGCAGACGGATGGCTCAGATGGCGCTGGGCAGACGGATGGCTTAGATGGCGCTGGGCAGACGGATGGCTCAGATGGCGCTGGGCAGACAGATGGCTCAGATGGCGCTGGGCAGACAGATGGCTCAGATGGCGCTGGGCAGACAGATGGCTCAGACGGCGCTGGGCAGACGGATGGCTCAGACGGCGCTGGGCAGACGAGCAGTGCAGGCAGCTCAGACGGCGCTGGGCAGACGAGCAGTGCAGGCGGCGTTGGGCAGACGGCCGACTCTGACCTGCTGAGGCGCACAGTAGGCCTGGTGCGTGGTGCCGGAACTGGTGGTACCGGACTGGAGACACGCACCTTAAGGCTAGTGCGGGGAGCAGGAACAGGGCACACTGGATTCTCAAAGCGCACTATAGGCCTGGTGCGTGGTGCCGGAACTGGTGGTACCGGACTGAGGGCACGCACCTCAGGGCGAGTGCGGGGAGAAGGAACAGTGCGTACAGGGCTCTGGAGACGCACAGGAGGCTTGGTGCGTGGTGCCGGAACTGGAGGCACTGAGCTGGAGACACGCACCACAGGGAGAGTGCGTGGAGGAGGAACAGGGCTCTGGAGACGCACTGGAAGCCTGGTGCGTGGTGTAGGCACTGGTGGTACTGGGCTGGGGCGGGAAGGTGGCGCCGGATATACCGGACCGTGCAGGCGTACTGGCTCCCTTGAGCACCGAGCCTGCCCAACCTTACCTGGTTGAATGCTCCCCGTAGCCCGTCCAGTGCGGGGAGGTGGAATAACCCGCACTGGGCTGTGTAGGCGAACCGGGGACACCATGCGTAAGGCTGGTGCCATGTACACCGGCCCAAGGAGACGTACTGGAGGCCAGATATGTAGAGCCGGCTTCATGGCACTTGGCTCAATGCTCAATCTAGCCCGGCCAGTGCGGGGAGGTGGAATAACCCGCACCGGGCTATGCACACGTACAGGAGACACTGTGCGCTCTTCCGCATAACACGGTGTCTGCCCGTACTCCCGCTCTCCACGGTAAGCATGGGAAGTGGGCGCAGGTTTCCTACCTGCCTTCGCCACACTACCCTTTAGCCCCCCCCCCCCCCCCCCCCCCAAGAAATGTTTGGGGTTTCTTCACGGGCTTCCAGCCACGCTTCCGTGCTGCCTCCTCATACCACCACTCCTGGGCTTTAGCTGCCTCCATCTCCTCCCGAGAGCGGCGATTCTCTCCAACCTTAGCCCAGGGTCCTTTACCCTCCAAAATTTCCTCCCATGTCCAGGAGTCCTGTGTAGTTGGCCGCTGCTGCTGCTGTCGCTGCCCGTACTCACGCTGCTTGGTCCGAGTTTGGTGGGTGGTTCTGTAATGCCCGGGGTGTCGTGGATGAAAGGAGTCAAACGCAGGAGACAGAGAGTTCAGAGTAGCGTTCCAAATTTAATTCCCCACACGGGTGAAAACACGACGCTACTCTAAAACAAATGCTTCACCACAAACAAAGTGAGAAACACGAATAAACACAAACCAACGAACACGTACCCTGACACACAAGAATGTACAGACTGTACACACAACATAGAATTCCCACCCAGCTCACGTCCTGACCAACACTAAACAAGCAAAACACATAAGAACTCTGGTCAGGACGTTACACACAGTATCTGTCTGTGGGACAGTCATGCAACCCACACTGTGTGTGCTGGGCGGAAAAGTCAAGTTCTCCGCAAACTGTTCTGTTCTAGAAACCTTGTCCACACTCCTTTGAGTCGTGATCAAAATGTCAAGTATGGATGCAATTGATGACAAACACTCATCTTTCTTTTGTTCTGTATCACATACACAACACACATATAACCTCTCCTAAATCCACAGAACTGATCAGTGGGGCCATTTTCCACTTGAGAGAGGCAAGTGTCAAGGCATACATCCGGAAAGTGAGAGGTTATTGAGCCAGGGTAGATACTCTGTGTGTGTGTGTGTGTGTGTGTGTGTGTGTGTGTGTGTGTGTGTGTGTGTGTGTGTGTGTGTGTGTGTGTGTGTGTGTGTGTGTGTGTGTGTGTGTGTGTGTGTGTGTGTGTGTGTGTGTGTGTGTGTGTGTTCGCATGCACGCACGTACGTGCACAGGTGTGTGTGTGTTGTAAAGGTAGGAGCGAGTCTTGCCGTCACCCTTTGGAACAGTATTCCCGACGGTGCATGGCTCCATACCATGCGCGAGCAGCCAAGCCTAGTGAAGCAAGCTGCCCATGCTCAGTGGCATTTCCCAAATGTGGCCCAGCTGGGGGGCCTCTGCCTGGCTGCCTGAGTGGCACACACTGTCTCAGGTAGGGAGGGGGGCGAGGGGCTCTCAGGGCCAGGGATGGAGGATTCAGTGCCCCCCTCACACCCCCACCACCGCAACCGGCACTGCCCCAGCCATTAGCCTGCGAGGCACTGGAGTCGATGCGCATTTCCGTCACAGTGGTATAGCTCCACTTTCAATGCAGAGCGAGAGGTGCTTAATTTCCATCAACCAACTGTGTGATGCCCTTTCTTTTAAGTAATGTCAGCGTCTCACTTTAATGGTATTTCTGTCACTCGTCTCTAAAGGGAATACATGAAGCTGATGGGGTGTGTGTGGGCAGACAGGGAGGAGGGAGATTAATTGACTTGGTAGAAAGCATCCTAAATTATCATCTGACTTCAATCATGCAGATGGACACATCTCAGACACACTCTCTCTCTTTCGTTCTCTCAGGTTATGCAAATAGTAGGCCCGGCCACTGTAACTGATGAGCAGCAGATCAACCATACAGTACATTGTATCTGCCACGTGCTTATCTTTGATTGTTCATGTGGATCAAATAGTCATCTGTAGAAAATAATGATGGGCATGTAACATTTAGTATTTTGCACTCGGATTAGGCCGGAAAGAAAAGGAAAATATTGGTGATCTATCCAATAGCGAGTCAGGCTCAACAAAGCCCTTTTACCCCTGACTATATTAATTTACACCGCATGGCCATTCTGTTTCTGTTGAGAAGTGTTCTCTAGTTTTGCTTGAATGGAGTCCTGCTTTTTTTCTAGCATTGTGTTGCATATACAGTACAGTACCTGGCGTCCATCTTTGATGGGGTCATTAGTGTGTCTCATTACAGAGTTGAGAGGTAAACGGCTCATCTCCATTGGTCAGGATAAAACCGGGAAACAGTTCTGTCACTAATGTTACCTTCACTCAGTTAGGCATACATCCCATATAGAAGCAGCCTCGTTTAAACACGCTCCTCGTACACCGCATAGAAATAATAGAGCTGTCTAGGTAATTATTAGTCTCATTAAACTGTCTCTCAAAGCTGTGCATATTAGTGTATGCAAGAGTAATCTCAGCCAGAAGAATGAGAATCCCAAAAATATTCTGTTTCTGAAAGTCCAGTAAATATCGTAGCATTTTTAATCGGTTATTCAATTGCACTGGATAAATTAGAGATCTTTGCATGAATTAAAGTCATTTTCAAAAAACATGATTTCATATTGGTTTAAACAATTTCAGTAGTAATCAATCTAACACAAATAATCATGGTAGAATATGTGTAGGTTTACATAATAGAAACATACAGTAGTATTTTGTTCCTCACTGGTAATATTTTTCATGCCAAAAAAATGTCTAGGTATAAGTCAAACTAAGGCCACACTGTAAAACATATTTTTTTAAATTAGGTAATGATTTTATCAGCTTTTTGAGTATCTCCAACATGAAGTATTCTTATGTATAATATAGTTAACTTTTTGGGTGTTTCACAAACACTAATATATTAAGTCCAGCATCTAAAAAATGGCTTTGATCCAACTTAATTTGATCAGTTCCAAAACTGTTATTATTCGTTAGATCAACTTAATACTTTTGATCAGTTACTTTCAGTGATCATGTCTTAAGGTAAAAAAAAAAAAGTTCTGTCTTTGATTATTTGCCATTTTAACTTACTTTAGCAGGCATTGCTGAAAACAGTGCTCATTCCACCAGCGGTCAATGGAAGTAGAACTGTAAGCATGTGCCTCTAGCATTAAGGGATGTGCACATGCCCTTGTTGTTGTTGATGTTGTTGTTCTTCTTCTTCTTCTCTAAATTTGTATTGTCAGATCGCAAACCAACTCAAAGGTGGATATACCGCCACCTACTGTACTGGCTGGAGTGTGAGGCCGGCCTCCATATTCATCTATTTCGCTTACATGTGTCTCGCCCTGTGATTCTGCCTACTGTTCTGGAGTGTGAATTCATTACAATTTGTGACACAAAAAGGGAAGGGAAAAAGTATGGGGAAAAGGGAAGAAAACTTTCCCTACCAACTAACCCGCCAATCATTCAAATCTCCCCACTATTCCACTACTTGGCTCTATCGGATCCTACACCAGTCTATCAGCCTGGGAGGATGGGATACTCTGCAGTAAAATCTCATACATACAAGTACCTTGTTGATGGTGGGAATCTCATCATTGAACGTCAATTTGCCTGTCAGTCGAACAGGCAGACAGCGAGACTTATAATAAGCCCCGCTGTACCAAAATAAATGCTAGGTTGGAAGCATCGGGATATAATGTGCGAGTGAGATAAATACAAGAGATGATTGGGACAGCAACATGAACATGATATTCTTATTGAGGCGCAGTGATCATTTTCAGATGGAACCGCTAAAAGTATAGGTGTGTCTGTGATGGCCAGTACAGCACGGCTTGGAACGCTGCTTGTCCAATCAGCATCCAGGATCCAGACAACCAATTTTATAAAAGTATCATGAAGTTTAAAAAAATGGAATTACCCACAATCCTCAAAAAACCGAGCCACATGGCAAGTTGTTGCAAAAAATTACAATTCTTAAATTGAGAGTAAGTATTATGAAAATGTTGTATATTAAACACAGTATATTCAATTTAATTTACATTTTCGAATGTCATGCTTTTTGAACACAAAAATTAAGTAAGCTATTCAAATATTCAAGTAAAACAGTGCATTCTGAAAAACATTTTTTTGTAAAAATCAGAATTTTTGGTGGAATATTTACTAAGCCCCAGAATATATTTTTTTACAGTGCAGCCACCACAGGCAATTTAGAGATGTATCAATGTGTATTTGACAATTTAGAGATTTTTTTGTATTTTGGTCCATTAATATTAGTATTTAAACTAATTTAAATGTCAAAAGTTGACTCAAATGTTTAATTTAGTTAGTTTATCTTACTACCATCATGAAAATGTCATGAATTGTAACCACATTTAAAGTGACATACATCCATAATTTCAAAGCTACATTGACTCACACATCATTTAAAAGCATATTTGATAGAGAATGTTACAAACTGGACTATATGTAACTTACTTTGAAGAGATTGGATCTAAATAGGTGTTTGGTGTTTGATAGTCTAAATTCAGTGTCCTTGTCTTTAACTGTTATTTCCTGAAAGTTAGACACTTCACACACACACATTTTTCTCACCCTCAAAATCATCTGCATTCACCAAGTTGTGTGTGATTATCCTTAGACGTATTCTCCAGACAGGGAATTGTTGATATGTTGAAAAAATATATATATTCTAGAGGACATTTTCTGCAGAAAAATGCGGCAAAAATGTATTTTACTTAACGTTCTTTAGTATTTTACAGATAGAAAGATGAACAAAGTATGTGTAAGTCCGGTCGTGGAGTGTCTTAATGAAATTAAACCTAAATATTTAGGCTGACATCATCCGGTGTCCAGAAAAATGTTTTTGTGTAATATGCAAATGTGCACACATTTAATGAGATATCACGTCATTTGCATATTTTAATAAAATATTTCAGAAAATGTTTCATGCACAAAAGTATTATATTTGTGTCCACGACGGCATTCAAGTGGTAAAAATGTATTTCGATATGATTAAGGTAAAAAATACTGTATTAGGGTGTGGTGCCTGGCCTATTTTTTACTTAACACTTATTTTTTTTGTTAAATCTTAACTTCTTAAAGCATTGTTGGTTAAGGGCTTGTAAGTAAGCATTTCACTAAGATCTACACCTGTTGTATTCGGCGCATGTGACAAATACAATTTGATTTGATTGAAGTCCAATATTATAAACAACATTACTATGCGTCTCTAGCCAAACTTCCCAGCATGGCTTTTCCTCCTTCCAGTCGTTTACATTTTATTTCTCTATTGAGTGTGCCCTGTAATTAAGTTGCCAGCAGCAGTACCACATTAGTGTTGGATTAAACCCTCCACCGTTGGGCTTTAGCATTAGGTAAACAACAGGAGTCTGTGTTTGCTGTGACCTCTCTGTCACTTTAGCAACACAGTGGCGTCCATTAAGCTACCTCCATCCACATGGTGAACACCCCAGACAGGGCTTTTACATCTACACCTTGTCTAGGTCACAACACTTAGTTACACTCAGCAACCGGCCCACGATAATGAACGTAACTCTCCAAGTACGGCGAGCTGCTTAACATTTGCTTGTGGTCATTCATCCTCATACCAAACAGTCTATGGTGAAAACTACTATCACAGCATGCAGTAGACGCAAGCCATAAGATAATAACAACAAGAGTTTTTTAATAATGAGATTTTATGGCTCTACTTAAATGTCATATTTTTCTTTGATTGCTGTTTTGGTCTGGACATCTGAGGGGACAGATGTTCTCCCCCAGGACAGACCCAATGCTGACTCGTTCGTTCGTTCTTTCTTCTTTCCTCTGCTTCTCATTCTCATAATATCTCTCTCTTTCTCAAAAAATGCAATAAGTTGAGATCTGTTGCAATTTTCGGTAGTTTTACTGAAGCATTTGTCTCCAACACGAGTGGTTGTTCAGATCGAGCTGACCCTCTGAGACGGCTGTCTTCACCCCAGCCCCCTAAGCATCCACGGGCTCTACTGTCAGTGACATCTCCATCCCTCTGTCCTCCAGACTCCCCCCCTGCCACGACTGATAGTGTTTAGTCACCCTGCAACGCGCCAACCCACAGAGGGACTTGTCATCCAGGATGTTTGCTCGACATTGTACACACTCACACACACACACACACACAAAACTGCCTTTGATTACCCTGTTGGGACACAGACATATATCTAGTGTCAGGAACAATCTGTTGGGAGTTTTTCTGCTGCGTGGCGTTTGTGACCAGTCGTGGCGTGTGTGTCCAGTCGTGAGCGGCGGAGCAGAAGGTCTCCAGCCGTACATCTGACCCCAGGTGATGGGCTCCAGCAGCCTGTCACATAGCATTTGGGCTGGGACCGCTAGGCCAGCGTGGGGCTGTTGGGGTAGGTTGGGGGTCTGGTGGGGTAGGTTGGGGGCCTACAGGGGTGGAGTGAGGAGAGTGAGTCCCCTGTAGGCAACATGGCCATAATGATCCATAGCACAGAGATGGTGGCAGGTTTCATACTGGAGAGAGGAGCGAGGAGGCTAGGTGACTGAATGCACCCTGCCGTCGTGGCCGAGGGAGTCTGGGTTAGGGGGGACAGGTTGTGAGTTCAACAGGATGTGTGTGTGTCTTGCTTAACATGCTTCTGATCCCAAGCCTTCTCTAGGAGCAGCAGGTGTACTGTTTGATGGCTCATACCACTTCCTTATTCACTATTTCACTGTTACAAATGTGCATCTCGAATGGGTTTACGGTTAGTAGACTGTAGGGTAGTCAGAGGAGCCCAGTGTCACATGGTACTAAGGTCACACAGTGTCACTCAGCCATTGTGATGATGCCTACAGGAAAGACAGCTCAGCCTGACCTTGTGGAGGTCACGCAGGGCCAGCGGTGCCAGCTGCGCTCCTCAGGTTGGGGGTCTGTCCCGGGGCCCATTCTCTGTCCCGGTGTGTCTTTGCAGAGACGGGGGAGCGCGGGTGGCAAAGTCATCTGTTCACTGACGAGGTGACCAGGACACCCGAGGGCCACCAAAGGAGAGGAGGGGGGCAACCTGCCCACTACATTCTACTGCCACCTCTCTCTCTCTCTCTCTCTCTCTCTCTCTCTCTCTCTCTCTCTCTCTCTCTCTCTCTCTCTCTCTCTCTCTCTCTCTCTCTCTCTCTCTCTCTCTCTCTCTCTCTCTCTCTCTCTCTCTCTCTCTCTCTCTCTCTCTCTCTCTCTCTCTCGCAGACTGTAGACATACTCTCTTATATATTTTCGATTGAAATTCTATTTATATTCTGTTGTAGTAGACTACAGTATATGATATTGTAAATTATTTTGTATTTTTGATATGCTCTTGGAGAAAAGTTCGCTGGCAGACCCTCATGTGGGTTGCCATCTCTTTCTGTAATGCTGTGTGTGTGTTTGTGTGTGTCTGCATGTAGGGAGGGAGGGAAGGTTCTTTATGGTGTATTTTCATTTTGCCTTTGATGATGCAGGTGAGATAGGAGCTGAGATCAGAACCCTCCTTTGCATAAAAGTTAATCACGGTGCTGGGAATGTAAATGGCGACCATTCTCTCTGTTTGTGTGCGCGCGTGTGTGTGTGTGTGTCCTTCGCCCCCCTCTCCGTGTCTGATTGAGGGAAACCAGGGGCCGGCGTTCAGCGGTAATCATCCCAGCAGGGGTCCCCATCGGATGCAGTCCTGTCATTACATTTGTGTTGAACACCGGCCCATTTAAATGTCAGCCTTGATGGGCTGCTAGGCCTGCAGAATGCCGACGAGGACGTAAACACCCGGCAGAGAGAGCGGAACAGCTCCCCGCCACCGAAAAAAAAGTGATCTGATGAGCAGAAATTTACTTTTAAATACCCAATTCTTTAGACTTTCATAATTGTTTTGGTCACACACACAACAAATGCGAGGCCTGTAATTTGAAAGCTATTTTCGAGATGAGAAAATCCTCTGTGAGGAGGTGCAAGTAGATTGGAGGGTGGAGGGAAACAATCATGCCAGTGGATTTCCTTATAGAAAATCCAAATTGCTTATTAGAATGTTGTGGAGTGTTTACAATATGTGGCTTAAGTGCACAACTGTCTAACAGAGGGGAAACAGTATCTGTGTGTCCTGGTATCAAACACCGGGATGGACATGCATCTCTTCATATGTATCAGAATAAGCATATTTGGATGGTCCCATTAGATAAGAAAGCAGACAGTATCCATGTGGCGATCAGCATTATTCCACAGTGCTGCCGAGATTGTCCATAATGTGTCTCTATGTGTCCACCGAAGCAGCCATATTCTCCCTAAATGTGACAGTCAGGAAACCAGTGACAGACAGACAGAAAACAGGAAACACAACTCTCTTAGCAAGCAGAAGACATTTAGAGAAAGGATGTCCATGTTAAATAATTCACAGCTGGGAGTCATGGGGTGCAGAACCACCATCCTTCTACTCACTCACTCACTCACTCACTCACTCACTCACTCACTCACTCACTCACTCACTCACTCACTCACTCACTCACTCACTCACTCACTCACTCACTCACTCACTCACTCACTCACTCACTCACTCACTCACACACACACACACACACACACACACACACACACACACACACACACACATTCACAGACAAACAGAGGCATGAGGGCCTGAGGAGTACAATGACATTTTTGTGATAACACCCTACTACTCACCAAAGAAAAGAAGATACATTCTCCCTCAAAAGACATCATATTCTGTCTCAAATCAAAAACACATCTTACAGTCATATAGTCACATCATCATAGCTTTCCCATAGCTTTCCCTGTGTCAATTAACACTGTCAGATGTTAGCCATTTCCTCATGGGTGAATCCATTTGAATTCAATCACTTTTTGACAGCATCCCGTTCTATTTAAAAAAAAAATGTCCATACATGTTTGCCCATGGAAGAAGTGGTCAGAAAGGTGTTCATTTTACACCCCAGCCTACCATGAGACATCCAGGTCTTCATCACTGTAAAATATAAACGGTTGAGTTTGATAGCATTTCAAATCTTACTAATAGTGTTGTCAAACTATTTTGTTATTTCTTTGATAAAATGTAAATGATTGAAAAATGTGACCTGAATACAGGGTGGGTGTCATTTCAATCATAGAAATAGAATTCATAGAATGGACCTATCCCTTCAAACCACTGCAATTTAGCTGGTACACCAATGATATTTAAATGTAATTGCAATTTGTATTTCTAATTACTACAACAAAGATGGCCGCTGGTCCACCCACCGTCGAATGTCAACTTAAATGGACATGTATTTTCTATCATCTATATTTCTAGGATTTCAAACGGTTTTCTATAGAGTATTGACAGTATAATTTAAAACAACAGATTTTCCCATTCAAGTCAACATTCTCTGGTATGTGTGGACCTCCAACCAGTTTTGTGGTACCATTTGAAAGTCAATTGTATTCAAATTTTAGTACATTTATCAGCCAAGACATGACACCCACCCTACATTCAAGATCATGTTTTGTCTAAACCAATGGTGGGAACAACACAAAAACATTAGATTATGTAAAATAGGGTCTAAGCTTCAACATAAGTGAATTTAAAGAGTTTATGCATTTTAGATAATTGACGTTAAAGGTTAAACAAATGACATCATTTTTATTTACAGAGTTCAAATGTACTCACATTGAAACCATGAAAAGGAATCCAGAAAAAAAAGAGTTTGACAACCCTGTTTGTAAGCTTTTAAATTATATAAATCTCAACTGTTTATCTTTTCCAGTGATGAAGACATGGTGTCTCATAGTATGGTAGGGCAAAATAGGTCAACTTTGAGCATCTTTATCTCTTGAATGTTTTGGCAAAAACTTTCTGAGCACTTCTACAAAGGGCAAATGTGTATGGAAGGTTTCATTCAAATCAAAAGGAGTGCTGTCAAAAAGTGATTGAATTCAAATGGATTTACCCTGATGTAATTCGGTGCAGTGTTTTGTTCTACAGGATAGCAGAGACGTTTTGGGTGCATAGTGTCCCTCCCTGTTCAGTATAGATAGGCTGTCTGAATTGACAATGGTTTGAAGTATGATATGGTAGATGCCACAATATGTCAAGCCAGTTCAACATTGCAGGGCAATGGCCTTCGGAATACAATAGTACTTCTATGAGGAACTTTTCCCCTGAGGCAAAGTTTACAGATAAACAAAATGGCAGAGCGCAAAAGAGGACACATGGAAAGATACACAGAGGACGAGGAACAGATAGACATATATTTGAGACAGATAAAAATAACTTTTGTTGGGGGAATGTAAGTGCCACATATTCCACAGAGTGTGGTCTCCACCTAGTGGACGATGAGAGAAACAGCGCTGCATTGTTACAGCAAATGCACATCACGTTGTCTCAGGGCTCCATAGTATTGTGCAACAGTATATAATCAGACACCAGAGCTTATGAATGCAGGTCTCATTCAAAGGAAGTGGGGGAAGCTGTCAAATCTGGACATGACCCTCCACCGCAGCCCTGTGTGTCAATGCCCGAGGTGGGGGGGTGGTGTGTTTGGTCTGCCTGTCAATGTCAGTGAAATGAGCAGCCAGTGATGGCTCTGAGGTTAGAGGTCCCTTCCCTAAGGCTGCTATGGGCTATGGAATGCTGCTGGCCACCCAGTCCCATCTATCCTGTCTCCCAGCACCCCCAGCCCCATGTACCCTGCACCCCAGCCCCAGGGTCCAGCTCCACCTTCCACCACTCCACCCACAGGGTCTAGCCCAAACCCCATCTGTTCACTGGTCTCGTGGCCAGTGGCCTCAATGTGTGCCTCTTTGCCAATCTAAAAATCTATTTCTTACATAAGGTTCTGTGAATATCCCTATGTGTGTTCCTCTCTGTCAGATGGGCCATCAAACAGGAGGGGCTGAGAAGAGCGGGCCAATGGAAGCAGTCCAAGATAGAGAACCCAGAGTGGAACAAGCTGACCTACATGTGGCCCTCTCTGCCCAGGGGAGAGCTCAACCAGGTGAGCCCTCTTCTTGTATGGGCCAGTACGAGATCCATGGTACACCTGGTACTGGTCCGGGGTACATACATTCAGTCCAGTGAGTGCTAGTCTGAGGGGTCCAGAATAAAATGAAGGCCTATATCAAAGCAACCCAAACAGCCATTGTCAATGGTCCACACACACAGTGCACTCTAGATAATGTGTGTGTGTTGGCTGAGAATTCTCTCTCAAAGAACCCCAGTCTGTTAGAGCGAGGAGCAACATGCTGACTGACTGTCAGAGTGGATCTGTGTTGTTGTTATGCCATGGCATGGCATATCTCCTCTGTCTGTCTGTCTGAAGGATCAGATGAGGCAAGTCGGACAGGAGCATGACAGGCTTGTTAGGAATGAATCGGTCTACTGAGCACAACCACTGACTGACAGGTTCACATTTTACACTCAATGAATAGAGACTAACAAATGTTTAACAGGTTGTTTTATCATGAAATCGTATAATGGAATAATCATAAGGTTTGTATGTGGGTGTCGTAGGCCCATTGTAGGGTAAGATATGAAAGATATCCTGTGCTTTTCAGCTTTTGTGCAACCTTAACTTGCCTTGGAAGTGTAGTTTGCTCCTTCATTTGCACTGACAGTGTTGAGACACACACCAGAGGGAAAAATAACCAGGCTACTTTACACTTTTGAATGCCCCTGCAGGACCTGAGCTGGCCACTGGAGGGTGCCCTAGTCCCCTGTGCGCCACCACTGACTGACTCCAACAGGAAATGGCACTGTTTCAGACCTGCACCACTGAGATTGAGGGTACTGAGAAACAGACGGGGTAGAAAAGGCCAAGGCCATAACTGTTACAGTACCCAACCTCATACTGAACACTTGGTGAGGACAATATCCTCTCAGTTCTTCTACATCCCTCCTCTCTGACACTGACAACTACATCTTAAGTATGTGGGTACATCTCATTCCACATCCACTATAGGCAACACAATATTGTCAATTACAGTTCCGTTTTAAATATTGCATAGTATACCAGTGGTATAGTAGCATCAGTCAAAAGCCTGAAGCATCTGTAAAGTAAGTCACTCTGGATAAGAGCGTCTGCTAAATTACTAAAATGTACATGTAAATCATAGCGATAGATGCACATTTAGTAGCTGCACATTTAGTAGGGGTAGTGGTTCTGGTTTAGGCCTGATGTTCTCACTGCAGGATTTTATACATCCTGAAAAAGATCCCTTAGTCTCAAATGGGATGATTTATGTAGACGTATTCATTTAGCTTCAGATCATATATGTATTAGCACATTAGGCCTGATTCAGAAGTAAGAGGACTCTCTACTGTTCACCAATCATTTGGAAAAGAATGCATAGCCTTCAACCCCCACACAACCCACCGATGAATGTTCATTCACTCAAGGTAAAGTCAAGCCTGAAATTGGAGTTTCTGATCCAGGAATATAATTTGTACCTCCTAATTAACTCAATCAGTTCTCCGTCTTTGGAGCAAAGTAAATAAAGCTGCCCCGGGTTCCCGTTTACAGATGAGCACATGCAGCCTGCCTGACCTTTGACCTTTCAGTCTGTGTCAGCCTCTCCTTCATTACGGGCTCAGGCCTGGAATCTGGGGCATCATTTGCATAAGTTAATTCCTCATTACGATCCCCCTCGCAGCCGTGTGAGGCCAGGGAATAGAACTGATTATGATTCTGTTTCCCTCCATTCATCTGTGCAGTAGGAAGCCTCTCGCCAGCACAGCACAGAGACTCAAAGCAGAAAGAGGCGCCAGGAGGGAGAGGGAAAACATTAACACGGCAGAAATCCACAGCCTTGAGTTTCAGCAGTTCCTTGAGAGGTAAAACCTCAAGTTGAATTGAAATATATTCATGACGAAAAAATATATTTATTTTCATTTCCCCTCGTGGTTGGGAAGGGTAGAACAGTACAGTCAATCTAGACTGTAATGCTTTCTTCTCAGGTGCACAGAGTCTCTTCATCTGCCCCACGCTGCTCTCAGGCTCTTCCTCACAGACGGCAGGGAGAGAACTCTACTCCTAGATCTGATTCCAGATCAGCTGGTATTGAAATCATACTTTTGAATCAACTTTTTAAACTTTTATCTTATGAATTAAAAGTTAACTCATAAGTCAACTTTTTGGACAAAAAATTGAACTCATATATTCTTTCCTCTCTGTGTTATTGAGGTGTATGTGTCCTGTGGGCAGCCGTGGGTTAACCCTCATCTCAGCCATGGTAGAGTGTCCAAACAGCGCCACCTTCTCCACCTGGAGCAGGACGTGTCCCAGATCCGCCACTACTGCACCCTCTGCCACCAGCATGGTTGGTACATCCCAGAAGACCAATCAGCACTCATAAAACGTGCATACGTCCATCAATGACAATGCATTCTGAACTGTGGTATGTCATTAGGCCTACATATTGAAGAAATAGTATGAAAAAATGTCTACCCTCTTTCTCTGCGTTTATGTGATGTGTGCAGTAGAGTCTTATGCTTCCTTGCTGTCTCCCCAGATATGGTACTGGAGGTAAGAGGTGAGATAGAGGAGGGCTCTC